>NC_080400.1:42329473-42643026 GCF_030265065.1 Corythoichthys intestinalis
AAAGAGGAGAACAACACCCTATTTAAAGAGGAATCCAGCAAAGACTTTCATAAATGCCACAAGTTTATGGTGAGCTTTAATTAAGTCATTTAAGTTGCTCATTGTCCCTTGTTGAGTATACAGTACGATTTAAAAGGATACAATTGTTTGTAAAATGTCTTTATTCATTGGTTATGCAGGTTCCTGTTCCTAATAGCAATGAGGAGGTTCTGCAAATGGTTGTGGAGGTAAAAGGTGCAACATTCTTCTCGAGAGAGGTCAAGAAAGTCTTGATCCGAGTGTACAAACCAACGACCTTCATCCAAACTGATAAACCCATCTACCTTCCAGGACAAACTGGTAACTGAGCATATCGATTATGGTTATCAAGTACATTTTGTATATTGTATGTTGCAAAAAATGGTTGAATGTTTGTGATGGCATCAAGGTTAATTTTGTCCTCCATTCAGTGCAATTCAGAGTTGTTTCCCTGGACACACAGTTCAGACCTGCCTCCCAAATGGTGAATATTTTTCGTTTGTTACAACTGACACTTTTGTCTAAAATATTTTATAAACCTAGTTAGTGGCGGTAGGATGAAAATTGTTTTTTGTAATGTAGAGACCACAGTGAATGGGATCATTGACCTGGCCTTTTAATCCGTGACCTCTTCATGACAACGTCAATAGTTTAAAAAAAGATTCTCATTGAAACCTGCCGATGTTCATATTTGGTAACCTTTTACAAAGTTTGTTTTAGAATTTGAAGTAAACAGTGATACCTTTTTTAGGTTAAAAGAGATTGACAATCATATAGTGTGACTATTGTCACCAACTGATTTCGGTGATTAGCAACGAGGGGTTCTAGAATAAACATTTTATTGACATGACATTTGGTAGACATAAAATAAATTAAAAGTGGCCAGTTAGATGCATATTCCTAATACTTTACTGCTAAAGGGCTAAAACAGGACTAATTTATGCCCAGTACAATTCAGTCACTGTATGGAAATTATACTTTTTTTTTTTTTTTAATATCGCTTGTATTATGTACTGTTTTGAATCCTAAAAACAAGGTAATGGTGCATTTTGATGCATAGAAACTGACTGTTGTTTTTTTTTTTTTTTTTTTTTTTTTTTGCAGTACAAGACCATCGAAATTCAGGTAAGATTTTAATAAAAAATCTAGTGTAATCCCATTGCACTGTCATTGCTTAAGGTACCTTTTTTTATTTTTTTATTTTTTAACAGAGCTGTTGAAATACAACATTAAATTATTACCCCAGCCACGTTATCCAAGCCTAATTCTGTTGTTCAGTGCTAATAATATTGCTCCGTTTCAGAAAAGGGCAGTTATGAAGACTCAGTGGGCGGTTTAATCTATCATTTTCAAATTTTGTTAGCATTCTTAATGTTGATGCAAGTTAACAATTTGTATAAGTAGTATACTAGTCATTGGTAAGACGAGCAACTGTATGACTAATTCATATGCTGCTCATTCACATTTGTGACTTCGTCATCTCCCTTTATAAGATAACAAATCTATCTGACTGATATAATCTAGTGACAAGTTGATGGGGTGTACAAATTCTTTTTGTATCTTTGTCACCCATTTATAAAGTTCACTGTTACATCACATTACCATTAGAGAAAATTAAAATTACTTCCACATTGATGTGACAAGGCGCTGAGTTAATCTGCAGTTTTACTACTTTGAAGCTGAGTATTTTTGCACAAATTTCTGTAAATTAAAGGCCACATGACTGTTTATCTTTTAATGTTTTTTTTTTTTTTTTTGTGGCAGAATCCTAGCAACTCCCGCATTGGACAATGGCTGAACCAAACGTCCAACGGTAAAATATTGCAGCTGTCTTACTCTTTGAACTCAGAGGCACGGCAAGGAATCTACCAAGTAATTGTGTCTGTTAATGAAGAAAACATATACCACAGTTTCAAAGTGGAAAAATATGGTATGAAAAAAGTTCCTTATTCCCCCTTCCCCTCCTTTGTCTTTTAATCCATTTGGACTGAACAAATGTTTTTGTTCTAGTTTTACCAAAATTTGATGTAAAAATAAATGGAGCAGATGAAGTTGTTATCGTCGAAGATAACAACATTGAAGTGTGTTCAAAGTAAGTACTGTGTCAAGTTTGATTTAAACATTTGAATAACTGCCTGATTTTGAACCACACTAAATGGTTTGATTATTTTAAAATCAATAGGTACACATATGGACAGCCTGTGCCTGGTACTGTCACACTTAAGGTTTGCCGACCGATCTACTCCTATCTTATTTCCAATGCCAACGAAGGCCCCATCGTTACGCCACCATGCCACGAGGAGAGAAAACCGGTAATTTTAGCAAGCACTAAAACAAAAATACTAGACGTCCCATTATGGTTTACAAATCTTTTAGCATTCCTGTTTAATTTGCTCATATTTTTTTATTATTCCTGATTCTACGCATCCATGCAGAAATGTCAAAAAGACTGTTGTAAATGTTGAGGGGATATAATGAATGGGTAAAAATCTTTACTTGGATTTCATTAATGTAATTTTTTTATTTTATATGATATATATATATTGGGGGGGGGGGTGTAATTTTTCATTTGGTGCTCTGAAATTACCTGCCAAACGTGCCCAGATTAACCATTTATAGGCTGTATGACTATTTTTGGTAAAGACCTGGCATCCACATACTGTATGTTAACATCATGTTTTGGGTTATGTAGGCCTCAATATTTGGTATTCGAGTGCAGCCAACGTGACCTCACATGTGAGGTCTCAATTATACAAATTAAACATATGAGAATGATAGCTGCCAGTCTTCCCAGTCGAAATAGATTGGGCCTCTAGCGCAGCCAATGAATTAGTGCCCTCAAGTGTTAGTGAATAAAATGTAAATCCACTTGGCTTTTTACTCTAAAGTTGATAAACAATAAAATGGCATAACATTTTTAAACTTTTTTTTTTTTATTTAACTTTTTAAATAGAATACTGGTAATTGTCATTTCCTTTTTAAAATACATTTTTTTAAGCTTTTTGATTTTTAATTAAAAAAAAAAAAACAACCGACGTCTTGCCCTTTTGATGGCAGCAATGAGTTAAATGGGTAAGCGCGAAGGCATTGAAAGCGATTTAATTTAAAAAAAATATTTTTTGGGGGGGGGTGTGCTTTTTAGACTAATAAGACTGGCTGTGCCACCTTTACTGTGAAGTTGTCCACTTTCACAAAAATAGACCAGAAGGCAGTACAGGATGTATTGGAAGTCCATGCTGAGATGGAAGAAGAAGGGACTGGTAAGTGCTTGGCTTTTAAATAATTTTGCACCAATTTTCATTCAAATTAACACATTGGTTTGGCTTTTGAGTTCTTGTTTAATAAATATTTGTAAAATCTGGACAGGTGTTTCACATCCGCAGTACAAAAGAATACAAATTTCATATGTAATTGGAAAACTGTCATTTGAGAACACACCAAAGACTTATGAGAAGGCTTCACAAGTGGAGGGAAAAGTAAGTGCAAAGCAAAGGTTTGACTCTTGTGCTGACAACTATGATCTGAGGGAGCTTTGTGATTCCCACAGGTTAAAGCGGTTCATTATAACAATACTCCTATTGTTAATCTGGATCTGTACCTGCTGGAGGGGAACAGGTGGTCACCAAATCTCCGACAGAACCTCACGACGGACCAGGACGGCTTTGCTAGCTTCTCAATTAGCACTGCTAACCGTGAAGATGACATTCACATCTACGTAAGTAACAAAAGGCAATTGAATTGTGCCCCAAAACAAGCAAATCCATTTGAAGTTTGCTAAAACAAATGAAGAATAACGATGAGTTCATTTGGTGGCTTGCTCAGCAGTAAATGGTTAGCTCACTGGCCTTTTGGTCAAGTTTGACCACATTCTTGCTTAAACTACTTTTGTAGCTACAAAGATGCATAAAAGATTTCTCGGCTCTGAACACGTCTGTTATTTCTAAAGGTTAGTGCCACGCCAAACCTGGATTATGATTATAGAACTCCATACTATGAGAAGGGAGAGCACACAGTTTCCCAGTTTCAACCGCCTTCTCTTGAGACAAAAACTGTCAGCTACCTCGTGGTAAAGAATAAGGATGCGCCAATTCCTTGTGAGAAAGATGAGGACGTCACCATCCAATATAATGTTGTCGGAGAGTCTCAAGGGTTGGCTGATCTTATGTATCTGGTGAGTGATGATATATATACAAAAATGAGAAACTCAGTTTTACTGAATCTTACTGTTGTCTCTACCCCTACGTCTTGACCCCAAGGCAAGTTTAAAATGCTAATAACCTCTCAAAATATTAAATCTAGCGGTTGACAAGTGTTTTCTGTTAAATATTTGCACTATATTGGGTAGTGTGGCTTTTAAACATGTTCTTGATTTCTACTTCATCTGCAGAGTGAGTGTTTTTAGATTATAGAAATTTGACTTGTCTACTGTAATACTATGCTACTTAAAGGAAAATGTAACCACGCCAGCAATTCAATAGTTTATAGCATAAATTAGATAAACTGTCGCTGATGAGGCCATTTTGAAGGTAATTTACCACACCTTCATTCAATTTAACCACTTTTTGATGAATGGATCATTAATCATACAATTTTGTTCCGACATGTCATAAATGCCACAATAAAACCATGTAAACTGTGTATTAAAACAGTCTGCTATTGACAACAGTAGTTCATGTCCAGTTCCATTTAAACTGGGAGGACTCACCGTGAATGCTTGTTTGACTCATGTCCTTTTCCTCTTAACTCATCTAGGTACTTGCCAGAGGAGCAATCGTTTTTCAAGGAGCTAAGCAGATAGTTGTTAAAGATAAATCAGGTGTGCTATGACAAAATTGCCAAATTTTATTTAACTTTCTGCTACCAAATAAACATACATATGCCTAGTTTTCTAAAAACATTGAACGCTATGAATTTTTTCAAAACAAAATGGCTTTCAGTGACTGAGGGCGAGGTGACTTTCCAGTTGAAGGTTTCTCCAGAGATGGCGCCAGTTGTCCAGGTAGTTGCATATGCTGTGCTTCCCAGTGCTACAGTGATTGCTCAAAGTGCACATTTCACCACAGAGAAATGCTTCAGAAATAAAGTAAGTGAACACATGTTAAGCAATTACACTGTATGGATGATGTTCGGATTATAATGGGATGTGTTGTGCTGTGTATCAGGTGTCTGTGGAATTCTGTCCATCTTCTGCGGTCCCGGGTGAAGAAACAATTTTGCAAGTGACAACCCAGCCAAACTCTCTGTGTGGGGTGAGCGCTGTTGACCAGAGTGTCCTCATCAAAGAGCCTGGAAAGACTCTAAATACAGATGAGGTAGAAGTTGTCTTGGTTCTTGCATATCGGTTCAATCTGGCTCTATTCCATAGAGCTATTTTCAGTGCACTTGTTTGTGCATTAGTCAACATTTTTCCTGTTGAGGCATCATTAATGCCAAAAGGCCAGAGTGCCACGAGGTTGTTCAGGAGTGTGACATTTCACACCTCATACCCTCTTCTTTCACACTGTTGTCTTTGAAAAAATACACGATTCAAGTATTTTGCACACGACGCTAAAAGTGAGGTCGTTTCAAATAGCCCTTTTTCACCTTCAAGCGGATTTGAAAATATTCTGATTTTAATCTGTTTAACATGCTATGAGACCTTGTCTCCTAAAATCGAAATCATGTGTCATTTGTGAAGCTCAAGATATTCAGTATTTGTGCAGATGTAAAACCATCTTTGTGATTTCCTGTTTTCTACCAGATATTTAGGTTGCTACCAGTCACACAAGCAACGTATATTCCATACAAAGCTGAAGACTCAGTGGAATGTTTAAGTGTCAGACCTAGAAGGTCAATTCTGCCATACCCTAGACACGACATCGATGATGCTTTTACCGTTTTCCAGGTAATTTAACTTCACTATTCTGTGTTGAAAATAAAAGCAAGCTCTTTATTTATGTACTGTATGTTTCTTATCCTAGCGTAACGGGCTTAAGATGGCAACAAATTTGCATATCAGAGTTCCAACTTGCCTTCGGTTTCAGGGAAGAGAATACCATCACAGTCCCTATGGTCAGTAATTTACGCTGAATATTTTTCAGCATTAAATCTGTACTTTAATTAGGAAATCATTTCTTTTCAGGTATTGCTCTGCGGTATGAAACTGTAGATGCGATGGCAGCACCCAATGCTGTTGCTGGCTTGGGAGGCAGCGCTGCCCCAATTCAGACAATACGCAACTTCTTTCCAGAGACTTGGTTGTGGGACCTGGTGGACGTTGGGTGAGCCTTTGTCATAAATGTCAATTTTATTTCATGTTATTTCCTATTCCGATTTATATCCAATAAGATGCAGTAAATTTCATCACAACACAATTATTTGTGATATCGTCAATGCAATGTGGACTGAAAGTTGAAACATTTTGTGTGTAGCTTGTAACTGGTTTTCGTATCAGTTTCAGGGCATTTGTGAGTCTTGGCATCTTTAAATTTTCACTATATAATTTGGCTTAACTCATTCTCTTTTTTTCAGAAATTCTGGCATGAGGGACATTTCCCTCAAAGCCCCAGATACCATCACCACATGGGAGACAGAGGCTTTCTGCCTGTCCTCGCAGGGTTTTGGCTTAGCTCCTCGTCAAAAGTTAACTGTCTTCCAGCCTTTCTTCCTTGAGCTCACACTGCCATACTCCATCAAACGTGGAGAACACTTTGAGCTGAAAGCCACAGTCTTCAACTTCTTGTCCAAATGCATCATGGTAGTGACAAACTTTACCTTACTAGAGCTACTGTATTTGTTTGCATGGGAATTGTGGTAATAGTAATTAAGACCAAACCAGTTTGCTAATGTTTTGATTTTGTAACCAAAAATTCACTGTCATTTTAGCCATCACACTTTCACAAAGGGCCACAGTGGGTGCAGGTTTTTATTCCAACTGATCAAAAGGACAGCGTTTCACCAATATGGTGTTTTACAAGAGTCATCAGTTGATTGTAGTAACTTCATTAGTTAAACTTTGTGCTGTATCGGTGTGACCAAAGACCTGCATCCACAGTGGCCGTTGAGGAACCGTTTGCCAACCACGGTCATAGATCATACTATCTGGCTTGGCTTCTCTCCTTGGACCAGTCTGCCTTGGGTCCAACTTGGCACATTCAATTTAATGGCAAACTGTGATGATGTAACCGCTCAAGGAGTGGTCATTAGCTATACAAAGTCTAATGGTAATGTTCATTTCCACTTATTATTCAATTTATTCTTTGTGTTGACAGGTCAGGGTGACTCCAGCCGCTTCCTCAGCTTTTAGTCTCACACCACTTTCTGGTGATGAGTACAATTCCTGCCTATGTGGCAATGAGCGCAAGACTTTGAGATGGACTTTGACCCCATCAACATTAGGTGAGGGTCTTTCATTGTGTAGAGGATTTTGACTTGTCAGAAAAAATCCTTTGTTTAAATCAATTTTGACATATTCTGATTTTCACACTCATTTGTTCTTTTTAGGGGTTGCCAATGTGACTGTGACGGCTGAAGCTGTGCCATCTCATACCTCTTGTGACAATGAGGTAGTGAGTGTGCCAGAAAGAGGTCGCATTGATGTAGTCACACGAACGCTCATCGTGAAGGTTAGTAATTTTCTTTCTAAATACTGCGTGTATAGATGTATACATTTTCAAACACATTTATCTGTGTTGGTCTTCTTAGGCTGAAGGAACTGAAGTGACAAAGGCCTACAACTGGCTTTTCTGCCCTAAAGGTCAGAAATGAAATAAGCACCGTCCTTTTTATAAAACAGGCAACCCTTGGAAAAGGGTTTTTAATTCATGAGCACTCCAAGCCTTTATTTTGTGGAGACTGAAAACCAAAAGGGATCTGATTTTACGCCTGGGTTTGATAGCTTGATTGAACTATTTTTACTTGAATTAACCCAATTCTCATGCAAGCAAAAAATATTGGGACATGTGACAGAAAGGTGTCTTTTTTGGCCGGCACTAAATTCAGGATATCATTTCAACAGTCTGAGAATTTTGATAAACCCTTAACTTTTTTTCTTAACTTTTTAAAAATCCCTTTAATGTAAACACCCTGTAATTCTAAAATAATTTAATGAGACATGCAGACGTCTGAAGTAGCTAATACAAGTGAATGATTTGCAACGACAGTCTTTCTCCTTTTTTGACTCTTGTCCATCTTGGACTGTTTTAAAGCTTTTGGTCTTTTAATTTACATTCATCGAGTTACAAATTTTGTCTGTTGTATATCAATACTTGGAAATAAATGTCGTTTTTCCTAAATGTTTTCGGTCCCCAAGAAAAACTAAAGGAATAGGCCTCTTTAGTACATTTGGACAGGAGTATGTTATGGAGTTTATTTCTTTGTTTTCAAAAATACTGCCATTCATATATATGTGTGTCTATATATATATCTACATCACATACATGTGATGCTGACCAAGTTCTCAAATCAACCAACATTATTTATAATCTAAAATCCTATCTGCACTACAGGAGGAAATCTGAAGGAAGAAACTGATTTGAAGCTTCCTGCGAATGTGATCGGCGGATCAGCACGTGGTTTAATATCTGTTCTGGGTAAATTATTTTATTATGAAACATTAAATGTAGAGTAACTCATAATGGTCCTTGTGGAGAGCAATTTTATGATTTGGAAATATTCAAAGTTATGGCAATTTATGATATTTTATGCAGCGTTATGTGAATAGTAATCTATGGTAAAATTAAGGTCTTCCCCAAATGAAATGTGCCCTGGGTTTTTAATATTCACATTTAGGACTCCTTTCTTTTTGTGGCAGTCATAAGACTCTGTCTTTGTGCAGGTGACATTTTAGGCCGAGCTTTGAAGAACATCGATGGTCTATTGAGGATGCCATATGGATGTGGAGAGCAGAACATGGCGCTATTTGCCCCCAATATTTACATCTTGCAGTACCTAAAAGACACACAGCAGCTGACACCAGCCATCAAGGAAAAGACCCTTAATTTCCTGACCAGTGGTGAGTCCCTGAGACCATTGTATAAACCTTAAATACTGCAGGTGTTTTTACGAATGTTCCTGTTTTTTTGTTTTTTTTTAAAACAAATTTCCATATCTACATTTTTTTCCCCCTAAGGCTACCAGAGACAACTTAACTACAAGCATTCCAGTGGCGGATACAGCACTTTTGGGACTGGAGAGGAGAACACTTGGTGAAAACATCAACAATGCTCTATTGTAAATTATATCTGAATTGTATCAGCCGTTTAAATCATGTTGTTTTTTTGTCCTTCACCCTCAGGTTGACTGCTTTTGTGATGAGATCTTTTGCCAAAGCCAGTTCTTTTATTTACATTGACCCTTCTGATATTGAAGATTCTCAGACTTGGCTGGAAAGAAAGCAGAAAGAAAACGGTTGTTTCCAAAAGTCAGGAAAACTTTTTAATAACAGAATGAAGGTGTGATTCGTTATCAGATGTTGAAATGGTCTGTAAAAGTAATGATTACAAGTGATGTTTCTATTCAACAGGGTGGTGTTTCTGATGAAGTGACTCTCAGTGCTTACGTCACTGCTGCCTTCTTGGAGAGGGGTAAATCAGTCAATGTGAGTAGAAGCTATGCTTTCCTTAATCACATTGATTCACATTTTAACAATATGTAAATGCAGAATTACTGACCCACAATAAATTGTGACCTTATTTGGGCAAGAGAATTCTCTTGACCAAAGACTGGCAAAGGTCCCCCCCCCCCCCAATTCAACCTCTAAGTCAAGTTTATTTATATGCCTTGAAATCATCAAGATCCCAAAGGGCAACAGAGAATCGAATGTCAAGTCCTTGCTAACAGTGTATTAAAAAGTGGTCCGGAGAGGTTTGGATGAAGAAAAAATGCGAAGTGACATTTATTGCACTCTTAAGATGTACTGAACCCACCCCACCCCCCATTTCATTCAGATCTGTTCACTTCAGTATTATCTAAGCTTATTTTCTGTTTTGCCCTCTTGCCCTTCCTCAATATCATACAGGATGCCACAGTGACCCAAGGCCTGTCTTGCTTGAAGGCGGCTGTCAATGACCACAGCAACGTTTACACAACAGCTCTGCTGGCCTACGTTTTTACCTTGGCTGGCGATAAGGATACTCGGGCTAATCTTCTGCAACACTTGGACAGCATTAAAATACAACAGGGTAGGTTAATTCTCTTAAGATGCTGCACAGAATTTGAACATTCAGTTATACTGTAGGCCTATGTGGATACTGAATTTCCTTGCCATATAATTCACCTTTGATGCCCCCACCCCTCTGCCAGATGGTTTCATTCACTGGTCTCAAAAATCAACGGAGACCTCACAATCTCTGTCTGTGGAGATCACCTCATATGTGCTCCTGGCCAAACTTGGCAGCTCTCCCACTGTTGAAGACCTTGGTTATGCCTCTGGCATTGTCAGATGGCTGACGACCCAGCAGAACTATTATGGGGGTTTTGCTTCGACTCAGGTATGTGCCCCAAAAATTAGAGCAGTGACTCGCTAAAACTCTTTCAATTAAAACACATTGCACAGAAATATTAATTATACCTGAACAACCACTGCAATGTTTATTTGGTATCTTACTGTATTGAAACATGTTTTTCGTGTATTTGTGTTTCAGGACACAGTGGTGGCACTTCAGGCTCTGGCTCTTTACTCCACTCTGGTATTCAGTCCAGGAGGTTCCAGCACAGTGACGGTGTCATCTCCTAGTGGCCTTTTAACATTTGACGTCAACCAGAATAACAAATTGCTCTACCAGGAAGAGGTGCTCAATGATGTTTCAGGTCATTTCAGTATGGAGGTGAAGGGGTCGGCGTGTGCTTCAGTACAGGTCAGCGAATGTCCCTTAGTCTTCATATTTCTCTTTTGGAATGGTAACACTATCACAGCAGTGCAGCAATTTTAAATGTGTATGTATATATGATTATATGACACTACTATTTTGTGCTCGTTATAACCCTAAATTGTACTCACAATCCACTGAGGTCAAAGATGAGAACTAACACCTACTTTTAAAATGCCGTTATGTGGTGGTGGTTCTCATGACACTGACCATTGCTATGCCCACCTTTCAAATAGTTGATCAAACTAAACTGTGTGTACACTTGTTCTCCAGCTGACTCTGCTCTACAACATCCCTACACCCACTGAGACTACTACTCTCAGTGTTGCAGTGGAGACTAACTGCACCAGTGCTTCTGGCAGACCTAAAGTCGAACTGAAGATGAAATCTCTGTAAGAACTTATTGACTTGTGCATCAATCAGAGGACTGTGTAGTGAATTGTGTTGATCACAGAAGAATTTGCTACCCCGTATCGTATTGCACTAACGCTTTAGAGTGCAAGTAATTATTTTTGGCAATTTCAAAAAAATGTGTCCTCATTAAGACCTGGCATCCGCATACGTGGACATCACATTTTGGTTCATGTAGGCCAAACATTTGGTATATAAGTGTGGCCTACATGACCCAAATAAAATGAGGATGCCAGTGGCCTATACTACGAAGCCGGTTTTCTGGCTTAGCAGGGTAACTTCGAGAGTAACTTTATCACGTGCGACGTAAGTTCGCGGCTATGCGAGACTACGAAAGGTGGATATGTTGGAACCGAGAAGTGTTGCCATGGCAACACACGCCACATGCCAAACCTGGTCGTGTCAGAGTTAGATCTTGCTTAACATCAGGATTCCAATTAACCACGCTCTATTTAAACAGAACTCCTCCGCGGACGTGTCCTCCTGACAATGACAGCGTACTTGGACGACCCATACGACATTGGCGCGCGGATTGTGAGGGGCTCTCTCCGGAGGGCACGGGTATTTCGGGACCGCCAGAATCCGCTGGCGTACCCGGAAGATGTTCTCCATGAAAGACATATTTTCAACTGAGGGAATTCTTTACCTGTGCCAACTGATCGAGGCGGACGTCACTAATGTAACCCGCCGAGTCAGGCCCTCACAACCACGCAGCTTGTGTGCCTGTCCGTGCGCTCTTTTGCCAGGGACAATATATGTATTCCATGATTCCATCGGTGATGCTGAATATCTGCGTAAGAACACTGTATACCGTGCGATTCGGAGTGGGGTATGGAAACGCTTCAAATTGATTGTTGAAATCGCTGAATGTAAACTAATGCGGAGCTTTGCTCTCATCCAAGAAATATATTTAACGGACTTTCCAGCGTTATTTCGTTGTGTAAATGTATTTATAATAATCATAGAAATATGTAGACTATTTAAACATTGAGAAAACTTGTTTTTTTCTGCCAGCTCGAAGAGATTAAATTGTCAAATCCACTGATAGGACAGACGCACAAATATAAAAGATATAAATGTTTATTGAATATGCATCTTAGTCTTGTTTGTCAACGAAAATTCGTTACAAAAGAAGGGCTTTAATTTACGCAACAACGCATGGCATCCCCGCATTTTCTTCTTCTCCTGAGTCCTCATAACATAAAATTTTGGGAGGGGGGGTCAGGCTTGGGCCTGCAAATCAAGTTGATTGATCGGACTCTGGTCGGGTCGAGCTGGATTTTTTAGGCCCAAACTAAAAAAAAGAACATACTATTCATACAGTCAAGGAGACTAAACATACAATCATCCTGCTTCATGTGGTGATGCGCGATAAATTATTTCTTACTGTTAACGTACCAAATCTTCTTTTATTGTCCTGACAGCAGGCTTTATTTCTTTTCATGGACATAAGTAAACTGGCATATTGACGCATTCACAAATCACACGATCTGTAAATTCGCTGTCAACAGACCTGTCGCGCTCAACTCGCCGAATCGGTGTTGGATTTCGCGGTGAGGGTGGATTTTAATCATCGCGCATTCCTCCTCTGTGAAGTAAGGTGCCCGTGCAATCGTCACAAGTAGTGTTTGACTCTGCTCTCCGCCCCCTTTTATGTGAACGCGCAGTAACTCTGACTGGGTTGACACAGGTTCGACTAATCAACCTCATAATCAGCATCGTAGCACCGATTGATCACAAACTAGACAACCAGGTTTTGTCAACTCCGGTTACCCGCTGGTAAACTGGATTACTTCTGAACTCGGTTCGTAGTATAGGCCACTGGTCTCGATTATTTGTATATATTAATACGTTTTGAAAACAAAATTACTATTAGAATGAATAAAAATGGGAAAAATCTGTCAGTGGGCCATAACCACAGTATTTTTTCCCCACCAATTTCATGTTATTTAACTGATTGCTTGCCATAGACAACAATAGATGTCCAATTCATTTCAACTGGGAAGACTTGGCTGTGAATGCTAATGTTTTAGTGCCATTGACGGCACTAGAGTTCCAATCCATTTTGACTGGGAGAGGATGTCGGCGAATGATCGCTGCGAGTCTCTCCCAGTCAAAATGGGTATCTAGCGCGGTCAATGACTGCCAACGATTTAAATGAGTGCCCTATTTAGGGTTAATGCAAGACAAATGTGGAAATTATCCTATACAGTACCATTTCATAACGGTCTTTGTTAACAGGAATATACTAACTTTTAAGATGCCTTTGCGTAAGTGTTTTTTTCAACCCATGTTTTTGATGGTTCTACCACAGATACAGTGGGAAGGAAAGCAGTACAAACATGGTGGTGCTGGAAATCAGTTTGCTGTCTGGGTTTCAAGTAGAACCAAAGTCTTTCCAAAGAGTAAGTACCAAATTAGCTTAGAAATAGAGCTGTCTTTTAATGTTTCAATGTTTCCAACAGCTCAAAGGCTCGCTGCTGGTTGAGCGTGTTGAAAAGGAGGAAGATCGTGTGCTTGTTTATCTGACGGAGGTGAGGAATAAGTAATGAGCTTGAGACTTATTTTAATGACCAATTTTGAGATTTCATTTGCCTTTTTCCCCTGTAACAGATACCAAAGGACATACCGATATACCACTTCTTGGAGCTAATACAGGAAATCCCAGTGCAGGACCTGAAACCAGCTGTAATCAAGCTCTACGACTATTACCAGCCAAGTAAATGAATACCCGATTAGTCCTGTCAGACAAATGTTTGAGTGTTTGTACTGCTCACTCCATTTATAACACTCACTTGTACTGTTAAAAACATTGACTGTTTTATTGTTTCCATTTTTTAACCTTTTTTTTTTTTTTTTTTTTAATTCTTCCTTAGGTGACCAGGCTGAGACAATTTACAACTTTGATTGTAAGACAGGTAAATAGCGTATTTATTTAAAAATAAACCTTTTTAAAATTGGTTTAGAAATAATAAAGATGATTGTGAATCTTTGTAAAGTGAAACAAAATGGTGACCGCTAATGTGATTGCCTTTTCCACCCCGCCCCCCAGGTTGAAGAACACTTTAATTTTTTGAAGTCCTGGCTGGTTTGCTATTAAATAAGCCTGTATATTCATACAGTTTATATAACTCCATGTCTGCTTGCTTGGTAGGTTGACACTTGCTATGAAAAATGCAATGTGACTTTTTCATGATTTTTAAATCTTCAGATTTGAAATAAAGATGTCACAATGTGTAACTGGTGAGCTGCTGCTTTTTTGGGGGGGTCCTTGGCCCCTTTAGCTCTATAAAGGGCAACAATTTAACTAATTTGCTGCAATAGAAAGTGCTAGGTATTCAATCAGTTTTGACTGGGAGAGCCCAGCAGCGATTCCCAGTCGAAATTGGACGTCGATCATTGTCAATTGCAGCCAATGAGTTAAATTTCTGAAAGTTAAAAATAAACCAATGTTGGAGTCTGTAACCAGTGTTCTCATTTTAACGTATATTGTTAACATTTTATTTATAGGAGATGTATAATTAATTTTAAAAAATAATAATAATTGGCAAATTAGTCACCCTCTAAATGCTTAATGGAGTAGCACAGAGTGGCAGTTTTTAGAACTTGGGCAGCTCAATGTCCTTTGAAAAAATTAGGTTAAACTAAAAGTCAGACAGCTAGGAAGTTTGCTTGGAAGAGAATGTTTACTTGGGGGGGGGGATTTGAAGATTTTTACTTACTGGATGAGTCTATTTGTACCCAATTGCTACCCATTCAAATTTGGGTGGTTGATGTGAAGCGGGTGCAAATTACAATTGATGACCCTCGAGTGCCACTATCCAGCTCGTTTTCCATGTCTCCCTCCCTTGACACTCCTGAATCAAATGATCAGCTCATCAGCAAACTCTGCAGGAGCCTGATAACGATCATGATTCTTTGATTCAGGTGTGTTAAAGGAGGGAGACATGGAAAACAAGCTGGGTAGTGGCACTCGAGGACCAGGGTTGCTGACCCCTGACCTAGACTAAAGAATTGCTACTGTTACGTTTTTGGCGTTAAAGATGGTAGGTCTGCATTTTATTCCCATAGGATGGTGTCCAGTTTACTCTTGGACTGCTTGACCTAATAAAAATGTAATGCACTATTGCACTTATGAAGTCCAATAGCCATTTTGAGTTACAGTATGCCATAATTGCGGTTTCAGAAAGCAAATTCCCAATATGTCCACAAGAGGTCACCATGATCCCGCGTCAAATATTTTTTAAAACTAGAAAATTTAGTCTGCACTCGAGTATGTTATGAAATATAAACTGTTCTAAATTAATCTAGCGCTGTTACACCAACTTGACATTTTTTTCTCCACACTTGCGTATGAAAGTTTTTTTTTTTTTTTTTTTTTTTACCCCCAATCACGGAGTAGCCTTCCCTTTCCAGGATGCATTGAGTTGTGTGAGGAAAATAATATCTAAAAATGGGTAGTCGGAGCAACAAAATGGAGAGTGAACACAAATATCTGCATTGACATTTTGGCAGTTTACATCTTGATTTACTGTGTAACGATGCACTTGTACACATTTATTGATGATTCCATTAACTCCTTATCTATCCACGGCTAAATCGGGTGGAAATAAAGCACAACGTTCAGGAGTTTATTATTTTTTTATTGTGCTTCCTTGGCTACAAAAGAGGACAATTATCGGCGACTAACGCATTTACTGATTGAAAATTTATGGGTCTTCATCATGAGTTATTCCTTATCCGGAAAAAGATTTTCGACTAAAAACAAATGACGTCACTTCCGGGATACAGGGAAGAGCAAAAGACAGCTGGCATGTTTTCATCGAGGGACGTAGAAAGTGCTTGTTAAAGGTATGTAAAATGGCAATGTCATGTCTAACCAATGAAGACGTACTTGGAATGCGGTTCTTGGCTATTTATTATTGATAGTTTGTTGTCCATACGAGTTCGATTTCAGACAACATAGCGCGCTACTTACGGGGTCGATATATTTTTAAATTCCACAATAAAACCGCATGTATTGTATCTGTTTCTACAAAAGCGGGCTGTAATTCAACATGCCAATTTTGCTCTGTACTACATTGATTGAATTCCCAGTAAAATGGGTCAATATAAATATTTGTGAACTACATTTTTTAAACATTCGGCCTAAACAGAACGGGATTTTTGTTGACCTCGCTGAATTTTATTTTTGATTTGCTCCCTTTTGCAACGTCTTCCCACAAAGGTAGTTGATCCATTCTCCATGCCAAAAATATTTTGAAGAAAAAGATTTTGTGAAATAATATCGTTCAAAGTGTGCCGAAAGATTTTGTGAAATCATAATATCGTTCAAAGTGTGCCGATTTTGTGGCTTCATTTGTTTTTAATCCAAATCAGTGGTTGGCGATTAATTATATATACAGGTATACAGATTGTCATCATAGTTATGTGAAGGGATGTCAAAAAGTGACATTTTAATTGGGCTGACTAATAAAGCCCAGGAGAAACCCCCTTCAAATAGATGATGGAATGGCTCAATTTAGAAGTATTTCTTTTTAATAAGCCATTTTTTCTAAATTCATTATTTAATATTAACTTATTTTTTCATTAACCAATGTTATGTAATCTAAAACTGTCCAGATAAGGAGCCAAAATGATAAAGCGGCACAGTTGCACTGCAATGATTGTTGTTTGAATTGGCAAAATTTCTTTTAACTGTAGACAAAATGATGGCTGGTCGTTCCATATTTGATTTCTTTGACAGTGGCATAACGAGACTGTGTTAAATAGAAGGAAAGGTTTCTTCAGGTAAGAGCCTTTCCAGCATGACTAATGATCTGCAACATTATTCTCTCTTTACAATTTTTTTGACAGGCATGTGTCTGAGATGTTGCTTTTTCCTTTTTTTCATCTTTTGGTTCCTTTAAAGACCATTGATGTTGCACTTTTCAGAAAAGAGACATTTTGCGGCTGTATTTTTTGTAATACGTTTTTGTATATAAGCAGTTTTCAGGTTAATATTTTAATAAGCGGCCGTTTGAAAGGGACTTTTAAATATGTAAACATGTTTGTGTTGATTCTTCATCCAGGTCATGGTTATCTACGTGTGTTCAATCTTGGTAAGTGGAGTCCTCTTGTTTGTGGAAAAAAACGAGGAGTTGATTTTTCACAATTCAGCCGGTGCAGCCGCAGCCACTTGTTTTGCTGCCGTCCGAGATTTGAATTTCAGGTGCGTGACATCCCAAAGTTACATAAATAACTGCCAGTCACATAAGCTTTTAGAAGACAAATTGTTTCTGTATGTAAGATAGGATCCAATCGGCAGCAAACTATACAGTAAACCAGAATTTACTGCAAATAGTGAACATCTGCCAATAACTGACTCTGAACACAAGAGAGCAGGGTTTACTAAATCCGGACCTCGGTGCTACTTTTCCTGTCGTGTTTTCCATGTCTCCCTCCTCCAACACACCTGAATCAAAATAATCAGGATCATTATCAGCCTTCTGGAGAGGTTGCTGATGACATAATCATTTGATTCAGGTGGGTTAGGGGAGAGACACGTGTAAAACATGACAGAAAAAGTGGCACAGAGGTCCGGATTTAGTGAACCCTGCAATATAGTATATGCACACACTATATATATATAAAGTAAATAAATCATGGGTAGGTGAATCCATTAATGCTGGAACACAAATATGCGGGTCCACTCTGTATTTTGCAATAATACAGAACTATATTTACATGTAACTCCAGATGTACTATAAAAATGCAACTGGCGTGGACCAGGGATTGTAGCGATTCAGTATGTGTGGGTGGTTCGTCAGGTGTACATCACCTACTGTAATTGCTTCACAATTGTCCAATTCAGTGGCAATCAGCTGCGTTATTTATGTTATTACTGTGTACTTATTCTGTCAAACTAGGACCTGATTTTTCCTGTAACAATTTTAAATCTGCAGAGACTAAGCAATTTGCTTTCAGACATTACAACAATTTACCAGCAGACCATTTTATTAAATCAGATATTGTAACAGGATCCTTCCACTTCTTTATCTGATGGGCTACTACTACTGCATAATGGATGTCTTTATAGAGCAGATCTTCATCCAGTCTTTCCTTTTCTGTATAGGACCCCACAATCATCATTTCAAATATCACAATTACAGTCCTGTAAACGGTATAAAAAGTGTGATGCATTTTAAAAGAGATTATCTCATCCGTTTTATCAGCCATTTTGTTCATACAGTTCAAATCTATCTAAATGTGATGCTATCTTATTTTCTGACTAATTTAGAGAACTGTGCAGTTTAATAATGATTGGTCTACACAGGCCAGACGTGATTACAGTTGTTTACAACTCAAGTTTTGTCAGCCAGTTGCACTTGATGCTTGTCCTTGCTTTTCTGTATAATAAGCCATCGACCCATCCATTATACAAACTTATCTAGTTCAGGGAGGCGCAGGGTTGCAAAGTCCCATGCTAGATGATTTTAAGGTGAGAGGTCATGTGCAATGTTCACTGGTCACTCGTTAATCACAAGACCAATACAGCTGACACCGAGCACTTTAATGCTCACATCAACACCTACCACCATTTTGAGTTCATACCGAGTCATGCTTGTGGACTATGAGAGGATACTGGAGTAAGGCACAGTAGGAACATATAAGTAGAACAAATTAGATTTCAATAAGGTATTGCAATCAGTGAATATCTTTCGAGCTATTGCTATAATTCTTGTCAAAACAGGCTGTTCCGAAGACTGAGCAATGGAGATGTCGGTGTGTGAGGACGGCCGCACTTTTGTGGAGGTGATCAATGAAAAGTACAGTCCAGAGAACTTTCCGTGCCGCCGAGGCCTTGGCATGGGGGTTGTGGTGGTCCCCACTGCATGTCCCCAAGGTTCCCCCATGAAAGGTGAGCTGGACAATAGGGGTGTGACAAAACATCGAAATGGTGATATATCGTGATACATCCCAAAAGGTTATCGATATGCTCCTGTCAAGAATCGAGATATCGTTTTAAAAAGGTGTCATTTAAAAAATTTTTTAAAAACTGGGACTGGGAACGTTCGTTCATTCAAAACCAGAGCGTTCACAGTCATTCGGTCTGATTTTCGTGGCATTTACAGGTCACTTGCTTTTCATTTTAGGGCATTTACAGGTCATTTCCTACTGAGTTTGAGTCACTGTCTATTCATTTGGGTGATTCCCAGGTAACTTTCTCTTCTGTAACGCAAAATACACAGCAAGTGACCCATAAAATACCCCAAAATCAACAGGAAGTAACTGAAAATCAACAGGTAAAACTAACTCATTGCCTGGCATTGGCTGCCACTGACGGCCATAGACGTTCAGTTCGTTTGAAGTGGGAGGGATGGCAGCGAATGAACGAATGTTCATTTGCTGCCACCCTCCCAGTTCAAATGGATTGGACGTCTACTAGTGATACTCATTCCAATTTACAGCAGAAGCTCGTTTTTCTGTTTATTAGTTTTTTGTAGAATATCCTAGAATGATTTCCTGACCAATGTATCGAAAAATGTATCGCTATATTGTCAGATCATCGTTATCGTGAGCTTTGTATCGCAAATCGTTTCGTATCGTGAGGTACCAAGAGGTTCCCACTCCTACAGGACAACATACAATGCTATGAAGTATTCATCTCTCAAATTCCTGTTTTTTAAATGGTTTTTTTACTTCAGTGTTTAAGCTTATCAAATGAATGTGAACAGACAAAGTAATTCTCCGCTTCCATCTTTCATTTCAGACCGTCTAAACTTGCCCAGTGTACTGGTGTTGAATGGATGTGGAATCAGCAGGGCGGGAGACCCGAGTGAAATTGCTGCCTTCTGTGCCCATGTCATGGAGCTGGACTTGTCCCATAACAAGCTGCAGGACTGGCATGAGGTGCTGTCTCTGGGTTTGTTGAT
This sequence comes from Corythoichthys intestinalis, assembly GCF_030265065.1. NCBI lineage: Eukaryota > Metazoa > Chordata > Actinopteri > Syngnathiformes > Syngnathidae > Corythoichthys > Corythoichthys intestinalis. The sequence goes on from NC_080400.1 coordinate 42,349,665, forward strand.
TTATTCACTTTCAGTATTTCCAGAAATGAAAAGAAAGGTTGCAGGTTTTTCGTTGTTTTTGTAATAATGACGTGTGGTTCCCATGTGATTTTAAGGATTATTTTTCAGGTTCCTCTTTTTAATCGTGCACAATCCAATCCAGTCAATACAAACAAAAATTCTCAAATCACCTTTCTCATTTCAGATTGGTCAAATCGTGTCAAATCTCCCGAATTTGGAGTTCCTTAACTTGAGCTCCAACCCGCTAACAGGGATGCCTCTTGAGCCACAATGTGCTGAAGCCTTTTCTCGGGTCCGACGACTCGTCCTTAACAACACCCAAGTGTCCTGGGACACTGTGATGGTGCTCACCCGTGAGATACCAGAGTAAGGAAATGCACTTCTGCTCGTACAATATTCAAATGACGGATGCGTGTAATGTTATCACTGTCGCTGAGGGTGAAGTCTGTCAGTGAAGTAATCAAAGTCATCCTGCAGGCTTGAAGAGTTGTTCCTGTGCCTTAATGAGTACAGTTGCGTGCGAGCTTCCAGTGAGGCTTGTCCCAACCTCCGCCTGCTTCACATCACAGACAACAGCTTACACGACTGGGCCGAAGTCCGCAAGTTTGGATCCATGTTCCCTGGCCTAGACACTCTGGTCATGGCCAACAACAACTTGGCGTCCATACAGGACAGCAAGGATATCCTGCAATGCCTTTTCCCCAACCTTCGCAGCATCAACCTCCACAACTCTGGTAAGTGGCTGTTTTTGTGCTCAAATCATAGTGGTTGCTGAATGAAATCATTTAGCAATGCTGGGTTACAGTCTCAGACTGAAGACTGATTCCCCTTTCCCACTGGCCAAAAAAGCCATGTCAACCCACTAACAATCGGCTTTTGGTGGCAGTGGGAAAGGTGCAGCGACCCGCCTCGACCCGTGTCAATCAACCCGCCAAGCAAGCCGCGTTAAAATCACCTCTGCTCTGATTGTCATGCAGTGTGAAAGCAAAACCCCGGGTCAACAGTCCACATCCTAATCTACGTGGTGACGTAGGCTCTTATGTGATGCGTCATAACGTGCCAGTCGCCTCCCATTTAACACGCCCAACAACTGTAGTCACGTCTATGCTCACAACAAAGCTAGTAGAAGAAGGAGCCAGTAGCGCACTACAGTGAACAACATTTCCCAGCATTGGAAAGATGATGAGACCTGCCAGCTCCTTTCCATCCATGGAGAAGAAGAGATTCAGCGACAGATGTCTGGGACTGTGCGAGACACAGCAATTTATAATAATATCACTGGTAAATTAAAAGCTCGAGGCTACGACATCGCCTACGTTGCCTCAGCACAAGCAGAGTGTTGATCCTTTGCTGCATTTCGACCATTTTGAGGGCAGTAAAAAGCATGAAAACAGAACACAAATGGAAAGAAGGCTTCCATGTTGCTCTGCATTGTTTACTTCCTTAAACTGAATGAATTCAGTCACACTTGCGACGCACATCTTAGCGTGGTGACGTCACGAAACCTTACGCACGACTGATGAGGGGTGGGGGGTTCGAGGGGTGAAAAAAAAGAAAACTGCTTTTTTTGTCAATGGGAAAGGTGCCAATTGCTAGTGGGTTGCATCAGCTTGGAAAAAACGCGGTTGACCCACTAGTTTCAGTGGGAAAGGGAATGAGAGTCATAAAGTTATCGAGTCTTCATTAAGTTTCAGAGGGCTTTCGTCGTCTTGATCATTAACCCTTTAAGGTCTGGGCCTATTTTGTCTGATTTTGCATGCCTTTGAAGTTGCCTTTATATTTCAAAGAAAGAATTGTTTACGATGGCCTGGTTTGGTCCCTTTTTTTGTGACACCTTGAACTTCATGTCCAAACTGTTGTTTCCTTCACTGACCAATTATAAATCATCATTTTGGGCCCAAAAAGACCAAAAATTCCAAAATCGTTTTGTCAAAATTTTTAATATTGATGTCCAATTGACAACCAAACATGCGTAACGAACCGTTTTGAAACTTTGTAATATTTATTCAACATGTTAGGATGAACATTCAACCAAAAAAATTTAGAATAAATAGTCTTATATTTGACAATTCAACATAAACAACAGGTATAGCCATAGGCGTTTTTTGCCTTTATACATGCTCTAGTCAAAACAGGTTATATACAGCAGACCAAACAGTTAAGAACAGTGAAAAAATATATACCATCTAACACAAAAAGTGTTTAGAGGCCATCTCTTTATGAGTTTAGGTATTGCGGCCCATCACCTGATGAAAACTATGTACACACAATCAAGCTTCTTGAACACACATTTATACACACAAATTGAGAAGACTGATTGTGGGGAAAAAAAATATATATATATAACATTGGGAAAAAAAGTATTTTCAAAAATATTTACAATAAACAAGTTAAATTTTTGTCAGGCTTGCCACTCCGAAAAGCAGTTTCGTCCTGGAATTAGACACAGGGCTACATCACACAGCTCACACTTCCATGGGGTGTCAGTCCTCTTTCCACCCTTCCATTTTCATTTCACTTTACTTTCATTGTCACTATAAATGTACATGAAAAAAAGTCTGTATTTATGAAAATTATAAAGTATAAAATAAAAATATATACAGCAATAAATAATAATGGAAATCTATATGTATGACAATAGAAAGAATACCATAGCTGAATATGTGCTACATCCCTAATCTTCATATAGAAAGAAGAACACCACAAATTATACATTCCTGCCTGGGATACCCACAGTGCACGTACGACTTTGATCTGATATGCACATTTTATTATTATATACACGAACACACACTTATATTGCATCACAATTAACTTTGTCTTGCAATATCAAAAGAAACTTTCAAAAGCAACTTCTTCAGCATAAAAAAAAAAGAGTGAGTTGGCTTACCTCTGCTCGTCGATGGCGTCACCCACGTGTTCAAATCCGTCACTATCTTCACTCGAGGACTCTTCCGAAGAAGACGATGACGAATTTGGACCATCCTCTTCCTCAAGTTGATCAAAAAGCACAAATGCTTGCGCTAAATTTAGTTTTCCGTTCATTGTCAAAGTCACACAAAGTCGCTGCTCGATCCAAACGGCCGTCGCTCGCCACCTCGCTGCTTCAGAACACTCCTCCCTCTCGTTCGGTAGAACCTCGCACGGCAGTTATATATATATATTTTTTTAAAAACGCATTTTGTGCTTCCACTGTGACTTCGAAAGGGTTCGTTTGATTTGTGTTTTTTTCATGGAGCTTCCGTTTTGAAAAAGGACTAGAAATGATGGAAATATAGACATAAACAAATGATCCATGCAGCGTTTTAATGTTTTTTTGAGAGGACAATAAAACTATAAAACTTAAATGACAATATCTCGCGTTTTAGTTGGTCGATAATAACGAGAGTAAACCGCAACTTCCACACTTTAAAACGAGACCAACCAACGGCATGTGGGTGACGTAATTAAAACGTGAGGGGGCTTCAAAGACGACGTGCGCTGAGGACGCGCCGGCGCGTCCTTCGACTCTCAAGGGTTAAAGGGACAGACGATACCCTTATCATATGTGTCCCAGCGGAAAGAATCTCGTTCAAAAAGTTTAATAAATTTAAAAAATATTTTTCCCCGATGTATAATAGTGGGGAAAAACTTTTTTTTTTTAAAAAGACAGCATTTCCAGTAAGTCGCGCTTAGCGCGGGCAGACCTTTTATCTGTGCCATTATTACTGTAATTTTCAAACTACAAAACCTTATTCAAACAAGATTATTATTAAGTGGTTTGGGGATGTGGAAGGAAGCCATACTACCCGGAGAAAACCCATGGAAATAAACAATACTTTACTTCAATCCTAGTTACTCTTAAAAGTATCCATTTCTGGATTTTCATGTAACATCTTTAGTCTAAGACTAGACTGAGACATAAGACCTAGTCTTAAAATGTGACCTGCTGCGTCTTCCCAGCGTAATGCAAATTCTCCGATCTTCTTTAACAGCAGGCGGCACAATACCAGTCTGATTAGCATTGTTGCCTCACAGCAAGATGTGATATTGCTGTAGTTTTATTCCCCTCACACTTAGAACAAATTATATTGAGAAATTGATTGTAAAAAGACTAAAAATTGTGTATGAAATATCAATGTTAATGACTATTAGGCAATTTACACCGCTTTCACTCTGAGTCATCCATAACCTTGACCATACATTTGAAAATGGCTGGAATGACACTTTTAAAACTGGTTCGGTATACCATCATAATGGTTGATAAAATTAGCAAACCTGTCATAGTATCCAGAAGCTCAGTGTTATTTACAGCTGATCCTTCCCCAGCTCACTTTTTAAGCACTGCACAAATTGTATCTGAGGAAAGTATGTGTTTATTCTTTTTTTAGACATCCTCTGAGAATAGAAAGAACCAAAACAGTATTAAAGTTACTTTGGTGCGTCAATTTTTTCATTTCTCTTCCTTCCTAGAACTATTGTAAAATTGGTAGGACAACAATGTTTAGGATCCTGACACACCAACTTTATCAATTACATACTGAGGTCTGTTGTACAGTGTACATATCAGTGTAGTACTTCTCAAAATATTTTGAGCTCATTTCCCATGGAGATTTACCGAAAACCCTTTGTAAAGTTACTGGAAATTTTCCTTGCCTTAGCATCCCTACAAGCCATTAAAAAGTCAATTCTCCATGATATGTCTCCTTTAAATGTGACTAGGTCTTAATCGATGGGAAGACATTGAGAAGCTAAACTTCTTTCCTAAGCTGGAGGAAGTACGATTACAGGGCATCCCATTACTACAGACGTACACCAATGTGGAGCGACGCAGCCTGATTATTGCACAGTGAGTCTTGTTAAGAAAAAAATGCAGCCAACACAGACGTGGTTGTGCTTTCTTTTTACAAACATGTGATTGATTGTCTTTAGGCTTCCGTCTATATCACTCCTAAATGGCAGTGTTGTAACTGAAAGTGAGAGAGAAGATGCAGAGAGATTCTTCATCCGTTACCACTTGCACTGTCCTGAAGAGGAGCTGCCTCACAGGTACGCATGTTTACCTGCTGAGCATAGAACACAAACTACGAGCCAGTTTTGTTTTTGGCAGCCATTTTAATTTTTGTCTTAGTCATTTGGACAAAGATACTCAGTCATATTTTAGTCATTTCAAAAATGTTTTCGTCTAGTTTTAGTTGACGAAATCTCATACAAATTCTGTCTAGCATAAGTCAACAATTACTCGTCTGTCAAAAGTTTTAGTCCAAAAATAAAGGTTTCTAACAATTTCTAATTAGCAACTGAGCACATATTGTAGCGTCTACAAGGACAGCGCCAACTTTATGATAATACACACTCGGCAGGAAAAGCAGTAGGCCTACATTATTTTCAATTAAACCTACTTATAAACCACTAGCTGTATTAAAAAAAAAAAATGTTCGTGTGTGTAACGTCCTCTAGTCTTGCTGACCAAAAAAGTCAAGTGGCTCTGCTTTAGACTGGCCAGTGTTTTAAGAGGGCGCTTGCCATTCTCAAGCTAATGCCAACGCGAATGCTATGCTGTCGCTAGGAGTTGCATTTAGCGTCTGATAATCACTCAGCACGGACTTTTGAAGGCTAAAGTAGCATTGCATATTCTCTTTCGCCAAGATAAGAAATGCTAACGGGTTTCCAAACAAGAAAGATGGAGCAAAGCCTAGCTTAAGATACATCCTGAACTCCGATGAGGAGTGGGAGGGAGAGGCGCAGCACATCTCACATGAGTGACACAACTCAAACACTGCTACGATGCAAGCTGACGTACTCAACCTACAATATGAAAACGTCACGCATTGTGAACATGACATAAACGATGTCGCATTTTCATCTCATTGTCGTCTCGTTAGATTTAAAAACTGGCATTCATCATACAGTTGTGGTCAAACGTTTACATACACTTGTGAAGAACATAATGTTATGGCTCTCTTGAGTTTCCAGTTATTTCTACAACTCTGATTTTTCTCCGATAGAGTGATTGGAACAGATACTGGACTGTCTCAGGAAATTAGAATACACAATATTCTAATTTTTTGAGACAGTCCTGTGTGTATATATACATATTCTAATTTCCTGACTGTCTCAGGAAATTAGAATATTGTGTATTCTAATTTCCTGAGACAGTCCTGTATATATACACAGGACTGTCTCAAAAAATTAGAATATTGTGTATTCTAATTTCCTGAGACAGTCCAGTACTTCTTTGTCACAAAAAACATTCATGAAGTTTGGTTCTTTTATGACTTTATTATGGGTTAACAGAAAAAGCGATCAAATCTGCTGGGTCAAAAATATAGATACATGGATCTGAAAAAGCGAATCATTGACTTGAACAAGTCAGGAAAGTCACTTGGAGCCATTTCAAAGCAGCTGCAGGTCCCAAGAGCAACAGTGCAAACAACTGTTTGTAAGTGTAAAGTGCATGGTTTTGTTTTGTCACTGCCACGATCAGGAAGAAAACGCAAGCTATCACCTGCTGCTGAGAGAAAATTGGTCAGGAGGGTGAAGATTCAACCGAGAATCACCAAAAAGCAGATCTGCCAAGAATTAGAAGCTGCTGGAACACAGGTGTCAGTGTCCACAGTCAAGCGTGTTTTGCGTCTCCATGGACTGAGAGGCTGTCGTACAAGAAGGAAGCCCTTGCTCCAAAAGCGGCACCTTAAGCCTCGACTGAAGTTTGCTGCTGATCACATGGACAAAGATAAGACCTTCTGGAGGAAAGTTCTGTGGTCAGACGAAACAAAAATCGAGCTGTTTGGCCACAATGCCCAGCAATATGTTTGGAGGAGAAAAGGTGAGGCCTTTAACCCAAAGTACACCATGCCTACCGTCAAGCACGGTGGTGGTAGTATTATGCTGTGGGGGCTGTTTTGCTGCCAATGGAACTGGTGCTTTACAGAGAGTAAATGTGATAATGAAGAAGGAGGACTACCTTCAAATTCTTCAAGATAACCTAATGTCATCAGCCCAAAGATTGGGTCTTGGCCGCAGTTGGGTATTCCAACAGGACAATGACCCCAAACACACCTCAAAAGTGGTAATGGAATGGCTAAATCAGGCTAGAATTAAGGTTTTTGAATGGCCTTCCCAAAGTCCTGACTTAAACCCTATTGAGAACTTGTGGACAATGCTGAAGAAACAAGTTCATGTCAGAAACCCATCAAATTTAACTGAACTGCACCAATTCTGTCAAGAGGGGTGGTCAAAGATTCAACCAGAAGCTTGCCGGAAGCTTGTGGATGGCTACCAAAAGCGCCTAATTGAAGTGAAAATGGCCAAGGGACATGTTACCAAATATTAGCGCTGCTGTATGTATATTTTTGACCCAGCAGATTTCATCACTTTTTTCTGTTCACCCATAATAAAGTCATAAAAGAACCAAACTTCATGAATGTTTTTTGTGACAAAGAAGTATCTGTTCCAATCACTCTATCAGAGAAAAATCAGAGTTGTAGAAATAACTGGAAACTCAAGAGAGCCATGACATTATGTTCTTCACAAGTGTATGTAAATTTTTGACCACAACTGTATGTTCAAGTCTCCCAAGCCACATTTTTAGCTCGTCATCGTCATGAAAAAAATGTTTGTCGACGAAATATTTTCGTTATTGTCATTGTTGAAGAAAACAACACTGCTACGAGCATGGCTCAAGTGGACTGTATCTTCATAACTTGTCTAAGCCTAAATGAGAGATATTATATTCCCCAGCATTTTCATTAGTTTCACCTAAACTAATTACACTCAGTACAAGATGCATTTGTAATGATAATAAACTCAAGTTTGCAGCTGTTTTACTCAGCAGTTTTACAGTACAGTGTGGAATACAACGAAAAATATCAGGAAAAAATACACTTCCGTTCCAAGTTCTATTTGAAGTGTCAGAATATCACACAAGCCTATATAGTAGTTCAGTATTCGTGTGAGGTTTAACTCCTGTGTTTGGGTTATGTTCTGGCTGATGAAGAAAATTGCTTGCCCCTTTAGATTTCTCCTAAACTTTGAATGCAAATAAGTTGCCTTCCTCTCTGTGTTTTTTACTGAAGATTATTTACTTACATATTTCTTTCATTCTTTACATAGACCTCATAGCAGTATGACAAAATGATATACCATTGACAGCGGTAGATGTCCAATCCATGAGAACTAAAATGGCAAAGGTGAATAATCACGTTTCAGCAGAGGTGGGTAGAGTAGCCAAAAATATTACTGAACTGTTGTTATTATACTGTACTAAACCTACTAAAAAAAAAAAATCATTAAATTCCGGCGAGAGAAAAAAAAAATCTACAGAACTAAAGAATCGTTCGTCCAAAGAGCATGAGTGTCCTTTAGTGGAAAAAATAGTTCCTAGTTTGAATACTTGAATAGTGAATAGTTCCTATTAGGAGTGTGAACCTCTTGGTAACTCACGATACGATACGATTTGCGATACAAAGCTCACGATAACAATGATCTGATGATATAGCGATACAACGATTATCGATACGTTGGTCAGGAAACCATTCTAGGGTATTCTACAAAAAACTAATAAACAGAAAAACAAGCTTCAGCTGTGAATTGGAATGAGTTTATCACTAGTAGACATCCAATCTATTTGAACTGGGAGGGTGGGCTGCCATCCCTCCCACTTCAAACGGAATATATGTCTATGGCCATCAGTGGCAGCCAATGCCAGGCAATGAGTAATTTTGGGCCATTTAAGGTCATTTACCTGTTGATTTTTCAGTTAAAGCCTGTTGATTTTTGGGGTATTTTATGGGTCAAATGCTGTTTGTTTTGCGTTACAGAACAGGAAGTGACATGGGAATCACCCAAATGAATAGGCAGTGACTCACTCAAAAGGAAATGACCTGTAAATACCCTAAAATGAACAGCAAGTGGCCTGTAAATGCCCCGAAAATCGGACCGAATGACTGTGAATGCTCTGGTTTTGAATGAACAAACGTTCCCAGTAGGGGTGCACGATATCCATTTTTTGAAACAGATATCAATAACTTCCTGCTCCTCAAGGCCGATACCGATAAAATAACCGATTATATATATTTTGAGTTTTTGAACACCTGTAGGTCAAAAATACTAGTGGTTGATTCAGCATAGATTTGCCTTTGACCGAACCAGAACTTTCATAATGACATGAACATTATTATAATGAAAAAAACAAAGACAAGAACAGTTTTGACTTGAAATAAAGCACCCAAATTATTTTTTTCAAATAAATATAATTTGAGTCAATCACAATCAATCAGTCAATATCATTGACGATGTGTTCACCTGAACAATGAGCACTAATCTAAAACAAACATAAACCCAACAGCAGATAAAATATTTGTCTCATTGGTTAAACTGGTAGAGCTACTGCTGGCATTACTGGCAAAAAAATAAAATCTAATATTTAGAATCTTTTCCTTTCGGCTTTTCCCTTTTTGGGTCGCCACAGTAAATCACTAGTTTCCATCTAACCCTATCCTCTGCTCAAACACATTTTTCTTAGAAAGCTACGCAAGTAAATGTAAGAGATTAAATGTCATGAGTGCTACCCACCTCTGTTTCAGTGCCAACGAACAGCACTGGCCAGATAATCACTACCAACCTGTCTTCCGAGTTACAATTGATTGGACTTCAATAGCTGTCCAATGAGTTAAGTCTGTGCTGTTTTTTTTTTTTTTGTCATAGATACCATTTTTTGGTAAACAAGTATGGAAAGTTGGAACCTCTGGCTGAAATCGATCTTCGACCACGCTGCCATGCTCAAGTTGAAGTTCACTGTGAAGAAAGAGTGGAACAGGTGTGTTAGTTGCACCATATTGATTGATTACAGTCTGGAGAGCAACTTTGACTCATTGGCTGCAATTGATGGCACTAGACATCCATTCCATTTCATTGAATCGATTACAGTCGAAATGGAGTGGACATTTATCGCTGTCAATGGCAGCCAGTGAAATATTCATTAAATCACAGCCAAATATCATCACTTAAAAGCTATACATCCAATTTGATCCTTTCAGGGAGAGTGGTCAGTACAGTAGACAACGATTCAAAAGTTATCATTCGCTTATCTCATTCACTGCCAACCAATGTCACAGAGTAGGTGTTGTTGTAGTAGTTGGTAAAAGAGGGAAATTGATATTGAAAACACCTATTAGGAGGGACTTGGCTCTTTTCAGTTAAAATGGATTGGATGTCCATTGCTGTTCTTCTGAGGAATGGGTATCTCTTTTCGAAGTAGTATTCCCGCTGTAGATAGCAGCTTAATGTTGAACAAATATACTTTACCTTTTGACACGTCTATTTAGATATTATTAGATGAAAATATTTAGATATTCCCGCTATGATGTCAATTTTCTATCTTGAACAAATATTTTTATATATACACACAGGGTGTTCCTAAACTTTGGACCCCATTTCGTAGGCCAAGAATTTTGACAATTTTCGTTGAAATGACCTTAAATTTTCATAACTTGTGTAGAAACGTAGGTGAAAGTTTTTGTGTGTAACGTTTGGCATTTTCTATCTTTTCAGGTTAAGAAATGCCGTTCACTTCAAAAGAAAAGGCATTTTGCGTGTTAGAATATGCTCAGACTCAGTCACCGAAGACACTGCAGCATGCCTTCTTCACAAATTTTGTAAAGAAGGCACTAACTAAACAACAAAACTACATTACAGCTGCACTGGAAACTGTTACCGAATACATGCTACAGCGAGTTTTGCACGAGCTCAAATACAGACTCGACGTGTGCAGTCACAGGCGGTGCTTATATTGAACATTTTATGAAAATCGGTCATAGAACCAACAAATATTTGTACTTTTCTATGTAAATTTAACCAATACAACTTATGACCTTCAACATAAAGTGAATTTAGTTTCATTAAGATCCATCAAGTAGTTTCCGAGATATGGGCATTTAGAATGGGGTCAACCATTTTGGAACACCCTGTATATTAAAACCCAGGCGACCCACGTTTACTGCTTATCAGACAACGTTAACGTCCTAACACTATTATTGCGCAATATCATCAATATTCTATTGTAGTCTTTTGTGCATATACGTAATGACTTAGACTTTAGTGGCCAAAAGACACTATAAAATGGAGGGGTGTGGTTGTCGTGCACATGCTCAGTATCGCTTTGGATATCATTTCGACCGGGATACCGATCAGTAAGAACTCCGTCAACAGCAGCCAAAAAGCTAGGCTATGAGAGGTACCAAAAGAAAATAGGTAGAATTTGTAGAACAAAGTACAAATGGGCAATTTGTTGGGGGGGGGGGGTTCAGTTTATTACAATTTGTTTAGAAAATTTTGTAATTTTATTTCATTTAGAATTTCTTGTTCATACGTATGGCTTTTTTTCTAGATTTATTTATTAGTATTCAAATGATTTTTTTTTTCCTCTTCCTAAATTGATTCTTTAATTTTATTTAAAACCTACGTTTCCGCGACCCTTGTGAGAGTAAGCGGAATGATAGATGAACGAAAAAACTCAGGTCACTTGAAGTTCCGCTCTCAGACCCCCAATTTGGCCAATTTTCAAAATTGTCCTATGCGCATGTGTGATACATCATTGGAAAGCTCAAAATCTCCATTTTCTGGGGGGAGAAAAATTTTGAACTGGAGGGCATTTAAAAAAAATTTTTTTTTCTTAAATGGACGCAAAACCCTAACTAGAGGCAAGAGCACGTGAGAGCAGAATTAAAGACACCACGATTTTAATGAGGTATTATCGCATACCTACCTCTTTTCGATCCAAAAACTCCATGTAGCATGTATCACCGAGTGTCAAGACACAGCTGTGAATGGCCACAGCCGGATTTTTGCTGAATTTTAAGGGTGAAACATGGTAATATAACAAGGGTTGCGATGCAGAAATCGCAGACATCAAGGAGTGGTCAAGATCTTCATTTTCATATATTAACCCTTTCATATGTTTAATTTCCATTTTTCTTTGTTTGGATCGATTATCTAAAATATTGGGGAAAATGGGACTGTAACGAAAAAAAATACAATTAAGCGATAGTTCTGAGGTTGATATACGTGACTTTTTGTACAGACGCCATTGTTTTTCATTGTGCGTAATTTGTTTAAAAGGTTAAAATATGTGTGTGAATAATTTTTTAGACATCAATTAATGATTGTAAGCTAAAAATAATAAATACGATTACTTACCTTCCTTTTATGGTTGGGTTTAAACAAAAGCAGTTGCGCGACGTCTGTAAACGGTGGTTTCCAGGGTAAAACGGACCAATTAAAAATAGTTTGGGGGCTTATTGCGCCATGAATCTGCTATGGCAGCGTATAGACACATTGTTGTATCTAACACAACAGTTCTTATGGCTTAAAATACAGCAGTTTATTTTAAAGAGGGGTGCAAGAGCAGAAACTGCTTATTCAGCCTTGTCTGTCTTTTCCGCCTTGTAGCGTTTTTTTTTTTTTTTTTTTTTAATTGCATATCGCGAAATACATGCGAGCAATTGTAATTCCACAATTGGATGGCAAATGAGGGTGGCAAAATTGTATCCTGCGGGCCACAATTGGAGTTTAAGGCCCCTCTCCAGTATGTATAGTTGTGGTCAAAAGTTTACATACACTTGTGAAGAACATAATGTCATGGCTCTCTTGAGTTTCCAGTTATTTCTACAACTCTGATTTTTCTCCGATAGAGTGATTGGAACAGATACTTCTTTGTCACAAAAAACATTCATTAAATTTTGTTGTTTTTTTTTACTTTATTATGGGTTAACAGAAAAAATGATCAAATCTGCTGGGTCAAAAATATACATACAGCAACACAAATTAGCAATTTCTTGTGAGTGATTATTGACTTGAACAATCATTGACTTAACAAGTCAGGAAAGTCAATTGGAGCCATTTCAAAGCAGCTGCAGGTCCTAAGAGCAACAGTGCAAACAATTGTTTGTAAGTATAAAGTGCATGGCACTGTTTTGTCACTGCCACGATCAGGAAGAAAACGCAAGCTATCACCTGCTGCTGAGAGAAAATTGGTCAGGAGGGTGAAGATTCAACCGAGAATCACCAAAAAGCAGATCTGCCAAGAATTAGAAGCTGCTGGAACACAGGTGTCAGTGCCCACAGTCAAGCGTGTTTTGCATCTCCATGGACTGAGAGGCTGCCGTGCAAGAAGGAAGCCCTTGCTCCAAAAGCGGCACCTTAAGGCTATACTGAAGTTTGCTGCTGATCACATGGACAAAGATAAGACCTTCTGGAGGAAAGGTCTGTGGTCAGACGAAACAAAAATCGAGCTGTTTGGCCACAATGCCCAGCAATATGTTTGGAGGAGAAAAGGGGAGGCCTTCAACCCCAAGTACACCATGCCTACCGTCAAGCACGGTGGTGGTAGTATTATGCTGTGGGGCTGTTTTGCTACCAATGGAACTGGTGCTTTACAGAGAGTAAATGGGATAATGAAGAAGGAGGATTACTTTCAAATTCTTCAAGATAACCTAACGTCATCAGCCCGAAGATTGGATCTTGGCCGCAGTTGGGTGTTCCAACAGGACAATGACCCCAAACACACCTCAAAAGTGGTAATGGAATGGCTAAATCAGGCTAGAATTAAGGTTTTTGAATGGCCTTCCCAAAGTCCTGACTTAAACCCTATTGAGAACTTGTGGACAATGCTGAAGAAACAAGTTCATGTCAGAAACCCATCAAATTTAACTGAACTGCACCAATTCTGTCAAGAGGAGTGGTCAAAGATTCAACCAGAAGCTTGCCAGAAGCTTGTGGATGGCTACCAAAAGCGCCTAATTGAAGTGAAAATGGCCAAGGGACATGTTACCAAATATTAGCGCTGCTGTATGTATATTTTTGACCCAGCAGATTTCATCACTTTTTTCTGTTCAACCATAATAAAGTCATAAAAGAACCAAACTTCATGAATGTTTTTTTGTGACAAAGAAGTATCTGTTCCAATCACTCTATCAGAGAAAAATCAGAGTTGTAGAAATAACTGGAAACTCAAGAGAGCCATGACATTGTTTTTCACAAGTGTAAACTTTTGACCACAACTGTATGTAGTAAAAACATTCAAAGAAAAAAAATCTTAATTTGCGCATGAAAGGGTTAATGTCCTAAATTTAATCATGTCTTTTTGCAGGTAAACATTCGTTTGGACCAGACTGTGGCTGAACTGAAAAAGCAGCTGACATCAGTGGTGCAGCTGTCTACCAATAGCATGAGGCTGTATTACATCGACAAGAACAGCGCTTTCGGCCCGGAAGAACTCAAGTACAACACACGAGCTCTTCACTCCTACAGTATCCAAGACGGCGATGAGATACTTGTTGTGCCCAAGACCAAGTGAACAGCTGTCTCCTAGCTGATTATTTTCTTTACTGAATAATTAACTGGATTCATTAGCTGACATTGAAAAACAATTATATAACATATCTCGTAGCTTAAGAAGCTAACCGATAAAATGAAGAGTCAAACCAAGAACGCCTTCATTCTGATGTCTAAACAGTGGAACGCATTTGACTGCTGGGACGCTACTCTGGACAGAATGATGTCTTTATTTACTCTGTTTAGTTTTATGGCACCAATTGAGGTGCAGGATACAGAGGACAGTTGGAAAGAGAAAACGTACAGACAGCTCCAAGCTTCCAATGGGATAGCACTGCTGCACCTTTGCTGCATGAATGCAACACGACTGCATCAGCAAATATCATCACTTTAGCACTATCAAAGCTACATTTAACCATCAACAGGCATTGCTGCTGTCATCTGCATTTCACGATTGTGACCAAAACATCTAGATGAATTTTCTTTAAGATTGGTTTTATCTAACGCAGGCGGACATAATTCATGTTAATCGTACTCCAAACTACTTGAATTTAAATCTATATATATCTTGTTGACTTGTTCAAAGATCAAACATGCTGTACAGTGGAACCTCTGTTTTGGTCTGTAATCAGTTCCAGAAAGTCCGACGGGAATCGTCCGAAATCCAAGGCAGTATTTCCTATAGTTTCCTATAATCGTGTAAAACCAATTACGTGTGAGACACCAACAGTTATTTTAGAAATTAGATTTTATAGAGTACAACATAATATTTGTAAATACTGGGTGTACACAACAACACAAACAGGACAAAATGTAGATTAGCATTTTTTTAATAGTTACAAAAACTATAGTATAGTAGATTCCACTACAATCTATATACTAATTCATGATTTTAGAATGATCCACAATGATTGATAAGCTAAAAATCACATCTTACTCTGTGGGAAAAGCAATCAATATGCAATTGTTACAACTGAAATGTTAAAGCATTTAACAGCATGACACCAAATGTTAATTTATTATTTTATCTGCACTAAATGTTTCATCACGTACTGTATCTTGTACATTATTCCCATAGTTTCCTACACTTTTGAGCCACACGTTGGGTCATTTGATGGAACAAGGACAAAGCATCAAAGAGTTGGAGGAAACTTTGCGAATGCCTGTTGTGCAACATCACTGTGTTGACGTGACCATAATACTGAACAAAAGTCAGATCTCGTTTTCTTTAAGACTTTTACAGTCAATGTATAAAACACACGAGCGTTGTTCTTGGGTAGCCATTGTGATACGCTGCCCTCTACAGGAATATCCCTAAACCCATTGGTTGAGAGCCACAGAACGGGCACAAAGTGAGACACGTTTGTTGTTTATTGGGACCTTCCAAAGAATAAAGGCCTCTTCATTTTAAATCTCATGATTAGAACATCCATTGTTTGTACTTGTAGCCATGATGTGAAGAAATCCTCCTTTATGTGCTATTGCACAGTATGTTAAGGAGTAGCACCAATGTTTCCATTTCAAATTTCCAACACCCCCCCCCCCCCCCCCTTGTCTATGATTTTCTTGGTCATGGTCCAGGTTTAGTGTGGTACACATCTCCCCAAGCAGCACCTCGACTTGATAGAGGATGCTCATGAAGTTGTTTAACTGTGTAATCAAGTCACATGTATTTTTACAGCCTTCAATCACAACAAATGTCTCAACAGCTTCAGACCCACAAATGACAAACTGTTATAACATCTCCTGTTCTAAACCCCTAAAAAAAACTAGGAAAACACCCAACTGCAACTAGGGAGAATAGGAAATGATGAGAAGGGCTACAGCTGTGTCTAAAATCTGGATAAGTAGTGAATATTTGAAGGGAGTAAAATGTTTGGGCACAGCAATGAAGTACCTACTGTATTTGTTTATTACACCCCACCACTGAGATTTAAATTTATTTAAAAAAAAAAAAAAAAAAAAAAAATCATCTTTTGCTGTCGCACCCCAAAATTGTGAGTGCAGGATAAAGTAATGAATCAGCCTCAATGTTTCAATACTTTAGCAATGGAGTAAGCCACCCAATTATGAGTGTGGGAGTGATTTAATCTTTAAACTATTCTATCAATTTAAATATTTTTAGTTTTGAACAAAGAATAGCATTTTGTTGGGTGTGTGAATGCCTCACTAAATAAACCCTCTCCCACAAACACACACACACACACACACACACACATTAAACTTTAAAGTCTAGAAATGTTCTTTTTTTTTTTCTTCTTAAATCCCCCTCTTCAACAATATATTTCACCTTATTTTTGGTAATCTCTTAAACCCCTCGGTATCCAATAATCTTAGCATTCATACTTATTAAGCTTGTACCTAATATATTTAATTACACCACTGCTACACTTGAATATCAGGACATGAAATAATTAAGCTTATGTTTGAAGGTAAAGCACCTTAAAGCAGTACAGATATAAAACATTATTGTGTGAGTGATGGTTAAACATAAACCATGGGTTCTTGCACTGAGTCCAATGCTGTATCAATGTCTGAGTGTAAGTATGGAATTGCGTGTTTAATCTGTTAGGGATGTCCCAATCCGATCACGTGATTGGAAATTGGGCCGATCGCGCCATTTTTCAGAGGATCAGAATCGGTTGAAAAGGATCGGGTTTTAATTAAAAAAAAAAAAAAATCTGCTTCATGCTCGTACAGCACCAGAGCTTCTCACCCTCCCTCCCGGTAGCCAGTGCAGCCAAACTGTCCAGCTTGCGTTTGGTACTTAAAGTTAACAATGATTGACAGGTTTGTAACTTTGATATTGCTAGAGAAGCTTAGTAGCTCTACAATTAAAGGCACGAATGTGACTATCATTGTTAAACTCATTGTGTAAGTGAGAGTGCATCAAAACGTTAGTTGATTTGAGTGGACTCGGTCAATGAAGCATTTAATAAAGACAAGCATTTTTCTACTTTATTCTTGTTTAAAAATAATTCACATTATGAAGCAGGCACGGTGGGACAGTAACATGTTTGGGACTTTTATCGGATCTGGATTCTGTATCAGATTGTCAAAATCAGATGACTCGGATGCAAAAATATGCTATCGGGACATCCCTAATGTTGTTTTTGTTCGGCTTGTAAAGACAATGACTAAACTAAACATTGTGTATTAAGCTTTGATTACCCATATTGTATATGGCGGAAAACACTCAGGTGACTTGAAGTTCCGCTCTGAGACCCCCAATTTACCCAACTTTCAAAATTGTACGATATGCATGTGTGATACATCATTGGAAAACTTAAAATCTCAATTTTTGGGGGGAATAAAAATTTTTAACAGGAGGCATTTAAAAAAATAATAAACAGCAAAACCCCATCCGGAGGCGAGAGCACGCGAGGGCAGAATTACAGACGCCATGACTTTAACGAGATATTATCGAGTGCTTACCTTGTTTCGACCCAAAAACTCCAGGTAGCGTGTATCACTGAGTGTCAAGACACAGCTGTGAATGGCCACAGCTGGATTTGGGGGGGATTTTATGGGTGTAACATGGTACTTTAACAAGGGTTGCAATGCAGAAATCGCAGACATCAAGGAGTGGTCGAGTTTCTTTTTCATACACTCACCGGCCACTTTATTAGGTACACCATGCTAGTAACGGGTTGGACCCACTTTTGCCTTAAGAACTGCCTCAATTCTTCGTGGCATAGATTCAACAAGGTGCTGAAAGCATTCCTCAGAGAGTTTGGTCCATATTGACATGATGGCATCACAGAGTTGGTGCAGATTTGTCGGCTGCGCATCCATGATGCGAATCTCCCGTTCCACCACATCCCAAAGATGCTCTATTGGATTGAGATCTGGTGACTGTGGAGGCCATTTGAGTACAGTGAACTCCTTGTCGTGTTCAAGAAACCAGTCTGAGATGATTCCAGCTTTATGACATGGCGCATTATCCTGCTGAAAGTAGCCATCAGAAGTTGGGTACATTGTGGTCATAAAGGGATGGACATGGTCAGCAACAATACTCAGGTAGGCTGTGGCGTTCCAACAATGCTCAATTGGTACCAAGGGGCCCAAAGAGTGCCAAGTAAATTTTCCCCACACCATTACACCACCACCACCAGCCTGAACCGTTGATACAAGGCAGGATGGATCCATGCTTTCATGTTGTTGACGCCAAATTATGACCCTACCATCTGAATGTCGCAGCGGAAATCGAGACTCATCAGACAAGGCAACGCTTTTCCAATCTTCTATTGTCCAATTTCGATGAGCTTGTGCAAATTGTAGCCTCAGTTTCCTGTTTTTAGCTGAAAGGAGTGGCACCCGGCGTGGTCTTCTGCTGCTGGGTGGTTATTTGAGTCACTGTTGCCTTTCTATCAGCTCAAACCAGTCTGGCCATTCTCCTCTGACTTCTGGCATCAACAAGGCATTTCCGCCTACAGAACTGCCGCTCACTGGATATGTTTTCTTTTTCGGACCATTCATTGTAAACCCTAGAGATGGTTGTGCGTGAAAATCCCAGTAGTTCAGCAGTTTCTG
Organism: Corythoichthys intestinalis; assembly: GCF_030265065.1. Classification (NCBI taxonomy): domain Eukaryota; kingdom Metazoa; phylum Chordata; class Actinopteri; order Syngnathiformes; family Syngnathidae; genus Corythoichthys; species Corythoichthys intestinalis. Next base: position 42,368,511 of record NC_080400.1, read on the forward strand.
AAATACTCAGACCAGCCCTTCTGGCACCAACAATCATGCCACGTTCAAAGTCACTCAAATCACCTTTCTTCCACATACTGATGCTCGGTTTGAACTGCAGGAGATTGTCTTAAACCATGTCTACATGCCTAAATGCACTGAGTTGCCGCCATGTGATTGTAAACTGATTAGAAATTAAGTGTTAACGAGCTGTTGGACAGGTGTACCTAATAAAGTGGCCGGTGAGTGTATATTTACCATTTTAAACGTTTTTTTTTTTCATTTTTATTTGTTTGGGTCGATTATTTATCAGACATCGGAGGAATTTCGACAGTAACAACAACAAAAAAATACAATTAAGCGATAGTTATGAGGTAGATATCCGTGACTTTTTTACAGATGCCCTTTTTTCATTATGACATAATTTGTTTAAAAGTTTAAAATATATGAGTGAATAATTTTTTAGTCGTTTATTTTTTTAAACGAAATATGAGACATCAATTAATGATTCTAAGCTAAAAACGACAGACATTTTGAATGATAAATATAATTGGTTTTATGGCTGGGTTGGAACAATAGCGGTTGTGCGACGTCTGTATAGGGGGTTTTCAGGTTAAAACGGACAAATTAAAAATAGTTCGGGGGCTTAATGCGCCATGAATCTGCTATGGCAGTGGCTTCAAATACAGCAGTTTATTTTAAAGAGGAGTGCATGAGCAGAAACTGCTTTTTCAGTCTTGTCTGTGTTTTCCGCCATATATATTTTTTGCTTTTTTTTTTTTTTTTTTTTCTTTCAACAAAACAAATCTGTTGTTCATTTTTTGTCTTTCTCCTGTTACCACTTACTGGTTCAAACTTTGAGTGCTTGAATAAGAATTACTATCTGTCACAGTAAAGATTCATGATGACGCAAATTGATTATTTAAAATTTGCTGTTGTTTTCTTTTCAATATGGGTGATTATACTGTAAATTTGATTGACAGTGGTCTAAATAGCATATTAATAGTTCCCAAACTATTGATGAATGTTCACATTACATCATCAAATAAAAGTCCCTAATTTCTGCCATATTGTGTGGACTAGTTACTTACCTGGAAGTCGCAGACAAACCCTTTCCCTGCCTCGTACAGATTATCTAGCTTCTCTTGAAAGGTCCTTCTTGAAAATGGCCTTGCGAGTATAAGAAGTATAGCGCTGCTAATTTTTGGTGATGTGGGAGGAAGCCGGAGCACACGGATAAAACCCATGCAAGCACAGGGTGAACATGCAAACCACACAGGGAGGCCAAAGCCAGGATTGAAACCCCAATCTCAGAACTATGTAGCGGGCGTGCTTACCACTCACCCACGGCAAGTACCCCCGGGTTAAATGAATTGGGTGTTTATCACCACTAGTGGCATGCATGCCTATAGTTAGTTGTATTTTAATTATATACATACACAAATATATATATATCCTAATCTTCGTACTATAAGGTGCACCTGTCTATAAGCCGCCACCCACCAAATTTGACAGGAAAACTGCATTTGTTCATGGATAAGCCGCACTGGACTATAAGCCGCACCTGTCCTCACTGTATTATTGGATATTTACATTAAAAGATGTTAACCGATAATACTTTGACAGCGGCATCATACGATTGTCATTACGCCAAATGAACCACCATGGGCTATGCACGTCCTTGCCTTTGACGTCCATGTATGTCAATTCTATTGATGCCAATGTACTTGGACTCCATTAACGCATATGTAAATCGATGCCATTGATGGCCAGGGACGTCCAAATTTCCCATTCATTCCAATGGCATTTACATTGCATTGAAGCCAATTTAGACAGATGCCATTGACGGCCATGTATGTCAACTCTATTGATGCCAAAGAACTTGGATTCCATTGACGCATATGTAAGTCGATGCCATCGACGGCCATGGACGTCCAAATTTCCCATTCATTTTCAACAGCAAAAAAACAAATGTCCCCATATCAACTGGAAATGAACAGATATCAATAGGACATGTCCCCGATTCCATTGACGCATATGGAAGTCGATGCCATTGACGCTCATGGACCTCCAAATTTCCCCATTCATTTCCAATTGCATTAACATTAAATTGAGGCCAATTTAGTCAGATGCCAATTGATGGCCATGTATATCAATTCTGTTGATGCCAATGTACAGCTGTGGATGTCCAAATTTCCCAGTAATGTTTGTTGATTCTATTGACGCCAATGTACTTGGATTCCACTAACGCAAATGTAAATCGATGCCATTGACGGACAACAGGAAATGACCAGATATCAATAATACGTGCCCCCCAAAGACCTGATATTACAGGACACGACCCCCAAATGTCCCCAAATAACCTGATATGACCAGGACACGCCCCCAAATGTCCCCAAATGACCTGATAGGACTACGACACGCCCCCACATGTCCCCAAATAACCTGATATGACTACGACACGCCCCCACATGTCCCCAAATAACCTGATATGACTACGACACGCCCCCCCACATGTCCCCAAATAATCTGATATGACCAGGACACGCCCCCCCAAATGTCCCCAAAATGACCTGATATGACCAGCACACGTCCCCAAATGACCTGATATGACCTGGAAATGTTCCCGAAATGTCCCAAAATCAACAGGAAGTGACCTGTTATGACCAGGAAGCGTCCCCAAATCAACAGGAAGTGACCTGATATTGTCCCCAAAATGTCCCCAAACCAACCTAGGCGGCGCAAAGATCTGTATCTCCAGCAAAGACCCAGAGTAATTTCTCCAGAAATTGCAGTTTCTAGTTGCTAGTTATAGTTTTTATCAACACTTTTATTGACAGTGGTGCCATAAGACTGTCATTAGACAATCATAATTATGACGCTGTCATGAGTATTAATGAATACCTATGAGAGATGATATTTAGTGTTATCCGGCAAATTATCTCACTTTTGAATGGATATAAAAGTTTCAAGCTGGACATAAATGGAGTAACATAATTTGCCAGATGCCACTTAACAACATCTGTCATAAGCATTCAGTAATTCCCATGATAGTGTCATGTCATAATTATGACGGTCTTATGACAGTCTTAGGACGCCGCTGTCAAATAAAGTGTTATCTATTAAACCAAATAAATCAACAAATAAAACACACTGGACTATAAGATGCATGATTCAAAATAAAGGGAAAAAAAGTAGCGGCTTATAGTCTGAAAATTACGGTGGTCTACTATTTTTATTTTTGCACAAGTTTTTTTTTAATTACCAGAAATAGTCAATTTCTTTTATAAAGGGTTTAAGGCCGTCAGTTACAACTTTTGAATAGCTGTCCACTGTTGTGACCACTGTCCCTGAAAGGGTTAATTACAAAAGCCTCACTTGCCCTATAAATTAGGGGTCCCCAACGACCGGGCCGTGGACTGCATTTGGTACCGGGCCGCGCAGAATCATAATTTTTAACGACCACATTCTGGCCGATTGACTTTGGCCTGTGCTGCTTAACACACCAATATCCTTGTCTACTCTAGATATACAACTACATGATAGGAGGTTGTCATAGAAATGCATTGATTGGACTGTTAGCAGTACATCTTGTTTTGTATATCTATGTGCGCTTTGCCTTGATAATAACGTATGACGTAGGTCATCACCCATCACATTTGTTCCCGGAAATAGTTAGCCCCCACACTAGAATGACTGAAAAACAGACGTCTTACTTTGGACAGATTTACGGGGAAAAGGAATCTGACGAGCCAGAAGATGAGGCTACAACCTCGAAGAAAACAAAATCTATGCTACTTCCCAGTCACTAAAGACCCATGAACTGCGAAGGAGTGGATTCGTGACCCGTATGTGAATAAACCAAGTGATTCGAGCATGTCTGTGCAACAGGAATATCAGCTTGAAGACATCACAAATCACGGCGACCTTAAACATACATTTGAGACAACAACTCTACTGAGATTCTGCATTAAAGTCATTTCGGAATATCCTGACATCGCTAGGAGAGCACTGTAAACTGTGCTACGATTCCCAACATCGGATCCTTGCGAAGCGGGCTTCTCTCACTCTCCCATCTCAGGACCATCTCGTCGCAACGAAACAAGCTCAGGCCTCACACTGATTCAGCGGGTGAGTTGTATTTTCCCTGCACTTAACACGACGGGGCGAAAAACAAATGTTATTTTATATTTGCTGTATTTTCTGCCACACATTGCCGCTGTTCTGACTAATTTGGCATGCGGGTAACGTTAAAAATTACCAAGAATGCAGCGATTCCAAAGTACACACTACAAACTTTCTTGAAAGAAAGGAATATTACATTTGCCATGATAGCTGCACACAACAACTGCACGCAGCTCTCTCACGTAACGACTTCGCCGCGTCATTAAGGATTAATTAACGCCATTTTCGTGTTGCACATGTATGTTTATGATGTAAATAGTCATTTAGCACCTTTGGATAACATTGAGAGTCCAACTGAATATAAAAGAGGGCTTTTTTCACTGCCACAAAAGCTTTGGGATCAAAATTTTATAAGGGTGCAAAATTTGACGGAAGACCGGTGCGTAAAAAAAAGATCCAAATCCCACCGGTCCATGGTGCAGAAAAGGTTGGGGACCCCTGCTATAAATGGTTAATGTCGTGGGAGAATTATGTTATGTTATATATTATATGTTAGCTGAGCCATGTATTTTAAGAACATGTAGTGAAGCACTCTCCTTTCGGTACACTATTGATTTTAGTAGTTATCTTCCCTGGACTTCCAGAATGCAGCATTTTGCTCCTGAAAGAAATCTGTGATGTTTACGTTCATCTCCATGACAACTGAGTCGGAGGCGGCCCGCCGTCATGACTCGTGACGTTCCCTAGACGTGTTAACCAATGAAAATGAAATTGTACTGTTAGAATGACGTCACTGTTAAAGGGAACGTACCGTTACTCGGTTGGTGAAACTACTCGCAGCGTTGAAAAAACGACCGGATTCCAGCATAGACCTGATTAAACCCCCGGAACTGCGGTGTTCCGTCAACCAGCGTCCACTGTAACTTATGTAACGGCGGAGAAAGCGGCACAAGTCTGCTAGCCAGCTACTTTTGCTTTGCTGCGTGGTCTAGTCTCCCGCTGCTGGGTGAGTAAATACGGTTACCATCACACCGGTCGACACAAACGAGCGTCTAAACCCAGTCGTCAAAACCATGGAAACGTTGCCTTTTCAGCGATGGCTGAATTCGTTCCTTCCCGGACATCAAGTTAAAATGAAGCCGCCGAGACACGGCATCCATGGTGGGAAAGTCTAAAAGTTGTCCAAATCGTCGAAAGAATGAGCGGTTGTAACTGTCCCAAAGCACTTTGCATCTGTTTGCATAGCTTTACAACGTAATAATTTGTCACCAATAAAGTTAACCAATGAGTTGTGTTTGAAAGATGCTGCGTAATTGTAACATTTAAAACCGGATATGGCTTACATAAATTAACGTCGCTGTTATCAGAGAACGTGCAGGGTCCCAAAAAACTGCGTTATCTGAAGCTAATTGCTGTTTTTGAATGAGTTTGTAAACCGTGAGCCATCATCACTCTATGTGGTAGCCTTACGTCCTGACGCACTCCTGTCTCCGCCCCCTACGTTGGCAGTCTGATATTAGCCGGGTCGGACTGGTTTGCTGTGAAAATGCGAGTAAGTGTGCTCGAATCGGCATCACATCATCCGGTGTTGAATTACCGATATGAACGAGTGGCGATTTTTTTTTTTTTTAAAACAATTAATTGGAGGATCTTTTTTTTTTGGTCTTCTTTTACTTTCGGCTTTTCCCTTCAGGGGTCGCCACAGCGAATCAGTTGACTCCATCTAACCCTGTCCTCTGCAGCAAGGGCGTAGGTTTGCATAGGGACGGTAGGGACATAACACTACCAACTTTTCAGGATGCTTAAATTGTCTCTACCAACTTTTACCAACCTACCATTAGTGAGTAAATTATTTTCATTATGTTCAGAGTTACATTTATCCCTTTTCATTTGCTGAATGGTCCACCCCCCCCCCCCCCCCCCAAACGCACATTTGATTGGCTGATGACTTGACCAGAGGTGGGTAAAGTAGCCATAAAATTCACAGTAAGAGTAGTGTTGATTCTAAATAATATTACTCAAGTAAAAGTAGTCATCAAAAAAATTATTCAAGTACAAGTAAAAAAAAAAGTGTTCGTTGAAAATACTCAAGTAATGAGTAACAATGTGAGTAACTGCTTACAATGTTTGTTTTTTCAAATCATGGTATATTTTTTTCCTCAGCACAATTTGATTAATATGAACTGTTGTCATTATTACTATGCTATATTAATATTATTATAACTAGTGCTGTCAAAGGATTAAAAAATTTAATCTATTTAATCATATGTCAACTTTGTGATTAATCATGATTAACCCTTGAGAGTCGAAGGACGCGCCGGCGCGTCCTCAGCGCACGTCGTCTTTGAAGTAGGGCTGTCCCAAACGACTAATTTTCTCCCGATTAGTCAGCCGACTATTTTTACGATTAGTCGACTAATCTAATAATTAAAAAAAAATTGGGGGGGGGGGGGTTTGTTTACTAATTTAGCAATGAAATTTTTGTTGATGCTTATCAATTCACAAAAAACATATTGGAACACTTAAATTATTTATTAAAGTACAAATAAAGACGTAAATAACAATAATAAATCACAAATAAACAATGAGTTCAAATGCTGATAGAATTAACTAGTGTAGCATCCCGATTGAAAAGGTGGTCTCTTAAAGGGGATGTAGCGCCCTGGGAAAATTTTGATATTCCATCATTTATCCATAAACGCATGCCTTTTGTTTTCATATCATGCCACTTCGTGTAATTACACACAAGAAAATGAGAGAAATTTGGCTCGATTGTCAAGCTAAAACGACCGGCGCCCGAGATCTGGCAGATTGTGTGCGTGACGTCACGTCAAGTGAAGAGAGTGCCACCGGCCACTAGGGGGGCAGCGCCTGTCTGCATCAATATAATTCCTTCTAGTGTGGGGAGAATTAGGGGTGTTTTGAGCTGTTTATGCTGATGCATTGTGTTCGTCCTGCACATATTCCAGGTTCCCTCATGAAGAAACACCGCTCGTTGTCAATAAAAGAGAATTCAGAGTTGGCAGTGAGGGCTGTTTCTTCAACAAGAAAAAGGCTCAGTGCTTTAATACTGAATGGCGGCGATGATGGCAGTCAATTTCGTTTCTAGTTTCAGCGACGAATCCGACGTAGAAGGACGTAACGAATGTTCATCTAATGGTGACGAGGAGAGTTGCAAAGCTTTAATCGGTGTTATAGGTGACCAATTTGAGCCCAAACGAACGCCAATGCAGCGTAATGAAACGGTCATTGAGGGGAGCAATGACACTGATGAAACATCGGCAGCAGATCGTGTGGGAAACACCAATGATTTGTTTAGCATTTCTTTTTGTGAAGCTGATACACCGTGACTGCAAAATAAAGGAATGCATAGAATAATTATAATTTATTGCGCTATCATAGCTTTTCGCTCTGCCAACAGACACAAATATGAACGGGATCAGAGGATTTGTTCTATATATTTTACGAACGATCATTTATACACGTGTCGAGTCCTGTATCCAAAGGCGTGACATTTTTTTTTATTAATTATAAAAGAGTACTCACTCTGGCCATTTCAAGCTTGGCTGCTCCCTTCTTTGCGTAGCTTTAGCCTCCTTTAGCAGTCATCGTCTCTCTCTTGATATCTCGGGACATTTAGGTGGCTGTGCATCTATGGTCGGCACCGCATCTCCTTTGAGCAGCAATCTTTTAGCAAAACTCGATTTCTCTTGTCCATAGTTCGAGAAGCTTTCAGTTGGAAAATGCGCACCACAGAAAAGCGTGCCGGAGGCTGTGTCTAGAAAATTAGCCCTCTTTGCACGGACGAACTTTACCCATTTTCTGTGTAGTCCAGCTTTTTTTTTCGCGTTCAGGAACTCATGGATACTATATTCCGATAAACAACTATTTGTACACCACATAGCACAGCAGTTTTGAACCATTGTTGTGATGTTTTGGTCAAACAAACCCCAACGCTACTCTCTCGTCGTTAAAAAACAATGGCACCTAGCTCCGCCTCGACTTTCAATCACTTGTCGTGACGTCGCCGCCCCATTCGGCTGTTTCCGGAACACTTTCGGTAGTGTTCGTCATTTTCGATCTATTTTCGATAATTGCTCATTAATGTGATTGATTTTTTTGTTAACTTTATCAATATTTGTTATCTTGGCGCATAACGGTTCTATTGATGTCTCACACCCCCTTTGCCGAAACATCCCCTTTAAACTGATGGTTTACAACTTTTATTCCATCCTTGATGTAATCACACCGTAAGAGCTGCGGTGCCCACAAATAAAACAACACAATTAGAAATTAACAAAAACTTTTCACCTTCTTCCTTTTAAACCTTATTTATATATCAATGAATTGCCTTTACCTTAATTTATTACCTTATCATTGACAATCTCTCCCTTGAGTGCAATCACTGTATATACTGTATATATTTGACCTTTTAACCTTATATAATTTTCTATACCATAAAATAAACCATAACATGAAATAAACCTTTCAGTTAGCATTAAGGACAATACTAATAGCACTTATAGGCCCATTGTCAATGAAACATTATTATTCAGTAAGGCGACAGCACCCTCTGGTGTACAAAAATAAATAAATAAATAAAATTACAAACTGGGTGACGGCATTTGAGGTGTTTATTCACGGCCGACGTGCAGCCAAGCTTGGCATTGAAGAGACAGGACAGAAGAGTGTACCCTTCGTTGTTTCTTTGAAATAAGTCAATGTTTTGGACACTCTGGTGCGCTTTTTTTGGCCTTGTGCCGCTTTCCCCGTTTGCATACAGAGCATCCGACATTCTGAACTTTCCACGCATATATTTTTTTTAACCCTTCATTAACCGTCGACGGGATGTTGTGCTCGTCGACGGATTTACGTCATCGATGACGTCGACTATGTCGACGAGTCGGGACAGCTCTACTTTGAAGCGCCCCCACGTTTTAATTACGTCACCAACATGCCGTTGGTTGGTCTCGTTTTAAAGTGCGGAAGTTGCGGTTTACTCTCGTTATTATTTGAAGTCAATCGACCAACTAAAACGCGAGATATTGTCATTTAAGTTTTATAGTTTTATTGTCCTCTCAAAAAAACATTAAAACGCTGCATGGATCATTTGTTTATGTCTATATTTCCATCATTTCTTTTCCTTTTTCAAAACGGAAGCTCCATGAAAAAATACACAAATCAAACGAACCCTTTCGAAGTCACAGTGGAAGCACAAAATGCGTTTTTTTTTTAATAAATATAACTGCCGTGCGAGGTTCCACCGAACGAGAGGGAGGAGTGTTCTGAAGCAGCGAGGTGGCGAGTGACGGCTGTTTGGATCGAGCAGCGACTTTGTGTGACTTTGAGAATGAACGGAAAACTAAATTTAGCGCAAACAATTGTGCTTTTTGATCAACTTGAGGAAGAGGATGGTCCAAATTCATCATCATAGTCTTCTTCGGAAGAGTCCTCGAGTGAAGATAGTGACGGATTTGAACACGTGGGTGACGCCATCGACGAGCAGAGGTAAGCCAACTCACTTTTTTTTTTTAATGCTGAAAAAATTTCTTTTGAAAGTTTCTTTTGATATTGCAAGACAAAGTTAATTTTGATGCAATATAAGTGTGTGTTTGTGTATATAATAATAAAATGTGCATATCAGAGTCGTACGTGCACTGTGTGTATCCCAGGCAGGAATTTATAATTTGTGGTGTTCTTCTTTCTATATGAAGATTAGGGATGTAGCACATATTCAGCTATGGTATTCTTTCTATTCTCATACATATAGATTTCCATTATTATTTATTGCTGTATATATTTTTATTTTATACTTTATTATTTTCATAAATACTGACTTTTTTCATGTACATTTATAGTGACAATGAAAGTAAAGTGAAATGAAAATGGAAGGGTGGAAAGAGGACCGACACCCCATGGAAGTGTGGGCTGTGTGATGTAGCCCTGTGTCTAATTCCAGGACGAAACTGCTTTTCGGAGTGGCATGCCTGAAAAAAATGTAACTTGTTTATTGTAAATATTTTTTTAAATACTTTTTTTCCCAATGTTATATATATATTTTTTTCCCCACAGTCTTCTCAATTTGTGTATATAAATGTGTGTTCAAGAAGCTTGATTGTGTGTACATAGTTTTCATCAGGTGATGGGCCGCAATACCTAAACTCAAAGAGATGGCCTCTAAACACTTTTTGTGTTAGATGGTATACATTTTTTCACTGTTCTTCACTGTTTGGTCTGCTGTATATAACCTGTTTTGACTAGAGCGTGTATAAAGGCAAAAACGCCTATGGCTATACCTGTTGTTTATGTTGAATTGTCAAATATGACTATTTATTCTAAATGTTTTTGGTTTAATGTTCATCCTAACATGTTGAATAAATATTACAAAGTTTCAAAACGGTTCGTTACGCATGTTTGGTTGTCAATTGGACATCAATATTAAAAATTTTGACAAAACGATTTTGGAATTTTTGGTCTTTTTGGGCCCAAAATGATGATTTATAATTGGTCAGTGAAGGAAACAACAGTTTGGACATGAAGTTCAAGGTGTCACAAAAAAAGGGACCAAACCAGGCCATCGTAAACAATTCTTTCTTTGAAATATAAAGGCAACTTCAAAGGCATGCAAAATCAGACAAAACAGGCCCAGACCTTAAAGGGTTAATCACGTTCCCCTCGGGATGAATAAAGTTGCTCTTCAGGGAAAAAAATCTAGGAAAATACTATAATTGACTCAAAATTAGTTTTAAGAGGAAATGTATGATGTGTGAATGAATTGATACTTATCCAAATAGTTTTAAAATTTCATTTAACAACTCTGCTGTATAATACAATTTATTTTATTTATTTTATGCGAGCTAAGGACTTTAACAGATTAAAGTGCCTCAGACTAACAATGTGGCTCAAGTACCGTTTGGCATATTACCCAGAATTAACTGCCAACTTAAAGACCAGACAAGCACAATACAGTAACAATAACTAGTGTTTCAAAAAAATGTGTAAATAATTTGTCTGTTAAATTGAACATTTCACACAAATAAATGCAGCATTTGCAGTTTTACACTAAATGTCCTGAAAGCTGTGTGAAATATATATAAAAAAAAAAATCACACACTTAACTGAAAAACATTACACTAAACTGTGTGTAAAAGTGTTTAGAAACACTGCTTAAGTTATGCCAGTCATGCTCTATTTTTTTTTTTTTTTTAACCAACTGCTCAGGCAAACTAGCTTGTTGACATTTTCAGATAACAGAGCAGACCCTTTCTTTTGAACAATGTGCCCTGCCAAAGAAAAGTCTCTTGCAAGGAACGGTTGTGGCAGGTGTGGCTAGATACTTTTTTGCAAGGTGGGCCAGCTTACTGTGGGCACCACTGTGCGCAGACAGACCACTGTAGTGAACATGAGTTCATGAGTATTTGTGACAATAGTTGCCCGTGAAGGTGTTCTGTATGTTGGGTCGCCCGTGGCTATCTGGATGACATTTTCAAGACCCTCGTCTTCGACTACGTTAATGGGTCTACAGTCTCTGGCTACCCATGTAGCGATAGCAGTAGTCAACCTACTTGTTGTCTTTTTGTTGACAAGTCCGAGTCTGCACTCTGCCAGTGTAGCTTGATGACTGCGGCTTATTCCCGCGGTGTCAGAGTCATTGCTAACACTAGCGAAGATATGCTTTGCCCGAAGGTGGTACTTTAGGCTGGTTGTGCTTCGATGGAAGGACAGTTCATCACAGCAGTACGTTAGGCAGCTTTTTAAAACGAAATTTGCCATGAAGCAGTCCTGGGTCATCATCCTCACTCATCGTGGCTGGCTGCATTTTGTCCTGCATTGCCGCGCGGAGAATGTAAATATCAGGGTGTAGGACTACGGGAGGCAGTTGTGGCCTTAACTTAGTGTGAGCGGTAAATTGCGTTATTTTTTTTTATGCGTTAATATTTCCAGATTAACCATGGTCGTTAACGCGTTATTGTTGACAGGCCTAATTATAACCTATTACATGACCATATTAGGCCAAAATAATTACAAAAAAAATCCTCCAATTCAGACCAGAACAACAATATGAAACAGCGCGCGAGTGCCCTCTGGAGAAAAAAACATCATTAACTCTGATTGGTATAATGGAGTCATGTGGTTGTTTCGACGTCTCATTGGTGAAACTGAGACGGCCACCGTTGGAATCTCTGACAATAATAAAGTCAATATGTAAAATGAAGACGAAAAATGTAACGACTCTAGTGTAGGCCAAAGTAGTGGAGTAAGAGTAGTATTTCTTCACAAACCTACTCAAATAAAAAAGTATTGTGTGGTAAAACTACTCTAAGAATTACATTTTTCTAGAAAAAGTTACTCTAGTAAATGTAACTGAGTAAATATAACGCGTCACTACCCACTCCTCGACCTGACCCAACCCGCCTCCTCCGCCCCCTTCGAAAAGGAGGGATATTAGTGTTTTTTCGGCCAGCAGCAGTTGATGCTTATCATTCAGCGAATGAAAAGGGATAAATGGATAAAGATAATGGATGGATAAAGGGATAAAGTCTGAACATGTAAAAATACGTCATTGTTGCGGAGGTGGGGGAAACACCACTAATTTTGCTAAAGAAAGTCCGACTAGCATCAGAGTTAGCATAACATTAAACTGTGTGGACATGCTAACCTGCAAAACTACTGCGGCCAGGCCAGCCTCAATAAAGAAAAACAAGGTCAAGCTAGCCGTCCCTCATTTGGATCTTTGTTTGCATTATGTGCATAACAATAATGAAATGCAGTGGCTTCAGAGTGCAAGTCACTTTATTAAAAAAAAACTAAAAAAAACTGGGAGTTATCCAAGATCGGTTAATAATAATAATAATAATAGTAATTAGGTTCATATTGGTGAGAAATGTAGCCCTGACCCCCATTCAGTAATCTGTTTGGTTATATTAATGTCCCGTTCCAAGCAAAAAGTGTACATGCAGGTTATGCTGTTATATCATCCCTACCAATGTTAAGACCAAACCTACGCCCTTGCTCTGCATCCTCTGCTCTTACATCAGCTACCTTCATGTCCTCTTTAACTGCATTCATAAACCACCAAGTTGGTCGCCCCCAAGACCTCCTGCCTGGCATATGGAAATCCAGCATCCTTTTGCCAATACACTCACTATATCTCCTCTGGACATGCCCTACCATCTCAGTCTGGCCTTTCTGACTTTCTCTCCAAATCCTCTAACATGTGCTGTCCCTCTGATATGCTCAATCCTGATCCTATCCATCCTGGTCACTCCCAAAGAGAACCTCCGCATTTTCATCTCTGCTACCTCCAGCTCTGCCTCCTGTCTTTTCCTCAGGAGACCCAACAACATCGCTGGTTTCACCACAGTTTAATAGACCTTTTCTTTAATTTTAGCTGAAACTCTTCGATCACACCTGACACTTTTCTGCACCTGCTACACGGTTACAGCCTTCCAGCACACGCCTCTTCACTTCTTCTCCACATTCTCCATTGCTCAGGACTGTTGAGCCTAAATACTTAAACTCCGCCACCTTCTTGGTTTCTTCTACTTGTAACCTCTCTGTTCTACTTGTGTCCCTCTCATTTACACACACAGATACTCAGTCTTGCTACAGCTAACTTTCATTCCCCTCCTTTCCACCTCCACACTTCTAGTTTCTCCCCCACCTGTTCGCTTCTCTCACTACCGATTATAATGTCATTTGCAAACATCATACCCCATGGAGATTCCACCTCAATTTTTAACTCCTCCGTCACACCAACAGCACACCTCACCACATGGGGCATGAAACCGTACTGCTGCTCACAGATGTTCACCTCTGCCCTCAGTCTTGCTTCCACTACTCTTCCCCATAGCTTCATTGTGATAAATAAAAAAAAATGTGCAAAATGCAAATAGTCCATTTGTAGTTTATTTATATACAGTGTGGAGAACAAGTATTTGATACACAGTCAATGGGAAAACCCATTGGCAGTGTATCAAATACTTGTTCTCCCCACTGTATATACAGTGCCTTGCAAAAGTATTTGGCCCCCTTGAACCTTGCAACCTTTCGCCACATTTCAGGCTTCAAACATAAAGATATGAAATTTAATTTTTTTTTGTCAAGAATCAACAACAAGTGGGACACAATCGTGAAGTGGAACAACATTTATTGGATAATTTAAACTTTTTTAACAAATAAAAAACTGAAAAGTGGGGCGTGCAATATTATTCGGCCCCCTTGCGTTAATACTTTGTAGCGCCACCTTTTGCTCCAATTACAGCTGCAAGTCGCTTGGGGTATGTTTCTATCAGTTTTGCACATCGAGAGACTGACATTCTTGCCCATTCTTCCTCGCAAAACAGCTCGAGCTCAGTGAGGTTGGATGGAGAGTGTTTGTGAACAGCAGTCTTCAGCTCTTTCCACAGATTCTCGATTGGATTCAGGTCTGGACTTTCACTTGGCCATTCTAACACCTGGATACGTTTATTTTTGAACCATTCCATTGTAGATTTGGCTTTATGTTTTGGATCATTGTCCTGTTGGAAGATAAATCTCCGTCCCAGTCTCAGGTTTTGTGCAGATACAAACAGGTTTTCTTCCACAATGTTCCTGTATTTGGCTACATCCATCTTCCCGTCAATTTTAACCATCTTCCCTGTCCCTGCTGAAGAAAAGCAGGCCCAAACCATGATGCTGCCACCACCATGTTTGACAGTGGGGATGGTGTGTTCAGGGTGATGAGCTGTGTTGCTTTTACGCCAAACATATCGTTTTGCATTGTGGCCAAAAAGTTCAATTTTGGTTTCATCTGACCAGAGCACCTTCTTCCACATGTTTGGTGTGTCTCCCAGGTGGCTCGTGGCAAACTTTAAACGAGACTTTTTATGGATATCTTTGAGAAATGGCTTTCTTCTTGCCACTCTTCCATAAAGGCCAGATTTGTGCAGTGTACGACTGATTGTTGTCCTATGGACAGACTCTCCCACCTCAGCTGTAGATCTCTGCAGTTCATCCAGAGTGATCATGGGCCTCTTGGCTGCATCTCTGATCAGTTTTCTCCTTGTTTGAGAAGAAAGTTTGGAAGGACGGCCGGGTCTTGGTAGATTTGCAGTGGTCTGATGCTCCTTCCATTTCAATATGATGGCTTGCACGGTGCTCCTTGAGATGTTTAAAGCTTGGGAAATCTTTTTGTATCCAAATCCGGCTTTAAACTTCTCCACAACAGTATCTCGGACCTGCCTGGTGTGTTCCTTGGTTTTCATAATGCTCTCTGCACTTTAAACAGAACCCTGAGACTATCACAGAGCAGGTGCATTTATACGGAGACTTGATTACATACAGGTGGATTCTATTTATCATCATCGGTCATTTAGGACAACATTGGATCATTCAGAGTTCCTCACTGAACTTCTGGAGTGAGTTTGCTGCACTGAAAGTAAAGGGGCCGAATAATATTGCACGCCCCACTTTTCAGTTTTTTATTTGTTAAAAAAGTTTAAATTATCCAATAAATGTTGTTCCACTTCACGATTGTGTCCCACTTGTTGTTGATTCTTGTCAAAAAAAAATTTAATTTCATATCTTTATGTTTGAAGCCTGAAATGTGGCGAAAGGTTGCAAGATTCAAGGGGGCCGAATACTTTTGCAAGGCACTGTATATATGTATGTGTATATATATATATATATATATATATAATCAGGGGTGCACATAATTTTTTTGCCCTGGTTCTCAGAGGAGGACCTGGAGATGTGACTTGGTCCTCATTGAGCTTGAGAGCCGACCCGCCTGATGCGATAAATTTATGGCAAGCTTTACTTAGAGCCAATTAACTTTAATTAATTATATTAACAATTAATGCTTGCTTAACATCAACTGGCACAACAAAATTGCCATTACTTTGAAGTGAAATGTAAAGAAATAAAAAGCACCAATTCAAAATAAAGAGCATTATGCGGCTCTCACATTAACTCCAAGCCTTTTTAAAAGTGGGATGTCCTCCTCATAAGACCTCATTGAACGTGCATGTTTAGCTTTGTAAAATGCGAGCAAAAACACGTTTGTCAGCGCATGTCGCTGTTCATTACCTTTATTCCGCCGTATTCCGCCACTTGTCCATAGGGCAAGTGGGGTCCTGTTTGACATCGATAGTTTGCTTAATTGCCACAAGCTCTCTGTTTTTTTCGTGCTTTTCAAAGTTTGGATGGCTGAAATTCTTTGACCCTACATAAAATGCGCTGCTCTTATCGGCGACATTTGGATTCTCACGGCTCATTTTGTACCGCATTTCCGTGCGAGCATCATTTGCTTCTAGCCACGGTACCTCCTGCAGCCACTTTTCAGCAAAAGTCCTTTTTTTCGGTAGCTCCGGTGACGTCTCTGTCGTCTGTCTGTCTTTTGACGGGGGTGGGGGAACACGGAAGTAATTACTCAGTGTGGCCTGCCTCTTCAACATTTTGAGAAGTTACTTTCTCGTGTCCGCCGCAAATACAGCGGTCAGCCATCGGTACGCAAAAGCGTATGGAAGCCGTTGAGGGCCAGCGCGTTTGTCTACGTCCAGTACGCATGCGCGCATGCGGACCACTTATGTGCACCCCTGTATATAATATATACACATATATATTAGACCGGTCAAAAAAAAATGAACTTAGAAAAATTGCTGCTCCACAAGGTTTTTTTGTTACTTTCCTAGACAATAACAAGTACACAAAATTTCACGTTCATAGTCCTTTATTTAGTGTCCTCGCCCAAGCCCTTAAGATGTCCACTAGTGACCACTCTCTATGCGTTGCCCCCAGGCTGAGGGATAACCGATAAACTCCCAACTAGGGCTACAGCTATCGATTATTTTAGTAGTTGATTAATCGATGAACTAGTTTGTTCGAATAATCGAGTAATCTGATAAAGAACATACAAAATTAAAATACCTTAGCTGAGCCTCAAACGGTATTAAAAAAAATAAATGAGGATCCAAGTACAACAATTGGCTAACTTACATAGCAAAAGTCCGCTAGCTTAAACGCTATAAAATGCTAACTTTTTTATTTACAATGCTCTTAAAAAAAGGTTCAGGCATATAATCCACAAAAAAATGGCTAAATATACCTATAAACTAATGGATGGACTGGTCTAATGTAATACATATTTCTAAATAAAATGAAATTTATTTGCATAAAACTTAAAAAAAGGTAATCAATTGGAAAAAAAAGGAGAATGGCATAAATTTAATTAGGGGTAGGCAGCCCCTCCCAGTAGAAATGGGTTGGACGTCTCTTGCCGTCAATAGGTGTTTATTTAGTTTCCCCTTTTTTGTTAACTACCACTACACATAATCTGTGACCTGACCTGGCAGTGAATAAATTAAGCTAATGATAACCTTTGAGTAGATGTCCATTGTAGCGGCAGCTCTCCCTGAAAGGGTTAACAGATCATCGGACACTCATTGAACACATTGGCTACATTGACGGCGCAAAACCTCAAATCCATTCTGTCTGGAAGGGGTGAGTGGACATCATGTACAGTAAAAATGGATTAGACGTCACGCCCCATCAACGCCACTAAACGCCACATATATATAATTGAGATCTGCCATCCGCATATAAGCACATAATCTTTTGGGTCTTCTAGGTTACACTTGTATTCCAAATCTTAATAATGTGGCCTACATGACCCAAATTATGATGTGCACCTAGAAGAACATCAGTGGCCTATACTACGAAGCCAGTTTTCTGGCTTTGCAGGGTAACCTCAAGAGTAACTTCATCACGAGCAGCCTATCTTACCGGCTAACCGGGTCTACGAAAGGTGGTTATGTTGGAACCGGGGAGTGTTGCCATAGCAACATACGCCACATGTCAAACCTGATCGTCTGAGTTTAGATCTTCCTTAACCCCAGGATTCCAAATAACAACGCTCTAGTTAAACGGCACTCCTCCATGGACGTGTCCTCTTGACAATGACAGCGTATCTGGGTGATCTGTACGACATTGGCGCGCGGATTGTTAGGGGCTCTCTCCGGAGGGCACCGGTTTTTAGAGACCGCCAGAATCAGCTGGCGTACCCGGACAATGTTCTACATGAAAGATATAGGTTTTCAGCTGAGGGAATCCGTTACCTGTGCCAACTGATCAAGGCGGACGTCTCTAACGTAACCCGCCGAAGTCGGGCCCTCACAATCAAGCGGAATGTATGCCTGTCCTTGTGCTCTTTCGCCAGCGGACAGTATATGTATTCCATCGGTGATGCTGAATATATGAGTAAGAACACTGTATGCCGTGCGATTCGGAAAGTGGTAGGAGTGGGGTATGGAAACACTTCAAATTGATTGTTGAAAATGCTATACAGAAACCTGTGTCGGGTTCGCTGAATGTAAACGAATGTGGAGCTTTGCTCTCGTACAAGAAATATATTTAATGAACTGGGGGAGTTTTTGGGCTTAGGCCTGCAAATCAAGTTAATTGATCGGCTCGGGGCGGGTCAGGCTGGGTTCTTTTAGGCCCGATCTAACCTCTACTCTGAAGATTGGCAGAGGACATACATATTCATGTAATCAATGGGAGTAAACATACAAACATCCTGCTTCATGTGGAGCTGCACATACGATAAATTATTTCTTACAGTTAAAGTACGAAATCTTATTTTATTGTCCTGACAGCATGCTTTATTTCTTTTCATGGACATAAGTAAACTGGCATATTGACTCATTCACACCATCTATAATTTGCTGCCAACAGACCAGTCGCGCTCTACTCGCTGAAGAGGTGCAGTTGGGGTGTTTTAATTCCTCATAACTCCGCATGATTACCGCGCATTCCTCCTCCGTTAAGTAAGGTGCCCGTGCCATCGTCACAAGTAGTGTCTGACTCTGGTCTCCGCCCCGTTTTATGTGAATGCGCAGCAACTCTGATTGGGTTGACACAGGTTCGACTAATCAACCTCATTATCAGTGTCGTAGCACCAGTTGACCACAAACTAGGTAACCAGGTTTTGTCAACTCCGGTTACCCGCCGGCAGGGGCGCTGCCAGGGATTTTGGGCCCCATGAAAAGATATCACTTTGGGCCCCACCACCAGTGCCGGGACACACACACACACACACACACACACATTTAGAGTATCAACTACGTAATTTCCTGCATTCTGGTGAATCTTTACACACTAATTTGTGCATTTTCTGCATTAATTTAAGATGAAAATATATTTATGTAAACATACAGCGAATAGAGCAATAATGAATAGACTGATATCATCTTTAAGAAATGTACTGAAGCCCATCTTTTACAATCTAAATATATTTTTATTAGAAATATTCTCCAATACCACAATGAATGACTTAAGTTAAAACAAAACTTTTATTCTAACAATACTACAGCATACATTAACGCCAATCAAAAACACAATCTTTAGAATGATATAACAAACAAAGCGAACACCACACATACACACACACACACAAGCAATCACACTCACAATTACAAACAAAGCGAGCAGATTGCAGGTTGCTCAGCCTTAGTCACCAAGAGCCCAGCGCCGAGCTTTCTTGATAGCAAAGTCAAATCATTAAAGTCTAGCTTCCTAGCCAACTGACTTTCAATGGACAACATGGCAAGACTAGAAAGCCTGTCCTGACACATAGTGGACCTCATATAATTTTTTATGAGTTTTAGCTTACTAAAAGCTCTCTCGCCGCCTGCAACCGTTACGGGGAGTGTGCAAAATATTCGTAAAGTGATGCACACGTCTCCAAAAATGCTTTGCAGCTGCATCTTAAAAATTGCATTCAGGAGACCAAGAGAGGACAAGTTACGGGGGAATGTAGCAGTATACACAGAGTTCAGGTGTCTTACTGAAGATGGTCCTGGCTCTGTAGTGTACATAAAATGACAAATATAACAATATCTTCTATATTATTCTAGTATCTTAATTTAATTATTATTTATGTATCATTAATTAATAATAATAATTATTATTATTAATTATTATTACTTATTACTATTTGTCTCTTAGCCACTGATATTTTATGTGTGGTGTGGCAGTGTTCAAGTTGATTCCTCACCTCCTTCAGTTGGGAGTAAAGATGAGGCTGGCTCATAAAGGGTGTCAGGAGACAGGGCTGCTGAGCCAGACGCAGCAAGAGGAGTTGTGCTTGTGCCTATTACAACAGGCGAGGGCAGAGACAACTGTTTTGGTGTGGAGAGCTTGCGAAAGGGTTAACCTGCTGTACTAATTAAATGTAAGCTAAAAGTGGAGCAAACACTAGCTAGCAAACAATTACAGTATTTCATTAGCCCCATTTGAAAACTTACAATCTCCACTATAGGCTACAGCTCCGAAGCCAGGTCCCTTCCTTGTTAACTAACTAAATTTAATTGATGACAAACTAAATTCAATAAATTCTTGACAAACTGGATTCAACCAGATTAAAAAAAAATCCACACCAACTTTCAACATCTGTATGATACCAAAAAATGCCGTCATTATTTGGAATTCATGTTCTTGAATTGGTCAATGTCGCTCACTGAGGTCGGGAAAAATCCCTTATTTCTTACGGAGTGAGCTGGGACCTGCTTCTGAGCTTTCTAATAGACGTCGCGTGAGCTAAAATAACAGGTTAATTTTCAGCACTACACTGACACAATTTACACCAACCTTCCTTTGTGAAGTACTTTTTCACATCCTGTTGGCCTTTTCTACCCCTCTCCTGCTTTGCTTTATTTTCTTTCCTCTTTTGATAGCCTGATTTCTGTTTTGAAAACATTTTTGATGTAGCCTACCGCACGCACAGTACTCAAAGTCATTGACTGGTGTAAATGTGCACCGCTGCTCAGCCTGCGCGCGGTCTGATCAAAGGAAGGGCGGACGAAACCAATTAATGAAAATACGCGGGGGTGTTGCTGGCAATACATATGCTCTCTGGATGTTTACTTTTTGCCAAAAACAAAACAAGAAAAAGAAACCCTTCGTTTTATACCTTTTAAAATTATAATGATTAATATTTAAATTTGCAAACGATTACCTAATGCTCTAATTTTCTTTGTGGGCCCCCTCAGGCCATGGGCCCTTGGAATCAGTACCACCTTTCCCCCCTATACGGCGCCCCTGCCCGCCGGTAAGCAGGATTACTTCTGGGGAGGTGGAACTCCGTCCGTACTGTAGGCTCCAGCTCTTTCTTGGGTTAATATTTATTTTTAATTACCAAAAATAGTTACTTCCTGTATCAAGTTGGGGTTTTTTTATGTTGAAAAAGGGGATGTAAATTTAGTGCAAAATAATCTTAAGTATTTTATTCACTTCCCAATGTCTTCTCCCAGCTCTTAAATACAAACTAATAACTTTACAAGGATACAAATTTCTTAAAAAAAAAATAAAATAAAAAAAAACGTTTTTTTTTTTTTTTTTTTTTTTTTTTTTTTTTTTTTAATCATATGCAATAATAAAATTTTTTTAAAAAACTTTACTCAAGCCTATGTTGTAAATTCTGCACTGAGTGCGTTATGTGCCATCCAGTTTGTGTCATGTAACATAACACCTTTCTTTCCTGGTGCCAGTCCACCACATCACCACCTCAATCCTTTTCCACACACGTCATTTCTTCAGGGAAAGAGAGTAGGAGTTGGATTTCATTAAAAAAAAAAAAACTATCGTGTATTTTTTTTTTCATCATATATTTTATTAGTGATTTTAAATGGCACACCTGCACAATCTACTGTCTTTCAATACAAGAGTTGTTTCTGAAAGTGAAATATAAAGTTATATACATAATAATCCTTACACTTTTAAATGAATGTTTATCATTGTGGTTGATATTTTAGAGGTCTGTAGCACGGTGGGCCCAGTGTTAGGCACATCTGCCTCACAGTTCATAGGTTTGACTATTTGCTCAGGCCCCATCCCTCCTGCTGGCTCAGGCCTCATCCCTCCTGCACAGAATTTGCATGATTTTTCCATGTTTGCATGAATTTTCTCTAAGTTCGCCAAGCACCGTCAGTGGAAGCCAATGAGCCAAAGAGTGCTCTATAATAGGTTAAAGGCTTTCAAATGTAATTGTGAATGAGTGTTTTCTTCAATATGTGCCTAGGGTGTACTATGCCTCTCGCCGAGGTTCAGTTTGGGTCTTGTTCAGCTCTCATGTGATACTAATGATGACAAGTGAAATACAAAATGGAGGGGATAGCATTGGTACATGTCACATTAACATGTTTGCTTATAGGAATAATGTTTACTTATAAGGACAAGGTGCCGCGGATTGTTAAATTGAACAAAAAAACAATAATGCATAATTATGTAGGCGTATCTGCCACCCCCGCCCCCTCATATGTATGACTACTTTTTAATGAGCACATTCCCACATACTTAGCGACCAATAAGTAAGGTTAAGGTAGACAATTAAAACCATTTGCATACCCTCTTAAAACAGATATATCCATGTAGTTAGAATTGACAAATCACATTTGAACTCATGATATATGACAATCTGTACAGCTGTCACCTTTTAAATAAATAAATAAATCAACTCCAGAAAGGTTTCAGAAGAACAAAATACACTTTCTGGAGTGGCCAGGTCAAAGTCCAGACTTGAACCCCACTGAGATCCTGTGGCAAGACCTAAAGACAGTGATTCATGCCTGACATCCAAGGAATCTGACTGAACAATTACAGCAGTTTCGTAGAGAAGAATGGGCCAGGATTAGTCCTGATGAATGTGCCAGACTATTTTGCAGCTACAGGAAGCATCTGGTTGAAGTTTTTGCTGCCAAAGGGGAGGGGGCACAAAATACTAAATGTGATGTTTCACAGCAATGTTTTTCATCTGTGTGATTTTGATAAAGATCAGATCACATTTGATGGTGATTTATGCAGAAATGTGAAAAATTACAAAAGGTTGATACTATTTCTTACCACTGTTTGTCATCACATCGTGTAGCACAAGCCCAGCATCAGAGGGATCTCATTGATCATAGGTATCAATAACAGAACATCCTTCCAAAATAGAGAAAGAGAATAAAACTAGTCACAGAAAAGAACATTGAAGGCGCTGCAGAAATTTCAGTAAAGTACCAAGGGAGTGTATAACATAAGAGAAGTCTCACTTTATTTTGTATATGTCTGTTATGGGATATGGAGGCAAGGCAGCCTATTTTATCTGACAATTGGAATCTCCCAAAAGCACAAGGGGAAATGTGTTGTGCGTCTGCTGAAAAGTTATTTGTCACAAACACAACATTGCCCATCACGCCCCCCAAAACACACCATACCTACAGTACTGTATTGTGGTCAGCAGCATAATATTTGGTGCTGATGTTCTTCTGCTGGGCTTCGGGCCTCAGTCAAGGTGGTGGGAATCATGAACATTTATAACTAGCACTCACTGTTAACACAAAACCTTCCGGCTTCTGCTGGAAAGCACAAAAATGTCAAGAAAGGCTATTCGAACATTTGGTTATTTAGAGGGACTTCCAAATACTGGCAGATGTCTGCTGACCCCCTTTTAACAAAGTGTCTGAATGTATTCTGCATACAGCTGCAGTACCACTCCAGTCATAAGCAGTTGCGCAAAGTTGTGCAACCACATTATTGCCATCATTTAGCTTGAATTCTCTACTTAAAGGTTCTACTTTTATCAATTAAGTTGTATCGGTTATACATCACATTAGTAATAAACTGTACATATGTAAATGCTTTAAATATTATTGAATAGTTATAGATGTGCCCTGTAAAGTCGTGCAAGTTTCATGCATTCACGCAATACGTTTTTTTTTCCTATGGAAGCAGTTGTTTTGATTACAATGACATGAGTAGCATCAATGAGTAGATTGTGTTGACTACTGTCTTGTTTGCATTATCGCAATTTACTTAGCAGTGTGAAGTCTCGAGTCCAGTACGAATACAGTTGCTATTCTATTTGCAGTAGCATGCCATTATCTACTGGCACAAAGCAGAAATGACTTGGAGGCACAAATACAGCTTTCCTTGTGAGCTGACTTAATTATTGAGTTCGAATTGTATCTTCGGTGTGCCTGTTTGTTTGCCCGGTGCTCATACTGTACAAGGGGTAATGCTGGTTCTTTAAAAGCAAATTGGAATGCCTCACAGTGTTGAGTGACCCGCAGAGGTCATAGGTGTCTGCTATATTTACCAGCTCTGTAACTTGATCTGTGGCATTCTGGATGGCTGTGCTCATACTATCCTCTCACACTCTGGGGCTACCGTCTCCCAAGCAGCAGCAGCCCTTTACTCTCTTCCCATTGGCATGACTGCTCCGAACAACAAGGGTGAGGACCTTACAATGCATTTTCAGTATTTCTTAATTTTTGTTATTGTTGATGTAGTTTTGGGTGCCATTGTCGTCTAGCTGCTTCTCAAGAAAGTACTGTAATGATTTGTTTTTTTCCGCTGCCTGACAAGAGACCACTAAGTGGGAGGCAGCCAGTGCCCCGGATAGTGAAAGTAAATTATTTCTACAAAGTAGTTCTGGTGGTTGAAAGTGAGCCATGAAGTACTGTGTTGGAATAAAAAGGTTTTCCAGATGGTGTCAGTCATAAAATTAGAATTATCTGTACCTAAGCAATTCCAGATGGTGTCAGTCACAAAATAAGTTCTCTTTACCTAAGCTTCATCATTGCGCATTTTCCTCATTTGATGATACAAGTGTGACATGCGTTTTTCTGAATAGTCAAGTTTTGAACAGGCATTTATTGATGCCGAGGCAATGTAGGACTTTTGAGACTCCAGGATGAAAACACTGGATCTTTGTGATAGTTCCTCCTGATGCCAAATTACATGTCAATTGTGTTTGCGTGTTGAATTATAATTAACAACACATTGTATATGAATCAAGAACCAATTTTCCTTGCTGTTTGATTCATTTAATTTGAAGTTGTTGTTTTTTTGTTGTTGTTTTTTTTTTTAAATATTTTGTGACGTCTATTATTAGCATCAATTATATATTGTATCTTATGATAATATGGGATATATTTTTGGAAGATTGGTTCACTGGAAAGAACCAATCCTGGTGTAAACTTTGGATCTTTTGTGTTTCACAGGCTTATTGTATGAGTGGTACAGCACCCAATGTGTCCTTATGTTTCCTCAGGTGGGATCAGTGTTACAAAGCCTGTGAGTGTGTGGACACGTGGGTCAGCAAAAGCAGGGCAAGTAGCCTAAAAGCCTTCGCAGTCTATGGGAACTGCTACGGCAGGTAATTGTGTCACACGCATCATTTTAAACATTTACACTGCTGTTAGAGTTCTTTAGGATGTATAGACATGTGCTAGTAGTGTACTGTCATGGAATACCTTTACATACATTAAAGAAAACCATTAACCCCCATGGAAACCAGAGTTTTAAAACATTGTTCAATTTATTAACAAGGTAGAGACTTTGAAGATATTAAATCCATAAAATTGTTGTATGCGGAACCCACTTTCAGCACATGTAATAATCAAGGGCGTAGGTTTGCCAACTTTTAAGCAATTTTATTTGCATTATACAATGAGTTCAGCAATAAAGGTAATTTAGATTGTCTTCCCTTGTGTTGTTAGGATAGAATTGACCCTACCATTATTAAGTGAATTACTTTATGTTCAAACTTAGCCCTTTTCACTTGCGGAATGTGCCAGTCCATTTTTTCCCCTCTCTAATGCACGTTTGATTGGCTGATGACTAGAACCCCCACATTTACACAGTCCCGACAGAAATACTAGTACCTGTCAATATGCCGCCTCCTCTGCCCCCTTTGAAGAGGAGGGATATTTAGAAGTTTTTTTCTTTTTTTCGGCCAGCGGCAGCAGCCACTGCAAGTAATGTAAAAAGATGTCAATGTTTTGGAGGTGGGGAACACACCACTAATTTTGCACTGAAAGTCCAACCTGCATCAGAGTTAGCATCAGAGTTAGCATAACATTAAACTGTGTGAACTTGGTAACCTGTAAAACTAGAGTAGAAAGCTGCCCAGAGAGGTGTCCTTCTGTATGTTTTCTACTGTCAACTTTGGACTGTGCATTTGTGCATTTATTCATCAACGAAAATGTATTTATTTTCTACATCATTTAAAAAATATATTTATTTTAGCAGCCTATAGACATTTTTAAGCCCCCCCCCCCCCCCCAAAAAAAAAAAAACACCACAGTAAATTTCCTTTATATGAAGCAAGCATTTTGAAAAATGACTTTCTCCCTATGAAAATAATTTTAACTTTTTTCATTTTTATGAAGTAACCAGCTATTTTTGAGAAATGTACACAATCTTTTTGGTCTTATTAATGTTCCATCCCCAGCAAAAAGTGTACATGCAGGTTATGATATAATAGCGTCCCTACCAAAGTTGAGCCCAAACCTACGCCCTTGGTAATAATGAATAACACTTTATCAAGTCTTAGTGAGTTAGAGAGGTTAACCTAACCTCACTTCCGATTATTGTTCATTTCGGTCATTGACCCCATAATAATACAAAAATTGGGGCCATGTGTTGTGTGTTCAAGGCACTTCATGACCTTTGTTTGAAGTACTCAATTCCTGAGAAAGATTCTCTTAAACGCTTCATCTCATGGCCAGGCTACACATAGCCACCACTGTCTTGCCTTGAGGATTAGGTTTAGAAAATGAATACATGAAAATGGCAACTGTAACACTAATCTTATACGGCAATGAATTCATTCTCTTGATAGGAGTGAGGGAATTAAATTTAAACATTAAGGAAGATATTGAAGAAGCTGAGTGGCCAACTTGCTTAAGCGCTCAATCACAAACACTTGTAACTCAACTGAAATCAAAACAATAATATCTGATAAGTACTTTAAATAACCCCTGAGAAACTCAGTAAATTGTCTCTTGGCATTCCAGATACATGTGTGAAATGTTTGACAGAGAAGAGGACTCTGAAATAATTATCTATGGGAATGTCCTAGGCTGTGGTTGTCTTGAAAATCAAAATGTATCCAGGTGCCCTGTGTAGGAAAACCTTCTTTGGGATATATCCAGATAACCTTTCTGTTAACTCGAATTGGTTGACTCTGATTAACTTTGGCCTCCAGTAAGCCAGGAACATGGTTGCTCTATCTTCAAGGAATCTTTATCCTCTATTCAGTCCTGGATCAGAGAAATGGCATTGACATTGGAAAAGCTTAGTAAATTATCGTAAAAGTTTCACAAGGCTTCATAAGGCTATACTGTGTCAGGTTTCTTTACGTTTATTATGTTGTTTTTTTGTTTTTTTTTTTAATAAACCTGTTTATGTACAATGAGGTATGCTTGTATTTCACAAAGTACGAATTTATGTCGATATGTTATGTAGGTTCCTCTATTGGGGGGGGGGGGGGGGGGGTGATAAATAAATAAAAATGTTGTTTACCTGAGATTGACTAGGGGTCAATTCAGGGTGCTATTATAGTTGATAAGTGGTTACAATGACAGTGGTAAATAAAATGAGATCCAGACTACGTAAACTTCCATACTGTTGGCAATTATGATTGTATTAATTGTAAATGTGTGTTGGAGGTGAAATGCTTAAAATGTCTAACTGAAGATCAGCATACAAATTGATCATTTAAAAAAAAAACAGCTAAAATATGTTGAGATTTCAAATATCTTGGAAGGTAGTAGCAAGTGTACCGCGGGAAAAATATGGCAATTGTTCAATTTGAAAACGTTTGGAAAAACACCATTGGATAATAGACTCAAAATAAAGGGCTTTCTTGACCAGAACAACAATAATATGAACTAAAATGGTGTTGTTTTTATCTTGACATGCTAGCAATTAAAGCAAATAGCTGAGAAAAAAAAACAAGGTGATTTTATCTGTCATTTCCTGTTTTCCTTCAAACAATGTATCCATTATTTTGTCCTGCATTATTTCTTCATCTGAAATATGTTTCTTGTGATATGCCACTCTAAGTCAGTATTATGTTGCTTTTAGTTGTTTTGTCATATACTGTATTTCCCAAGAATGCTTCCACTCTTAATACTGTTTCAAAATAGAGATCTTGGAGAACATACTGGGATAATAAGTGTATTGTTTTTTTTTTTTTTTCTGATTGAAGAGACAATGTAAACATTCACTATCCACTTCTATTTTAGCAGTGAACTTGAAACACATCCTGTAGCGGGAAAAGTATCAACAATATACTTACCAGTTTATGACAAAATGAAAGTAAAAGTATAAAATCTTTCTTTAAAACAGTAATTAATTACAGTTACAAATTACTTCTCTCAAAAAGTAATTGCTTTAGTAACTCTGTTACCTGAATGTAAGAGTAATTGGTTACTTGGCAAAGTAACTGGTGTTACCTTTCGGGTTTTTTTTTGTTTGTTTTTGGTTTTGTTTTGTTTTTTGTTTTTTTCATAAAAAAAAAAAAAAAAAAAAAAAAAAAAAAAAGAGTAACCTTTGCTATGTTTGGAAGTCATTTAATGTTTTGAATCAACCATTGTAGTTGTTAAAATTGCTACCGGTTATTGCATTAGTTCCCTTCGGACTACTTTCGACATGTGAAAGTTTTAAAACTGTTTCATCATTTATTAATAGATTCATGTCAAGATTTTGCCGATTTAGGAGTATTGTAGATAAAAAGTTACTTGGGTTCGCTAGGAAGGTTCTCTACAACAGAGCCTTCCAAAGAAGTTTACTGCTTTAAGATGGCGGCTGTTTACTACCGCCGGCGAGTCTATCATTTCACATCTAGTTCTATATACATGTGAGATCTACTCTAGCATCATGTGTGCGTAGTTTGTAGGCTATCGGCTACAGTCAGGTATTATGGAGCCACCTAGCATCGCGTTTGCAACAGCATCAAAACTTCCTTCCCTTCTTCCCACTCTTGCTCTGCTCTCTCTTCTCCACGAGTCCGTGTCTCTCAGACTTTTCTCGCGCCATTCAACCAACGTAGTAACGCATAGTAACGAATGCTTTTACACCCTCAGTAACAGTAACGGCGTTGCCAAGATGAGAAATTAATTAATTAGATTACTCACTACTGAAAAAAATAACAGCGTTAGTAACGCAGTTATACTCTTAACGCCGTTATTAACAACACTGCATCTCAGTCAATACATATAGTACCGCACAAGCTTATTGCAACATGATGGAGGCTCAAGCATCTTAACTGTTGCTACACAAATCTATAAACATTTTACACAATGTACTCAACTCAAGCATAGAATGCAAGTAACATTCTTAATATGAGCATATACAGGTGCTGGTCAAATTGAATATCAGTAAAAAGTTTATCTATTTCAGTAATTCCTTTCAAAAAGTTCCTCTATTGGTCTAGTTCTGCAGAGTACGCAGTCATCAAAAGACAACCATTGACACCTTGACAAGGAGGGCAAGGCCCAATAAGTCATTGCGAAAGTGGTTGGCTGTTCACAGAGCTCTGTGTCTTAGCTCATCAATAGAGAGGTGAAGGGAAGGAAAAGACGTGGTAAAAAAAAGTTGCGTTGTGAGATATAACTCATTTAAAATTGGGTAGATTCACATATAGTGAACTGCAGCTCGGGTCAATGCCACCATGGACAGATTTATTCAAGACATGGTTTTCAGCTGTTGCATTTAGAGATGTCCCGATCGATCGGCATCCCGATCACTTCATTTTCAAAGTATCGGAATCGGAAAAAAAATATCGGACATGCCTTTTTTAAATATATATATATATATATATATATATTTTTTTTTTAATTAAATCGTTTTCTAAATGTATTTAACGTTACAGACATAATGTGTTACACTCTTCCAGAGTCTTTAGTTTAAGTTTAAGGTAGGGTTATCAAATTTATCGCGTTAACAGCGAGAATTAATATTTTTTACATTTATCACGTTACAATATTTAACGCAATTAACGCATGCGGTGCACGACACACTCACGCATTGTCCTGTTCAATCTATAATGGCGGCATTTTACCCATACAGTACATAGAGCTAAAAGGCAGCATAAAATGAGTGGAGTGAATTTTGGCAGCCTTCGGAGCCTTCTTTTAAATGGTTAATGCCTTACAATCGCTCTATTTATTGGATTTATTGTCATAATAAACAAATACAGTACTTATGTACTGTATGTTGAATGTATATATTCATCTGAGTTTTTATTCATTTTTTTCTTAATGCATTGCCAAAAAGTTATATGATTGGGAAAAATTATCGGGAATGATTGGAATTGAATCGGGAGCAAAAAAAAAAGCAATCGGATCGGGAAATATCGGGATCGGCAGATACTCAAACTAAAATGATCGGGATCGGATCGGGGACAAAAAAAACATGATCGGAACAACCCTAGTTGCATTCCTTATGTCCACTTACTCTTGAACGAGAGAGAGCGTCAGAAGCGTCTCTACTGGACTGCTGCTGAGTAGTCCAAAGTTATGCTCACTGATGGAAGTCTATTTGGTGGCAATCAAGGTCTCATTCTTGAGGAAAACAGGAGAAGCACACAATCCAATTGTAAAGATTCCAAAGTCAGTGATGGTTTAGGATGCTGCAAAACAACTTTATTAAGATGCAGATTTCATTTTCCAAGAGGATTTAGCACATGCACACAGTGCCAAGGCTACCTTTACCTGGTTTAAAGACCATGCACCTTTTCTTTATTGGCTGGCAAACTTGCCTGACCTTAACAGCATTGAAAATCTATTGTGAAGAGGAAAATGTGAGACGCCAGAACCAACAATGCAGTAGAGCAGAAGGCCACTATCAGATCAACCTGGGCTCTCACAACACCAGAGCAGTGCCAAACACTGATCGACTCCATGCCACGCTGCATTGCGGCGGTAATTCAGGCCAAAGGAGCCCCAACAAAAGTACTGAATGCTGTACATGCTCATACCTTTCATGTTCATACCTTTAAAGCAGGGGTGCCCAATCCCGGTCCTCGAGAGCCCCTATCCAGCTTGTTTTCCATGTCTCCCTCCTCTAACACACCTGAATCAACTGATCAGGATCGTTATCAGGCTGCTGCAGAGCTTTCTGATGAGCTGATCATTTGATTCAGGTGTGTTAAAGGAGGGAGACACGGAAAACAAGCTGGATAGGGGCTCTCGAGGACCGGGATTGGGCACCCCTGCTTTAAAGTGTCTGTGACACCATTAAAAAAATCTTAAATAGCCATATTATGTGAATTTGAATCATATTTTGAGACGATTCGGCTATATACAACAATTTGGCAAAGCGCAGATGACGAAAAATGAGTCTTTTAATCTGACATTTAGCCCCGCCTGTCATTATAGCGCTCTAGCGCCTCCATCTGGGTGATGACGTCGGCAGAGTAATGATTTCAGCTGATTTACAATTGAGCCTATTGAGGAAGATTCAGAATGAGGAAAATGCGACAGAGCAGCAAAATGTAATCATTGTTTTAATCTCTCTACTCCAATATTTTTGCAGGATATTCTTTTCATTTAAGTATTTTTCCCCCAATTGCTAAATGAATTGTATGGTCATGACATATAGGTCTTGTGCTAAATGGAATATGAAATATTAAAAATGCATTTATTCAGTACGACAGGGCTAAATTACTGCATAATGGTCGAAACTGACGACTTCTTAAACTTCCCGAACAATATTTTATGCCACTGGAGCTAGTCCGGCTTTTGTCATTTCCCTGCCTCGGCTTCGGAGATGGAGGACAGAGCGTAAACAAAACAGGAGGCGTGAAAGCAAAGGCGACATGCTAACCCTAACCAAGCGGCAATTCCAAGTGGCTCTTTCTCACCTTTCGAAAACAAAAAATCACACAAAATTACCCCGACTCATGTTACACACGGCTGCGGGGTGATTGTCTTCACCGATTGGCCAGCCCCTGGCGGCAAGCAAGTTTCAGCTCGTTGTTCTGCTGCAGCCCCGGCAGGTAGGCAGTGGTCGTTGCCGCGGACGCAGAGGGGAATGAACACTAAAAATAGCGCATTCTCGGTGGACAAGCCGGCCGATGTCTGAGCGCGTGGCTCCCCGGGCTCAAGCCAAGGACAGTGCTGTTTAGGTGGGCACGCCTTGATCAGCTGGTGACCATAGTGTGCGACAAGCCGCCAGTCGTTGGCCGAGTGACTATCTCGGTGGACAGGGAGCATTGTCACCCACAATTAGCAAGCCGCCTCCTTATTAAAACGTTTGCCATGATCCCAGTATTTGACATAACATAAAACACGTAGCTTACTCACTTCGTCATCCGTCCAATGGTCTCTAGATTGTCGGACGTGTTTTGCCCATTCTTTGCAGTGAACAGGGGCTTTTGGAAATCCAAATAGCCTCACTCCACTCTCCCTGGTGTAGCAACAAAGACTGCAGCACATTGGGCTGGCGTGACGCAAAAAAATAAACAAATTAATCCGCAAAATCAGCTGAATCGCAGTCCTTCTGCATACTATAGTCATGGCTCTATTGTGAAAATGATTAGTCCGCTGATATCACATTCGCATTCTTCCTCAATCCAGACACCAACCGGAAGTTACTCATTTTCATGGCGCAGGATTTAAAAAATTGAATAAATAATATCGATCGCTTCCACATACATCCAAGCAGTCCATTTCATTCAGGAGAATAAAATACCGCGTATAATTTGAAATAAACATGCTTTTTTGTGTCACAGGCACTTTAAGTTTCCAATAGAAATCCTTTTTCTATCGGTCATTGACTCATAACTTAGTAATATTCAGTTTTTCTGAGATACTGAATTTGGGATTTTCATGAATTGTCAGTTAGTCATCCAAAAAAAAAAAAGCATCAATATTTTAGATATACGAGTCTATCTGTATTGAAGTGCAAGTCTCACATTTTAAATGGGGTTACTGAAATCAATCGACTTCTTAATATTATTATTATTATTTTTTTTTTTTTATGACTCGCATCTATACACACACAAAATTGGGAAGGTTTGTGACCCTCCAAATTGTTCAGGTTTAGAAACAGGTTTTTCTATAGGAAAGGATGGAAGTACTGTACATATATAGGTAATGTATATGTAATTGGTTCTAGGGATTATCAGCATTATAAAAAAAAATAAGAAGAAGAACTGTGCAGACAATGTAAAGACTTCCACGCACGGATTTGACAAGGCAGATCAATAATCTGCACTGCCATCATTGCTTCCACACCAGATGTTTATGTCTGAGTGCACAAGAAAGCCACATTGGTCTATAAGGTGCATGTCAATGGGAG
The DNA here is from genome assembly GCF_030265065.1 of Corythoichthys intestinalis. NCBI lineage: Eukaryota > Metazoa > Chordata > Actinopteri > Syngnathiformes > Syngnathidae > Corythoichthys > Corythoichthys intestinalis. Next base: position 42,401,727 of record NC_080400.1, read on the forward strand.
GGAAAAAAGTAGTGGTTTATAGTAAAAAAATTACGGTATATTAGGCACTGTTCGTATTCAGTAATATGATTGTGTTTCAAAGACATTTATTACATTTCAATATTAAAACTGTTTTTCGAAAAAAAAAAATTTGCACTTCACCAAATTTTGCTCAGAGTCTTCTATGTTCAGACCGGACAAGTAAAATACTTTGCACTCCATTTGTCACCTAAGATGCTTTGTATAGTTTTCACCTCTTTCCTTCTCCGAACACACTTGTGACATACTTTATTCACGGACTGCAATGGCTTCATATGTAATGATATTGCAGGAAGAACTCAGCTTGTGTTCAGTTTTAACGTAGTATTAATAAAATCAAAGTTTTCTCGTAGGATCGATAGAATTATGCTTAGAGAATCACAAGATTTTCCACACAGCAGATTAAACAGACAGAAGGGGAAAGGGTCACTTGCCTATTATTTCTTCTTCTTCTCCTAGTTTTCTGCCCACCATCAGACATTGCTAAACCTGGAGGCCTTTCGCGTATTTACAAAGCCAGTCGCAGATTTTTATGGGATGGGTAGTACGAGAATAAAAAAGGCGAGAAACCAAACTCTAACACAGCACTTTAACCTGGGTTAGGAGTTCTAAATGTTGGTTTTGATTTTTGGTTTTTTTTTATTAATTGATATACTGTACAGTAATGTGTGCAACAGCAGAAAACCAATGTGCGTTTGATCAAACTGTATGCTTGATCAAAATTGTATCTTTTCCAAGCTCTCCCAGCTAGTATTTATTTTGCAATTATTTACATTTACTTGAATACATAACCAGGATATCCTAGATTTCAGTGGGGCTAAATACAACTGCTTTTGCAGTTGGATTAGATCCACCTGTGGCTTTTGAGATTAAGTTGTCAAATAGCAATGCCAAGATTAATATGAAGCAGTTTGCAGCTGATGACTGGAAGCAAGCAATGGTAGGCGTCAGGGTGGCTTCAGCAATGTTATATCTGCTCACATTTCAGAGTATATATATAGACGCTTGTCAGAGTAGAACTCCGCACAGCTCAGAGACTATCATCTCAACTCCATGTGCCCTAGCCTAGACTCACTGGGCAGAGATTACATGAATTTGGCAAGAGAAATCTGTGCAGTGAAATGAGCGCTTCTACTCTGATCACTCATGTCCGTGTGTGACCCCAAACCACCACCATTACAGTATACAATGAGTCATAGGGTTCAAAGAATACTGTTTGTGCATTTGTGAATGCAAGACCAGCGGTTTACCCAGCGCCAAAACTTAGATCCCTTCTTCGGCAGCACAACAAAAGTGTGCTTTTCATCCCTGCTTTGGATGTAAGGACACCCACTCACTGCGTTGGTATGCCTATCTTGGGTCAGAAAGGTTGTTACTGCCAGACCAAGTACTGTTCCAATTGAAAAGCTTGCATCTGAGCAAATTTTGGTCGAATACCCTAGATATGTTCTTCATTTGTCCATTTCATCAAGGATGAATCGTATCAGTCGTGTTGACTTTGGGGAAGTTCGTATCTCAGAATGCTGTTGACAATGTAGTACAGCGGGGAGAACAAGTATTTGATACACTGTCAATGGGAAAACCCATTGGCAGTGTATCAAATACTTGTTCTCCCCACTGTAAGTTCAAACTTAATATACTAAGCATTGAGAATCTGCCCAAACCACTGCGTTGGTATGCCTCTCTTGGGTCAGAAAGGTTGTTACTGTCAGACCAAGTACTGTTCCAATTGAAAAGCTTGCATCTGAGCAAATTTTGGTCGAATACCCTAGATATGTTCTTCATCTGTCCATTTCATCAAGGATGAATTGTATCAGTCGTGTTGACTTTGGGGAAGTTCGTATCTCAGAATGCTGTTTCGATGTAGTAAGTTCAAACTTAATATACTAAGCATTGAAAATCTGCCCAAACCACATTCAGTGTGGACTGTGCTAGCACCAAAATACACTTGAGCCACAATTTACTGTGCAGCGCATGGATAGGCACAGTACCAAAATATGAACCCATGTGGATCTCAATGGCGGACCACACGCAACACGTCACTTTTGCTCATTAATATTTATGACATTAGCAATTGTGGCTAAGCAGGTCAAGCTTGCGTTTGTCTCACATACTAAATGCATGGAAATAGTGTACCAACGAGATATTTACTGAGCTAAACCTTCCAATTCTGTCCGAAAATGATGTCCTTGGTGCCAACTTGACCGGTTAAGATGTGGAAGAACATACAAATGTTCAGTTAAAGAGATGGCTTTAGTGTCCAGGGCTGAAAAAGACAGGAAAAAGAGCCGACCTGATCCAGAGGTAGCTTTTTTATCGACACCTTTTTCTTGTGTGCATTGCCTTACGCCACTGACAATGACATTCTCCTGTTTCAACAATCTATCCTTTACCACCATATGCCCTGTCTTAGTTATATATTATATTCTCTGGTTGTCTTACGTCTCTGACTGTTCTTGGGGGTAATTTACATTGCTATTTTTGTGTTACGATTGCAGATGCTATTCAGTGACAGCCAATGAACACTTTTAATTTTTTCATTAATAACAAATCTTAATTCTATAATTTTACACTTCCCCCTTACTAAAGTTTTTTATCTATTTATTTACACAACAGAAAAGCTAAGCTTTGGTCAATAATGTTTAGTTTTTATGTTACTTGTGAACAATCTTCAATCCTCTAAAAGTTGAGTGCTTGTTTATGTGCTAACAGGAAATCTGGATGAGCATTTTGAGTCCTGAGTGAGTCAACAGACACTTATTTCAGCATTCTAAATGACCACCTGAACATAGTAATATCATATTGAAAACCTTAACTTTACACATGTCGTAAGACTTATGGGCATCTGAATTAAAAGTCACTGCCTATAGTAAACTACTAATGTTACTGTAGGAGAAACTGGAAAGATACAGAGAATTATTGATCCCAGGATGGACGTTACCGAACCATGTGAAATGCTAAACTGTTATGAACCTGGACTGAAATTTAATTGCACTGATTGTTATGACAAAAAAGCTGATCTGATCTGAAGTTTGCGGTGGGGAAAATAATGTCCCTGGTTTTGAGAAATCCACTCAATCAGTGAAACTCAATCTCTTATATTATTTCCTAGGAATTGCAGTAACCTCGTACTGATAACGACTTTCTCCCATGGTGTCAATCAGTTTACGGTGTCCTCACATTTTTTAATTTTTTAATTGTTTTTTTTTTTTTTTTGCTTTCAACATTGCTACGATTGATTTATATGGGTATCAGTTGTTTTTAGTCACATTTTAAATTGTAGATTATTCTTTCAGCTAATTGTCTAATTAATGTACTCATTTTATTGAGTCTAAAAAAGATTATTATTATTTTTTCCCCAGGCACCCTCAAAACTATACTGCACATTGAATAGTGACAGAGTACTGCATTTAAGTCATTATTGCATTGAAATAAAGACAGATACAATGGTAGTCATGGAAACTACAAAGTACTACCACTTCAGGGAGAATTCTTAAGTATCTAAAGAGTGTGTGTTCTCATTTTCTTGACTACATCTCCTCTCAAAAGTGAAATCCATGGTGTTCTGATTTTTCCTGGTTTCTATAACTCTGAGCAATTTACCTACTAATTTTACCTTCGAGATTTAAAGGGCAGCTGAAGAGTTTTTCGGATTTCGTTCTTGGGTGTTTTCCTCGGTTGAATTGTCAATTGATAAAGGTCAACTTGGTTGTCAAAGTCGTAGTGAGCAAATTTGTAGACTATTAAGCTCTTCTGTCTACAACACGATGTAGTCATGAAAGTTGTTTTCACCAACAACTTTTTCCGTCCTTCCATAACAAAACTATTAAGTTAATTTTAATACAAAACCTCCCTCATCAGTGGACAGAACAGTCATGATGTAATTAAACTAAATAGAGAAGTTTCTCCAATCTAAAATTTGACATCCTAGTAATTAGAATAATCTTATGCATTACTCTTAAATTATTCAGCAACTCAAATGGATTTGGACCTTTGACGCCATTATAGACATAACAAGTTCCTTTTGTCTCAAAGACTGTCTGAATGCTGAAGTCTATTGACATCACCACATTTTTAAGTTTCCTCTCTGCTTTTCTCAGGCCCTCACAACTTGAGGGGCTGCTTGTGTGAGTGTTTTCCTTCCTCCACATTTGTCTTAGTCAACTAAAGAGTATTTTGTATTGGGGCAAGAATTTATCCATTAAATAATTAATTAGTTTACCCTCAAAATCTTGTATGAAAATTGGGTCGTGGACTTACTGCAATGAAAACTGTTTCACTGTTGCAAGTCCATCTTGTTGTTAAAATACCATGCGGTAATACTGATTGCAATATCCAGTGCAACTTAGCCTGCCCAGCAGTAAATGTTGGCAGATCCCCAGAATGCCGCCTGTCCGCCTACTCGATTCCTGAATTATTGATAAACATTTGTTCCAGGAGAAAGCTAAAGAAAGACAGGCATAGAGGAAGCGTTAAAGACCTATGTAAAGGGGGTTTGCTATTGGAAGAAGAACCGTAAGTGTACTTGGAGAGTAGACAGACTGCCAGGAGGGTAAGGACATGCAGCAGTAAGACACATTGAGGCAGATATAGAAGAAACTGGAGCCTCCCGAAATGAACTCAACACGGATCAGCAACACTAGATACTTTTATTTATTCAAATGCTGCTGCACATGCAGCCTCTGTATCTTGGATCAGAGCAGCAATAGTACAAGTCATCTAAGGGAAATACTGTAGATTATTGTGAAAAAACTTAATAGGTTGGTCAGGCATTTCAGAAATTGAAGACTTTATCAATTTTATGATTATCATTTACACTGGGATTCCACTGCACACGGAAAAGCTGCGATTAAAAACAAGTATACAGCGCACACCAGATACAATCCCATACGACAAGCGAACAAGAATTGCTAGTGATATTATCAATATTTTTTACGTGAAGCAAAAAGTCACAAGACCTCCATTGTTTTAATTTCACTGAGCCATGCCTCCAGAATACAGCAATCGGCCGGGTTAGTTAGTTTTAACGATATCTATATTTTCGTATCATCTGCCTAACAGTGAAAGCAAATATTGTAATTGAGAATGAAATCGTAATCCTTTTGCCAGATGACAAGAAAGCAGTCGACAATGCTCTTTCACTTGCTTTATTGAGCAAATGGTAATCCCATAAATGCAAAAATGTTTACAAGTTCCCAACTCAGAAACCGGATCGTCTGCCGATAGTCTTCCTTACTGTCTTTGTTCAACTTTTGTCACCCTCCTCAGGCCTATCCTTTCTTTAAGGTTTACAAGCATTTTTCCACATACAGTGGTATGAAAAAGTATCTGAACCTTTTGGAAATTCTCACATTTCTGATTAAAATCACCGTCAAATGTGATCTGATCTTTGTCAAAATCAAACAGATGTAAAAAGTGTCTGCTTTAACTAAAGGCACCCAAACATTTTTATGTTTTCGTATTTTAATGAGGATAACATGCAATAATTAGTTATTAATTAATTAGGTTCATATTTGTGAGAGATGTACCCCGACCCCCGTTCACCCAATTTGTTTGGTCTTATTAATGTACCGTCCCCAGCAAAAAGTGTACTTGCAGGTTATGCTGTTATATCGTCCCTACCAATGTTGAGACCAAACCTACGCTGTTGAATTTGAGCATCCTGAAAAGTTGGTAGTGTTTTGTCCCTACTCACATTTTTAGCGTGTGCGCAGTATTTTTTGAACAAAACAAGAGCACACAGCTCTGGAGATATGAAAAGCTTAGACAAGGAAATATGACAAAGCATATGTAGCATTTACCTTTTGGCTTTGACTTTAAGTACAGTGGGAGACGAGGAAAGACCAGACTGTTTACTTTCGCAGCGGACAGCAGAAATTATTATTTTCAGCGAGTCCCAAATATTGCCAACAATACTCCCGCTTTGCTAGTGTTACATCAGTAAACCAGCGAGCACTGTCAGCATCATATAAGGTGGCATACCAAGCTGCTCAGTGCAAAATAACCCCACACCACAGCAAAGGAGCTGATACTGCCTGCAGCAAAAATAAAAACTGTCCCTCTGTCCAATGACACTGTCCTTTTGTTGTATTAATTTTTGTTTTTTGTTTTTGTCTAATTGTTGAAAATATTGTGCTAATGAGTTAATGTTGCTAATCAATTTGAATTTATTATTATTTATTGATTTTATTTAATTTTACTTTTCAAACGGTCAAAAGATGTATCTTGAGTGTATTTTTACAGAATGGATGTGTTTTGTTCGTTGTTTTTTTTTTTTTTTTTTTTACACTTTATTGTAAGTTTATCTATATTACGTGTTTCTTTAATATTAAAAAGAACACAATGTTATGCAGAGTTGTACTTATAATAGTTAGAATTTTATATACAAATGATACTACAGTATATTTACAGTGGTGGCAGAGAGTTGGGGGGGCGTGGAACGTTTACTTCTTCCTGGGGGGGCGTAACAGAAAATAATTGAGAAGCACTGATTTAGCCTGATCTATTAATTAGGCTCCTATTCGTGAGAAATGTATCCCTGACCCCTGTTCACCCAATCTGTTTGGTCTTATAAATGTCCCGTCCCCAGCACCCTACTTGAAGCCACATTTCACTGTGCTGTCCAGGTATGAGAATAAAGACTGAGTGAAGGATTACCGGTAAAAATCATGTAAAATTACCGATTAGAATTTTAGCCGATCGTCGTAAAACCAATTCACGTTAAAAGTATCCTTATCAACACGTCCATGATGGCGATAACGTTGTCTTTAGTTTCTTTGCGTCTGCCCCCCTCGTCTCCACCCACTTTTAAATGTCCCTTCACTCGTCAGCACACGTGACTCTTTTACTCGAATTTACAGTTTTATTCTGGACAAATTACAAGGCACGTGCATCGTTGATCAAACCATTATTTGTTTGAACTGCGAAAGTGCATTCGGAATTTTTCCGATTTGAGCTAACACGCACGTGCGCGAGCACTACTGAGTTCAATTCATTAAAAGTTGGGTGGTATCTTAAACAAAAAAAGAGGGGGAAGGGCAGATGAGGTAAAAATCGAAAATAAACCCAAACGTGAGAGAGCTCTGGTCTGGTGTCGTTGCATTAAGACAGCGGGCCGTTCTATGGAACTCCGCAGTAATGAAATCAATTGTGCCATGCACGTTTCAGAGTGACGCGAAGTGGAATGAACAACAGTGACGAGAGGGGCTAGGTCACAAGATTGACGCGAGGGGAAGCCTCGGGCTCCTTGACCTACCGTCCCAATGTGTTGGAATGGCACCCTTTAAATGATATTTAATTTGGAGAGTTTAAAAAATATCTACAATGTGTGTAAGTGCCCATAGAATTCATTTCAACCTTTGCATCAGTTTATGCATCAGTTTAACATTTTGTGAAAAGATAAAAATGTAAATATTTGCTGCCATTGTTGGCAATACACATCTTGAATTGGACCTATGTTGCCATTAATGGCGCTGAAAAATGATCATCAGCCCTGTCTCCCGTTTGTAATTAACTATCTATGCATGGCAGCTACTGAGTTAAATTAATACATGTTGTCTCTTGTCCGTGGCTGCAGTCAATGCAGTCTTCCGCAGGCCCTCTTTTCCCGTGGCTGAGAACCCAGCAACACCAGCAACATGTCACACGTATCGTCCACTGCCAAGCGCTATGCTGGCCCGTCCTACACCAGCCACTACAGCTCTTACAGCTCCCCCTTAACGCCGAGCCTTAGCTCCTACGGCGAGCGGAACAGGTTGTCCTCCTACAAGTCCCCCGCTTCTTCTACCTCTTCCTCAGGTTACGGCTCTTCCAGCTACCTGAGCAGCTCCACGGGCCGCAGCCGAAACTACAGCACCTCCCTGGACCCAGACCGGGGCCGGCTAATCCCACGGACTGACATCCTTGGAAGTAGCAGCAACCGCCGTAGTGAAAGCCTCAGTCGAACCCCTGTCAAGAGCTATGCAGGTTCTGGACTTAGCGGGGGGTCTGCCTACACAACATACAGTTCGTACTCTTCCCCCTCAGTGCAATCCAGCTACCTCTCCTCTTCACCGGTGGCCTCCAGAATGTCGCTCAATCGTCGAAAATCGGCATCCCAGAGTGACTTAACCAGGGACTTGGCTGCTCTTGCCCTCAATGACACCTCCTCCTCCAACCTCAGCCCGTCATCCTCATCTAGCGCCCCGAGGAGCAATCGTACTCGGACCAGTGAGGTGACTAACACGTATGGGACTAACTCATCAGGCCTGCCACGGAGCTCGACCCAGGATGCCCTAACATGGAATTCCACCAGGGAAGGCTTCAATAGTAGCAGCAGTGGCAGATCACATACTTCAACGTGGGAGCCAACCACGAGTGGTGTGTCCATGTCCCCTGCTCGGGATACCACGGTAAGCGTGTCCTGTTCTTCCACATAGTGACTTCAAATGCGTACCTATATTTGATTATTAACAGTTACTGAAACAGAACTCCAAAGCAACACAATCTCAAGCAGTGGCGTTAGCGGGTGGGGTGCAGGGGTGGTCAGTGCCCACCCACGGACACGCTCTGCCCACCCAAATAAAACTGGATGTAGTATTAATGGCAGTTTGGGCACAGCGTATGGTATCCCATTCATATTGTACTGATCATAGGCGGAGTTTGACTTTTGGGGCTGGGGGGGCAGTGGGACCGTGAAACGCAGTGTCAGCAGTAAAATTAACTTACAAGAATATTTATTATAATAAGTTGAAAATGAGTTGAATTTTTTTTTGTTTCCCATCATTCTTGAGGGGAATTCTAAATCAGGCTGCTAACAGGACAGCTATACTTTTCGCCAAGATCATCCATTGAATATGGTACGCCTGCCAGTGTCGTGCCAATGTAGTTACCGCAGTCTAAAATGTATCCACTGGGCGGAGCCATATGGAGGTGGATTTGTGTCTTCATTATTCGGTCAAAAAAAAAAGTTGCTTCAATCAAAATATATAATTTCAATTAAAAGGCACTTCAATCAAAAAAGTGTTTGAATGCAAAAATAAATTTGAAATTCAAAAAATAAATTTGAAAGCTATTTTTATTTGAATTTTTTTTTTTTGATTGATTAAAGCAACATTTTTGATTGAAGTAATGTTGTTTTGTGTTTGGGCCACATTTTGGCTAGGAAATTTGTGTATTATTCAATCAAAAAATAAGTTGCGTCACACAAAAAAAAATTCAAAAGAAAAATCACTTCAATCAAAAAAAAAGAAAAATTTCAATCAGAAGTTTTTGAATGCGAAAAATTATTCGAGACTCAAAACTTTGCATTCGAATACTTAATTTTTCATTTAAAAAAAGTTCTCTTTGATTTTAGCAATCCTTTTTTTGTTTGAGCCTGATTATGGGTAGGACATTTGTGTCTAAATCATTCAATTCCCCAAAAAGTGACTTCAATCATGAAAAAATATTTTCAATCAAAGAAAAAAATCATTTGAAAAATAAAATTGCTCTCCCTCATTTTTTTTTTTTTAAAACAATATGCAAAGCAAATGACCGTCTAAGGTGCTAGTCACATGATCTGTTTGAAAAATAATTTTGACCCATTATAAAAATATATTTTTTGTTCATTTCATTAATTTTTGTTGTTTGTTTTCTTGATTTACAACTTATATATATATATATATATATATATATATATATATATATATTAAAATTTTTAATCGAGTTAATTACAGCTTAAAAATTAATTAATCGTAATTAATCGCAATTAATCGCAATTCAAACCATCTATAAAATATGCCATATTTTTCTGTAAATTATATATATATTCTGTAAAATAATTTGTTGGAATGGAAAGATAAGACACAAGATGGATATATACATTCAACATACGGTACAAAAGGACTGTAGTGGGCATTTCACTCTACTGTCATTTAAATCTGTCTATGCTGTCCTCACGCCGAAGCGTCTACTTTTTCCAAAGCTAGACAGCTAGTGAACGACGTCTTAATAATTAGACTTCTTCCTTTTTCATCTGATTTATTAATAAAATGGCCTCAAACCATTGTCCTCTTTAGACCGTCGTAAAACTACAAAAAAAAAAGTACACAAGCATTGCATTAGCAACAACGTTAGCTTAGCACGCTATACAGGTTCACTAAACATAAACAAAAAGCGTCCCATACAAAAAAATATAACATTTCGCTTACTAACATAATATGTACATTCTTTACAACAACCATACTTACGGACAAATCTTGTCCAAGGATCATATAAGCACAACATTATCAGCCCGAGACGTCGTGCAGCCATAATGAACTGGAAAAAAAACAATAAACCATGTCGCAAAGCGACCACAAGAGTTCGCTGTTGGACAGCACAAAAAGTCTTGCTGTAAAACTTACCAAAAGGCAGAATACTTTCTGAGCGGGACATGTGTGTTAATTGCGTCAAATATTTTAACGTGATTAATTTTAAAAATTAATCACCGCGCGTTAACGCGATAATTTTGACAGCCCTAATATATATATATATATATATATATATATATATATATATATACTGTAGGTAAGTCAATTACATGCAATGACACTTTTCGGCCACTAGGGGGGTTATCAAAGTTTTCACGAGTGTTCACCTGGCTGTTGAGTTTGGTGAGTTTTGAAGCATTCTGAGGGGGTCAAAGTAGGGCTCAAAGCGTCGGCGGTACAAAGAATGACTGCTAGGTGGCGCTACATTGTGTATTCGGAATTTGTCTTTACACGGAATCAAGGATTGTGCCTCTCTTGACCTGCCTGCCGATTTTGGTGCATTTTGAAGCATTCTAAGGGGGTCAAATTGAGCTCAAAGAGGCTCCGTAACAAAGAATAACTACAATAATAATAATAATAACGAGGAACCACAATATGTTACCTAAAAAAACATAATCACCTGCATGTCTATACTGTTCAATTATGGCTGTGTTCTAAGTCAAACACATCCCCCTCTCCAGGAAAGACTAATGCCCACCCACACCTGGCATCCTGATAACACCACTGATCTCAAGTGTTTCCAACCGAATAATTGCAAGTAATGTACAATATACTCTAATCATATGCAAACAATTAGTGATAGTTTGAGGGCAAATACAGTAAATGTATTGTGACAAATTACCATGGATACCTGATAACTCTTCTCTTCTGACCCCATGCAATTAGCGAACTTAGAACTCGGATGGACTGGGTGTGTAGGCGTCATCTTGAAGCTTTCTGTTTGTGACCCGAGCTTCCTCGAGGGCAGAAAACACAAGTAACCTACTTCCAAGGTTTTCTCTGTTTACCACGTACAAAGCGTGGTGGGAGGAGCGAGGGAAAAGAGTACACATACAGTGTTTTTGTCTATTTTCTGAAAAAATATGAGCCAACGGGAATCTGCAATGCTCTAAAGACAATTTAGAGTTCAGTGTTAAAATGAGGGAAAATATGCAAAACAAAACATGCTATTCAATTCATTGTTGTTGGTTACGACATAACACCTAACTTGTCATGAGGTAACCTGTCACCAGACCTTAGTCTTAAAATGGGCTACCACAATCCATGGGGGTAAAGGGCACTATTATTATAATTGCCCTAGAGTTAGTAGACATACCATGTAACACCTATGTTGTTCCCAGGTTCCAAGTGGTATTTCTTAGTTTGTTTCGTCACATTGACATATAAAAACACTTTTGTTTCCCAAATAATTTGGATTTGCGGTCACAATTTTAAAATTCCATTTTCCACTTTTCTTTACTGTTGTACTTTCTAATGATTGTATGTATGTATATATACATATTTGTATATGGCGGAAAACACTCAGGTGACTTGAAGTTCTGCTCTGAGACCCCCAATTTGGCCAAATTTTCCTATATGCATGTGTGATAAATAATTGGAAAGCTTAAAGTCTCAATTTTCTGAGGGGATTTTTTTTTAACGGGAGGGCATTTAAAAAACAAAACAAAACCTTAAACCCTAACTGGAGGTGAGAGCATGAGAGGGCATAATTAAAGACACCATGATTTTAACGAGATATTGTCGCGTACTTACCTTGTTTCCATCCAAAAACTCCACTTAGCATGTCTCACCTAGTGTCAAGACACAGCTGTGAATGGCCACAGCCGGACTTTTTGGGGATTTTATAGTGAAACACATTAATATAACAAAGGTCGCAATGCAGAAATTGCAACCATCAAGGAGTTGTCGAGATTCTCTTTTTATAAATATTTACACTTTTAAATGTTTTCTTTCAATTTGTCTTTGTTTGGATCGATTATTTATCATCTGAAATATCAGGGAAAATGCGACAGTACCAAAAAAAAATCCAATTAGTTAAGTTATGAGGTAGATATCCGTGAGCTATTTACAGACACTATTTTTTTCATTGTGACGTAATTTGTTTAAAAGTTTAAAATATGTCAGTGAATAATTTTATTAAGTATTTTTTTTAAACTAAATATTAGACATCCTTTGATGAGTCTAAGCTAAAATTGATACACATTTCGAATAATAGATATAATTACTTGCCTTCTTTTTATTGCTGGGTTGAAACAAAAGCGATTGCGCGGATTCTGTAAACAGGGGTCTCCAGGGTAAAACGGGCAAATTAAAAATAGTTCGGGGGCTTGACATGCCATGAAATTGCGATGGCAGCATGTAGACATATTGTTCTATCAAACACAAGATTCTTTTGGCTTAAAATACAAGTTTATTTTAAAGAGGGGTGTAAGCAGAAGCTGCTTTTTCAGCCTCTGTGTTTTCCGTCATATACTGTATATGTACATTTTCCTCCTTATTTTATAGACTGTGTGACCTGAAACACAAAGAAATGACATTTAACATAAATATTTTCTGTATAACTAGGACGAAAAGTTTTTAGCAAAATCAAACTTTTACCTTTTTAGTGGCAATTTTTCATTTACTTTGGACCCAAGCAACAGAAACAATGATTACAAGCCAGGAACATTTTTTTTCTGTAACAGTAACCCTATAGCTACAGTGCCTTGCAAAAGTATTCGGCCCCCTTGAACCTTGCAACCTTTCGCCACATTTCAGGCTTCAAACATAAAGATATAAAATTTTAATTTTTTGTCAAGAATCAACAACAAGTGGGACACAATCGTGAAGTGGAACAAAATTTATTGGATAATTTAAACTTTTTTAACAAATAAAAAACTGAAAAGTGGGGCGTGCAATATTATTCGGCCCCCTTGCGTTAATACTTTGTAGCGCCACCTTTTGCTCCAATTACAGCTGCAAGTCGCTTGGGGTATGTTTCTATCAGTTTTGCACATCGAGAGACTGACATTCTTGCCCATTCTTCCTTGCAAAACAGCTCAAGCTCAGTGAGGTTGAATGGAGAGTGTTTGTGAACAGCAGTCTTCAGCTCTTTCCACAGATTCTCGATTGGATTCAGGTCTGGACTTTGACTTGGCCATTCTAACACCTGGATACGTTTATTTTTGAACCATTCCATTGTAGATTTGGCTTTATGTTTTGGATCATTGTCCTGTTGGAAGATAAATCTCCGTCCCAGTCTCAGGTCTTGTGCAGATACCAACAGGTTTTCTTCCAGAATGTTCCTGTATTTGGCTGCATCCATCTTCCCGTCAATTTTAACCATCTTCCCTGTCCCTGCTGAAGAAAAGCAGGCCCAAACCATGATGCTGCCACCACCATGTTTGACAGTGGGGATGGTGTGTTCAGGGTGATGAGCTGTGTTGCTTTTACGCCAAACATATCGTTTTGCATTGTGGCCAAAAAGTTCAATTTTGGTTTCATCTGACCAGAGCACCTTCTTCCACATGTTTGGTGTGTCTCCCAGGTGGCTCGTGGCAAACTTTAAACAAGACTTTTTATGGATATCTTTGAGAAATGGCTTTCTTCTTGCCACTCTTCCATAAAGGCCAGATTTGTGCAGTGTACGACTGATTGTTGTCCTATGGACAGACTCTCCCACCTCAGCTGTAGATCTCTGCAGTTCATCCAGAGTGATCATGGGCCTCTTGGCTGCATCTCTGATCAGTTTTCTCCTTGTTTGAGAAGAAAGTTTGGAAGGACGGCCGGGTCTTGGTAGATTTGCAGTGGTCTGATGCTCCTTCCATTTCAATATGATGGCTTGTACAGTGCTCCTTGAGATGTTTAAAGCTTGGGAAATCTTTTTGTATCCAAATCCGGCTTTAAACTTCTCCACAACAGTATCTCGGACCTGCCTGGTGTGTTCCTTGGTTTTCATAATGCTCTCTGCACTTTAAACAGAACCCTGAGACTATCACAGAGCAGGTGCATTTATACGGAGACTTGATTACACATAGGTGGATTCTATTTATCATCATCGGTCATTTAGGACAACATTGGATCATTCAGAGATCCTCACTGAACTTCTGGAGTGAGTTTGCTGCACTGAAAGTAAAGGGGCTGAATAATATTGCACGCCCCACTTTTCAGTTTTTTATTTGTTAAAAAAGTTTAAATTATCCAATAAATGTTGTTCCACTTCACGATTGTGTCCCACTTGTTGTTGATTCTTGACAAAAAAATTAAATTTCATATCTTTATGTTTGAAGCCTGAAATGTGGCGAAAGGTTGCAAGATTCAAGGGGGCCGAATACTTTTGCAAGGCACTGTATATCTTAAATAAAATGATTACAAGCCAGGAAGATTTTTTTTTTTTTTTTTTTTCTTGGTAACAATAACCCGATAGCTATATCGTACACAGTACTGTCTCGCATGTTCAATTGTATACAAATAATGAATGTTTATGAGTAAATGGCGCATTTCAGCTTTCACTGAATGAAGTCATCTGTTCTTTGCATGAATGAAAAAAATATTAATTTCTTCCATATGACACCTAACAATCGATAAATCCATATAGATAGCTGGCTATATAAATGTAAATGTAATGTAAATGATCTAAATATTTGGATCCAAACTGAATGAATGAGGGTTTCATTGTAAAATGGGAATTAGGACCATAGACAAAGTTTGCAAGAAATATACTGTTCTGTAACTGAGATTTTAAAACGGAAAATAAAACATTATTTTAAATGCCACAAAATTTTGTGGCACTCAGGGTTTTTATGTACAAAACAGATTCAAAAATATTTTTATGATGGTGACACATTCCGAGCCCTACAATCATCTTTGTAAATGGGCATGGCCCCCTATGGCCCACCCATAGTGACGGGTGTGTTCATGAGTTAACAACAACAAGGTCTGGCTGCTCTGTACAATATGAGCAGAATGATTGGACTGAATAAGTGGGCAGGTGCAGGAACGTTACTGCCAGAATCACTTGCTCAGAAAAATAGAAGATATCTGCTCAGCATAATAATCTAGTAGCTCTATAAACAAATTCATAAGCAGTTTTGTTTTTGTTATGATGATGCATACATATATTGATTGTGGCTATAGAGGTGGATGCATTGCAGTCACATCAAGACAGTGTTCAAGGAATTCAATTTATTGGATAAATGATCAATGAAGATCATAACCTGCTAAAAATACACTTGAAAACATAAACACAATTATTCAATTTCATTAGTACCTATAAACGCCACTAGGTGAGAGTGTTGCGCTGTGAACACCACTTTGTTTTCTCACCATTAGGGTCTGTTATGGTGTTATACTTGTACGACACTTGACAGACTGCAAATATGTACTTAAACAGTTCTAAACAGAATTATAGAAAAAATATTGAATATAAATAATTGACAAATTATTTAACTAATCAGCACGCTATTAATTATTTCATTTCTAATGTATATGTATTCTTCAACTAGTACCGGTATCTTTATTATGTGAAAGTAACGGGAATATGGTCATCCATCATTTTTCAAGTTATTATTATTATATTATTATTTTAAATCAGGTATTCCGGTGTTTCCATATTTTGGCAAAAATGTGTACTCTAATTTTTTTAACTATTCTGCCTTATTGCTTAAACCATACAGAACCATGCTTGTTCGCAATCAGGATTGAATTTGGGGTTGTTGTTTTTTTTTAATTTTTTAAAAAAAATTTTTAATGCCATCTTTGATATTTGTTTGAGTTTTTTCAGTTTCCATGTGTTGGACATTTTGCGTTAACACCCTGACCTCCCCTTAAAGAATCCATATTTAGAGGTTTGACCATGATTTCTTTAACAGTTCTTTTGGTTAGGATAAAAATTGTTCAGCCAGTTCTTGTGAAAAATGAGTTTTTCAGTCGACATTATGGAAGTTGATCACAATGTTGTGGCACTCCTTCGTGTTACTCCATGTGACAATCTTTTTATACCACTTATTAATTTCAATGTCACAAGATGCTATAACCTTTTAGAGTGCGAGGTGGGGTACAGTCCGTTCTGTGCGCCAGTCAATCTCTGAAAAACAAACATCCATCCATTTTTCCTGACCTCATTGTCATGGCCTGTTTGCTAGTTAATAGAAAGGAACATGAAGACAAACAAGTAAACACATGCAGATTCACTGGTTAAGTTAGAATTGGAGTGCCCGGAAAGAATCAACTTAAAAGTATGTCAAGCATGGAAACATGATACATTCAGTATAACAGAGTTAGAAACTGTGAGCAAATAATATTGGTCGTATAGTAGGGTTGGGAGGTTATGTGGGAAGAAGCAGGAGATTCTACAAAGCGCTATCCTGCAAAGAAAGGTCTAAACTAAAATTTGGACCCAAATCGTCCTGACTCTTGAAAGGTCCTGGTTGACCATAGGAGCCCTTTTGTTTGGGTATGGCTTTTTCTCAAATTCCAAGAACATGCATGTTAGGGTTATTGAAGACTCTAAATTTCCATAAATTTACCTGCAACTTGCTCGTATCAGTCCTGCCTGTCAACAAAAGCAGCTGAGATGAGCTAGCTAGAGCCCAGCCAAGGTTGGGACACTCATAAAAATGTCTCTCACGCCTCTAATTTCTAGGCTAAATGAGATCTCAACGTGCGTTTGTGTGGAACTGTAGTTCACAACAACAACCCATGAGACCAAGCAGTATAGGAAATGGATGATGATGCATAGCTGCACCCGCGGGTCATTGCTTGTGTAAGGATTCACATAAGAATCTGCCTTTGCCTTGGTTGCAGAAACACTTGTTTTATCCGTTCATGTGATTTACTGAAACAATGATTCGTTACACCTACTAACAATTTACACTGAAATAGCAGATTTAGCATAATTATTGTTGGTATTATTTAAAGTCTAGCTCGCACCCACGGGTCATTGCTAGTGTAAGGATTCACATACAGAATCTGCCTTTGTCTTGGTTGCAGAAAACACTTGATTTTTTCCGTTCATGTGATTTACTGAGACAAGGATTCGTTACACTTACTAACAATTTACACTGAAATAGCAGTTTTAGCATAATTATTGTTGGTATTATTTAAAGGCCAGACAGCACCTAGTATAAATGACCTTCATGTGAAAGACTGTTGCATGAAGTATTGGTAGCAGTATAATAGAAGTATATATCAGGCATGAAAATCTCTCATCTTTTGGCAAAATTCACCGTTTTGTAGTGAAAAAGATGACCTACGTGTACTGTGTAAATCAGAGGAGAAAATTTATGGGGGCGGGGGGTCCGTAGACTTTGAAATTGTTAATATTAGTATTAATATTACCATGTGATTAACTTAGTAAGGGTGTGCCAAAAATCAATTATTAGATTCTTCTTCTTCTGTGCTCAAGTTATTTTTTAGAGCGAGAGTGGAAGACAGATAGTTCATTGCTTCATGCCTGTCAGTTGTCCAGCAGTAGGTTCAAGTCGTGTTAATTGGAAAATGTCCCTAGTGTGTTGCTAAGTCTCATGTGCGTCTACAAGAGATGAGTACACAACCCCTCTTGTACTGTTTATCCTTTAATGTTGTTGTTTTTGAGATGTTACTAGTTAGCGCCGAGTGCTATGCTACTTAGCGACCTCGCTAACATGTATTTCCATGTCAAATTGTGCGTTGTTTGGTGGTGTACAAAGGTTATTCCAGATGCAGAACGTGTAAAACCAGGATTAAGTACAGCGGTAATGCTACAAACATGCGAAATAGTACAGAAATCTGTGAAAACAAAGTATATTGGTTAAAAAAAAGTCTTATTTCTACAGACACTTTGTTTGTTTCCAGAAAATGTGGATTTCATTCCACCAGTGTAAATGTTATTGTATTGTTGAGAGAAATAAGTACTGCGGTTTGAAAACAGCTAATGCTTTTTCACCTTCTTGTGAAAAAGAGCATCTCAAGATCAGCTGTGTGTTGTATAGGCATGTTGAGAAATAAGTACTGCCTTTAAAATGGTTAATGTTTTTGCACTTTGTTTTACAAAAAAGGCAGTTTAAGGGCAGCTTCTTGTTGTGTGGGCATGTCTCCATCGTTCTTGTTGAATTATTAGGATGTTTTAAATAAATAATGGACTAAATTTGTTTGGCTACTTTATGAATTCGTAATGTATGACACATCGATAATCGTGATCGTCAATACTGTGATCATTGTTCGATAATCGAATGGTAGCACCCTGAATCGTTATCGAATTGATTTGTGGGGTGCCTCCTGCAGATCACTGTAACTCTGTGTGGGTCGACAGAGCTCAATATTTTGTTTGGTTGTACAGTGTACTGGAACATATTTCCTCCACACCCTTCCTACCTTTTTAACCCTTGACCCATTTTCATGCCTGATATATCAAAGTATGCAATTCGTACATTTCTTAGACCCATGATATTGAGAAAATGTTTAAACACAAAAATGGCACTGTGTGCAAAATAGGGATGTCCCAGTCCGTTATTCGGTATCGACACCTGATATGGCTATTTTTGAAGTAACGGGCAGTATCGGTGACAAGATCAGATCCAATAGTCGCATGCTTTTAGTACCATCGTGCTTTTTGGCTGCTGTAAATCAAACCACTTGGCAAATATGTCCGCTGCGTTGGCCCACTGCATGTTAGAAACTAATATTATCATATGAACAGAGCATTGTGCAATATTCTTGAGGAGGTACCAGCAGAGCTCTGTTTAATACGATTTTTTTTTTTTTTTTTACATTACTTTTACTGGTCTAAACATATCTTGAAAAAAAAATTTGATCAGATCGAAAGTTTAAAAAATCAGCATCGGGACATCCCTAGTATAAACAGTAATTGACTCAAACACAGGTGCATGGGACAATGAGTATTACTGACATCACGAGGAAGGGGAGTAGCAGTTTGAGATACTTGCATTTCATTGACTTATGTAGTACCAGCGTTGTTATTGGCTAATATAGTTGTTATATTTCTGCCATCATGATACTGGTTTTATTTTTTATTTTTTTCCCATTATTTTTTTCCCCATAATTGCACATCAGAAAAATGTAATTTTGTTTGTTTTGTTTGTTTGTTTGTTTGTCAATTCAATAAATGACATTCGTTCAGCTGGGATGCGCATGATGCCCCTTTAAGATATTACTGACGACACTGCATTAATGCTACAGTGTGAGCAAAACATGCAAAGGTTTTATATCCCCAAATTCATCTTAAAGTGAAGTATCGGTTAGTCAATCGTTTCCTGTCACACAGTAAAAGTGTTACAAAACCAATTTTTCAGGAGTTATTGATTAATTGTATCAGGAATTCAATTCCACAGCCAAAATGATATACAGTCATCTGATATTAAGATAAGACAATTCGTTCTGAAGACATCATTCTGTTCTTGAAGAGTTACTTAGAAGGCTTCATTCTGTCCTGGGAGGCTCCCACACATTCCTCTGAACACTTATGCTTGTTTTAACAGCATTTGTCAGCATTTAATCTCAGTGAAGGAATGTTGATAAAAGCTCAGTTGTTAGTACATATTCATCATTTGATTGCGAGTTGCACCTTTATGATATCTTTTCTATTTCTTTTAAAATATGGCTGGCTTTGAGTTGTTTTCTCCAACAGAATTCAGTTAGAAAAATATGTACCTTTAACTCTGTTGTGGATGTCTGATTTATCCAGATGAAACTGATGAGACTTTTGTTTATTTGGCCCTTGAACTTAAATAAAGCATAATCATATAAGCTCCACTACATTATTCTCTTCTGAAAATTACTTCTCCACTCACTGTTATAGACAAAGTGTTTAGTACTTTCTTTCCCTTCAAATGAGCTGGAGGATACTGCGCGAGTGCGGGGCCCTTGTTATTGTCATCCCTTTGCCAACACTTTTTGGCCCACTGAGTTCCAGCAAACTTGTTTGTCATTTGACCATCTCACAACATGGAATGAAAACAAACAAAATGTCCAAATTAACTATGTAAACAAGTTATCACTTCTGAAAAATTGTCACTTCTTTCTTATGTGTCTGAAAAGTTTTATTGCTAAACAGCCCTCTTATTTTAAGTCAGCACAACGTTACTTCCGTGTGTCGTAATCCAATATGCAAGTGGAATTTGAACAGATATTGATATAATCGGATTGCTGTAAATGCAGTGTCACACTTTTTATCTTATTGTCAAGCAATATTCTTCCACTGTATTATTTAATACTAGCTTTCAAACTCAATTATTTTATTTTTTGCCTTTTTAGTTTCACAATGCTCAATTTTAGCCGCATAGTTATTAACCCTTAATTGCTGTATTATAATATTATCATTATATATAGTACTTTATATGTTATATATATGCGTGTGTGTGTGTGTATATATATATACAGTGGGGCAAATAAGTATGTAGTCAATCACCAATTGTGCAAGTTCTCCTACTTGAAAAGATTAGAGAGGCCTGTAATTGTCAACATGGGTAAACCTCAACCATGAGAGACAGAATGTGGAAAAAAAAACTGAAAATCACATTGTTTGATTTTTAAAGAATTTATTACCAAATTAGAGTGCAAAATAAGTATTTGGTCACCAACAAACAAGCAAGATTTCTGGCTGTAAAAGAGGTCTAACTTCTTCTAATGAGGTCTAACGAGGCTCCACTCGTTACCTGTATTAATGGCAACTGATTTAACTCATTATCGGTATAAAAGATACCTGTCCACAACATCAGTCAGTCACACTCCAAACTCCACTATGGCCAAGACCAAAGAGCTGTCGAAGGACACCAGGGACAAAATTGTAGACCTGCACCAGGCTGGGAAGACTGAAACTGCAATAGGCAAAACGCTTGGTGTAAAGAAGTCTGTGGGAGTAATTATTAGAAAATGGAAGACATACAAGACCACTGATAATCTCCATCGATACCTTGCAAGATCTCACCTCGTGGCGTCAAAATGATAACAAGAACGGTGAGCAAAAATCCCAGAACCACACGGGGGACACCTAGTGAATGACCTACGGAGAGCTGGGTCCACAGTAACAAAGGCTTCCATCAGTAACACCATGCGCCGCTAGGGACTCAAATTCTGCACTGCCAAACGTGCCCCTCTGCTGAAGCCAGTACACGTCCAGGCCCGTCTGCGGTTCGCTAGAGAGCATTTGGATGATCCAGAAGAGGACTGGGAGAATGTGTTATGGTCAGATGAAACCAAAATAGAACTTTTTGGTAGAAACACAGGTTCTCGTGTTTGGAGGAGAAAGAATACTGAATTGCATCCGAAGAACACCATACCCACTGTGAAGCATGGGGGTGGAAACATCATGCTTTGGGGCTGTTTTTCTGCAAAGGGACCAGGACGACTGATTTGTGTAAAGGAAAGACTGAATGGGGCCATGTATCGAAAGATTTTGAGTGAAAATCTCCTTACATTAGCAAGGGCATTGAAGATGAAACGTGGCCGGGTCTTTCAGCATGACAATGATCCCAAACACACAGCCAGGGCAACAAAGGAGTGGCTTCGTAAGAAGCATTTCAAGGTCCTGGAGTGGCCTAACCATTCTCCAGATCTCAACCCCATAGAAAATCTGTGGAGAGAGTTGAAAGTCCGTGTTGCCCAACGACAGCCCCAAAACATCACTGCTCTAGAGGAGATCTGCATGGAGGAATGGGCCAAAATACCAGCAACAGTGTGTGAAAAGCTTGGGAAGAGTTACAGAAAATGTTTGGCCTCTGTTATTGCCAACAAAGGGTACATAACAAAGTATTGAGATGAACTTTTGGTATTGACCAAATACTTATTTTCCACCATGATGTGCAAAAAAAATCTTTAAAAATCAAACAATGTGATTTTATGTTTTTTCTCTCATGGTTGAGGTTTACCCATATTGACAATTACAGGCCTCGCTAACATTTTCAAGTGGGAGAACTTGCACAATTAGTGGTTGACTAAATACTTATATGCCCCACTGTATATATGTGTATTGTTCATTCATTCATTTTCCGAGTCACTTAAGACCAATTAGTATTTTTGTTCAAAATACTAAAACTAAGACAAAAATAAAAAGGGCAGCTAAAAACAACACTGGTCTGAACGTAGTGAAAATAATTCACTTAATAATGGTAGGGTCAATTCTATTCTTACAACATATGAGAAGATAATATAAATGGTTACCTACTATATAAGTATAACACCATATACCATTTACCATGTACAGTAACTGACCTCATTGTATAATACAAATAAGGTTGCTTAAAAGTTGGTGGGGATAATTCTAGCATCCCGAAAAGTTGGTAGTATAATAATGTCCCCATTGGCGGAGTTTGGCTTTTGTGGCAGGGGGGCAAAAATGTTGATGACCCCAAAACGCTGTGTTGTCAGGGAATGCGCGGGAAGGCAGGTTGTGTGGACCCAAAATCAGTGAAACAAAAATGCAAGGCAGGAGGCAGTGAACTCCAAAAAACGTTTTAATAATAACTAACAAAAATCACAAAGTTTAAACAAAAGGACTATGGATCAACAAAACTTACGTAAACGGATGGACAGGTACGCGAGGGCTTGGACGGGTCTTGACTTTGGCAAGGACAGACATAGACAATGACGCAACAAGGAGTGACAAGAAACTGGGTCATTATATACGCAGACAAGGGGTAACGAGACGAACAGCTGGGTAACACAGGTGGATGCAGATTGCAGGATACACTGGGAAAACACACACAGGTGAGAGCAATGGGTAATCACAGGGACAAGTCACACTAGGAGAAACCAACACAAAACCTAACAGTACCCCCCCCCCCCTCAAAGGACGGATCCCAGACGTCCTCAAGGAAAAAAAAAAAGTCCAAACACGGTGGGCAGAAGGTTGCCTGGAGGAGGGAGCAACATCAGCCCGTAGGGGCTAGTCAGGCGGGCGTCCAGGACGCCAGACATGGGGCGAGCGCATGGGTCGATCAGGCGGGCGTCCGGGGCGCCAGATGTTGGGCGACCGCACGGGCTGATCAGGCGGGAGCCGAGCGAGGAAGGACTCTGACATTCGTGCCGCCAAGCCGCGGCAGGAAGCGGGGAGCAACGTTGTCGTCATTGTGAAGGGAGTCAGGCACGCAGTCGTGGTCGGAGTCGGGTGGACCAGGAACAGAGTCGTGGTCGGAGTCGGGCGGACCAGGAACAGAGTCGTGGTCGGAGTCGGGCGGACCAGGAACAGAGTCGTGGTCGGAGTCGGGCGGACCAGGAACAGAGTCGTCGTCGGAGTCGGGCGGACCAGGAACTGAGTCGGAGTCGGGCAGAGCAGGAACTGAGTCGGAGTCTGAGTCTGAGTCGTTGTCGTCGTCTGCTGGCGGAACAGCAGCGGAGTCGCAGGATTCTGCTGGCGGGACAGCAGCGGAGTCGCAGGAGTCTGCTGGCGGGACAGCAGCGGAGTCGCAGGAGACTGCTGGCGGAACAGCAGCGGAGTCGCAGGAGACTGCTGGCGGAACAGCAGCGGAGTCGCAGGAGACTGCTGGCGGAACAGCAGCGGAGTCGCAGGATTCTGCTGGCGGGACAGCAGCGGAGTCGCAGGAGTCTGCTGGCGGGACAGCAGCGGAGTCGCAGGAGACTGCTGGCGGAACAGCAGCGGAGTCGCAGGAGACTGCTGGCGGAACAGCAGCGGAGTCGCAGGAGACTGCTGGCGGAACAGCAGCGGAGTCGCAGGAGACTGCTGGCGGAACAGCAGCGGAGTCGCAGGAGACTGCTGGCGGAACAGCAGCGGAGTCGCAGGAGACTGCTGGCGGAACAGCAGCGGAGTCGCAGGAGACTGCTGGCGGAACAGCAGCGGAGTCGCAGGAGACTGCTGGCGGGAGCCACTTGACTGCGGGGAGTCGGCGCGGGAGCCACTTGACTGCGGGGAGTCGGCGCGGGAGCCACTTGACCGCGGGGAGTCGGCGCGGGAGCCACTTGACCGCGGGGAGTCGGCGCGGGAGCCACTTGACCGCGGCGAGTCGGCGCGGGAGCCACTTGACCGCGGCGAGTCGGCGCGGGAGCCACTTGACTGCGGGGAGTCGGCGCGGGAGCCACTTGACTGCGGGGAGCCGGCGCGGGTGGCACTTGACTGCGGGGAGCCGGCGCGGGAGGAACTTGACTGCGGGGAGCCGGCGCGGGAGGAACTTGACTGCGGGGAGCCGGCGCGGGAGGAACTTGACTGCGGGGAGCCGGCGCTGGAGGAACTTGACTGCGGGGAGTCGGCGCGGGAGCCTCGGGAAGCCATGACGTCAGCACCGCCGCACACCGTCGGCGTCGACGACCACGCCGAGGCTTTTGGCGAGCGCCTTCAGGTGGTAGGGGCTGCACAATAGCCCCATTAGGCCGCAATGAGCCTGGGCGACTCCTCAGACCACCCCGGGGTGGTCCACGATAGATGGCCCAACGGGACCCCAGGTAGGAGTCCTTGGCGACGAGCTCCGAACGGGACACAGAGTGCGGAGGGTGGTAAGAAAAATACTCAGGGGAAACGGAAGGTGTAAAATCAAAATCCGGGTCTGAGTCGGAATCAGAGTTTTAAAAAAAGTGCCGAGGGAACACAAAATCAGGGGAACGGGCAGAAAGCCGTCAGCGAGCATGCCGGTGCCGGTTGTTTCCCGCTGGGTCCACTAGTGGTTGCGTCACTCTGTCAGGGAATGCGCGGGAAGGCAGGTTGTGTGGACCCAAAAGCAGTGAAACAAAAATGCAAGGCAGGAGGCAGTGAACTCAAAAAAATGTTTTAATAATAACTAACAAAAATCACAAAGTTTAAACAAAAGGACTATGGATCAACAAAACTTACGTAAACGGATGGACAGGTACGCGAGGGCTTGGACGGGTCTTGACTTTGGCAAGGACAGACATAGACAATGACGCAACAAGGAGTGACAAGAAACTGGGTCATTATATACGCAGACAAGGGGTAACGAGACGAGGAACAGCTGGGTAACACAGGTGGATGCAGATTGCAGGATACACTGGGAAAACACACACAGGTGAGAGCAATGGGTAATCACAGGGACAAGTCACACTAGGAGAAACCAACACAAAACCTAACATGTGTCAGCAATAAAATTAATTTATAAGTACCCGGATAGTAGCTTAGCCCATGCTCGTACATACTGGTACAGGCATCCCAGCTGTGTGTGTGTGTGCGTGCGTGTGTGAGCGTGCACGCTTTTTTCCCGTCTTACCTAGTGGAGAAGTAGACGCCGCATCTGTTTTGACTGAATATTCCAGCTAGGAACATTAATAATAATACGTTCAAAATGAGCGTTTTTTTTTTTGTTTGTTTGTTTGTGTCTTATCATTTTTTAGGGTTAACGTCTTTAGTGGAGCAAACCGAAACTCCGCTCACCATTTTGGCAGTGCTCTCTGGCGTTTCATGGTCCACATCTTCAATCCTTGGTTCTCGCTCAGTAGTTATCGCTTTTGAAAGCTTTGGCTCAATAAAATTACGCATATCGATCTTGCCTCTTCTGCCCTCAGGTGTTTTTTTGTGTGTGGGGGGGGGGGCTAAGCAAAGCAAATGACATTCTCTAAGGTGCTAGTCAAATGAACTGTTTCAAAAATAATTTTGACCATTATATAATTTATTCATTTTTGTTGTTTGTTTTATTGCTTTACAACTTTTATAGATATTTTACTGGCAAAGTATTCATTTTAAATTCATATATTGGAAAGTCAATTATATGCAATGACATTTTAGGCCACCAGGCGCGGGCCATGCCCCCCGGCTCCCCTAATCTCCGCGTATGAATGTCCCTACCGTCCAGAGGTGGGTAGAGAAGCCAAAAATATTACTCACGTAAGAGTACTAATAGTCATCCAAAAAATGTACTCAAGTAAAAGAGTATCCAGTGAAAAGAATACTCAACTAATGAGTAACATTTTGAGTAACTGCCTATTTTTGTTTGATTTTTTTTTTTTTCTTTTTTTTTTTTTAAACTGGTACTTTTTTTCTCATCAGCACAAACTTATCTATACAAACTGTTGTTATAATGATACTGTGCAATAACCCATTACATAACCACATTAAGCCAAAGGAAAAAAAACATTAAAGAGAGAAAAAAACCAGTAATGAAGCATTATTCGTCCAAAGAGCATTAGTGTCCTGCTCTCGAGTGGAGAAAATAGTTCCAAGTTTTGAGTAGTGAATACTGTAGTTCCTTCATAGTTACTATTATGAATAAAGAGGAAAAATGTAACGATTCTTGTGTAATCTAAAGTAACGACGTAAGAGTAGTGTTTTTTTCTTCACAAATCTACTCAAGTAAAAGTAAAAAGTATGGCTTAGTTAAACTACCCTTAGAAGTACATTTTTCTCAAAAACTTACTCTAGTAAAAGAGTACATGTAATGTGTTACTACCCACCAAGGGCGTAGGTTTAGTCTCAACATTGGTAGGGACGATATGGCATAACCTGCATGTACACTTTTTGCTGGTTACGGGATATTCATGATCAATTTCAACTAAATCTGTATTGACTTATACTAACTTTTATGTGTATACGCTCAGCCTACATCGTTCAATTCAAACCTGTTTTTTAAAAACTATTTAAAAAATTTTTTGAAAACTTTCGGGAAAAAAATGTCCGGATATTATGAGCAAAGTTAAATTGCATTTTTTGAACATAAATTATATTAACATACACAGTAAATACAAGCTTGTTAATCATCTCTTAATTACCCAGGAATTAAAAAAAAAAAAAAAACAAATCAAAATGGAGTTTTCCTTCAGGTAAAACACCACTGCTTTTGTCCACAAGCAGTGCCAAACTCAACAACAACAACAAAGAAAGCTCTTTTGAAAGCTGCTTTAAGACCACATAAATAAAATAATAAGTAAGATAGGGGAGAAGGGGGTAAACCTCGGTTCACTACATTTCTCACAGTTAATTTAACGTTAACAGTAGAAAACACATACAATAGGACTCTTCTCTCTAAGCAGCTTCCTTTTTGCAAGTTAGCAAGTTCACACAGTTTAATATTATGCTAACTCTGATGCAGGTCGGACTTTCAGTAGCAAAATTAGTGGTGTGTTCCCCACTTCCACAACATTGCCATCTTTTTACATTTCTTACAGTGGCTGCTGCTGGCTGGGGGAAAAAAAATTCAAATATCCCTAATATCTCATGTTAGTTGGGTCAATTCATCTGCCAATCAAATGTGCGTTTAGGAGCGGAAATAATGGATCGGCACATTCAGCAAGTGAAAAGAGGTACATGTAAGTCTGAACATAATGAAAACAATAACTTAAAATGGTGCGGTCAGTTACAACAATTTAAACATTTGGGAAGACAATCGTAATGAACTACAGTGCCTTGCAAAAGTATTCGGCCCTCTTGAATCTTGCAACCTTTCGCCACATTTCAGGCTTCAAACATAAAGATATGAAATTTAATTTTTTTGTCAAGAATCAACAACAAGTGGGACACAATTGTGAAGTGGAACAACATTTATTGGATAATTTAAACTTTTTTAACAAATAAAAAACTGAAAAGTGGGGCGTGCAATATTATTCGGCCCCTTTACTTTCAGTGCAGCAAACTCACTCCAGAAGTTCAGTGAGGATCTCTGAATGATCCAATGTTGTCCTAAATGACCGATGATGATAAATAGAATCCACCTCTGTGTAATCAAGTCTCCGTATAAATGCACCTGCTCTGTGATAGTCTCAGGGTTCTGTTTAAAGTGCAGAGAGCATTATGAAAACCAAGGAACACACCAGGCAGGTCCGAGATACTGTTGTGGAGAAGTTTAAAGCCAGATTTGGATACAAAAAGATTTCCCAAGCTTTAAACATCTCAAGGAGCACTGTGCAAGCCATCATATTGAAATGGAAGGAGCATCAGACCACTGCAAATCTACCAAGACCCGGCCATCCTTCCAAACTTTCTTCTCAAACAAGGAGAAAACTGATCAGAGATGCAGCCAAGAGGCCCATGATCACTCTGGATGAACTGCAGAGATCTACAGCTGAGGTGGGAGAGTCTGTCCATAGGACAACAATCAGTCGTACACTGCACAAATCTGGCCTTTATGGAAGAGTGGCAAGAAGAAAGCCATTTCTCAAAGATATCCATAAAAAGTCTCGTTTAAAGTTTGCCACAAGTCACCTGGGAGACACACCAAACATGTGGAAGAAGGTGCTCTGGTCAGATGAAACCAAAATTGAACTTTTTGGCCACAATGCAAAACGATATGTTTGGCGTAACAGCAACACAGCTCATCACCCTGAACACACCATCCCCACTGTCAAACATGGTGGTGGCAGCATCATGGTTTGGGCCTGCTTTTCTTCAGCAGGGACAGGGAAGATGGTTAAAATTGACGGGAAGATGGATGCAGCCAAATACAGGAACATTCTGGAAGAAAACCTGTTGGTATCTGCACAAGACCTGAGACTTTGGACGGAGATTTATCTTCCAACAGGACAATGATCCAAAACATAAAGCCAAATCTATAATGGAATGGTTAAAAAATAAACGTATCCAGGTGTTAGAATGGCCAAGTCAAAGTCCAGACCTGAATCCAATCGAGAATCTGTGGAAAGAGCTGAAGACTGCTGTTCACAAACACTCTCCATCCAACCTCACTGAGCTCGAGCTGTTTTGCAAGGAAGAATGGGCAAGAATGTCAGTCTCTCGATGTGCAAAACTGATAGAAACATACCCCAAGCGACTTGCAGCTGTAATTGGAGCAAAAGGTGGCGCTACAAAGTATTAACGCAAGGGGGCCGAATAATATTGCACGCCCCACTTTTCAGTTTTTTATTTGTTAAAAAAGTTTAAATTATCCAATAAATTTTGTTCCACTTCACGATTGTGTCCCACTTGTTGTTGATTCTTGACAAAAAAATTAAAATTTTATATCTATGTTTGAAGCCTGAAATGTGGCGAAAGGTTGCAAGGTTCAAGGGGGCCGAATACTTTTGCAAGGCACTGTATATAATTGAAGTCATTATATATCGCAAATAAGGTTGCGATAAATTTGGTGGGGACATTTTGAGCATCCTGAAAAGTTGGTAGTGTTTTGTCCCTACCGTCCATATGCAAACCTACGCCCTTGCTACCAACCTCTGCTACCGTCCCTATGCAAACCTATGCCCTTGCATTATACTCATCGTATGTGTGTCTGAGTTCCCTGAAGGGGCCACTTCACTCACTCCACACCCCCTCCCCCCCGTCACGTGACTCAGAGTGAGTGGCAATTTGGCTTTTTTTTTAATTCGTGTAAATCAAAAATGAAGAGAAGTTATCTGTCTGGAAGCAACAAAAGAAAAGAAAAAAAAAAGAAGAAGAGAAAAGGAAGCAAGACAGCAGTGAGTGTACTATGTTACTGTAGTTTTATGTCCTAATGTAGTAGAAGCCGGGCACTTTGAGTGTCCTAAAAAGCGCTCTATGGCTAGGTTCATACTACAGGTCTTAATGCACAAATCCGATTTTTTCCCATATTTGTTTTTTTGGCGTGCCCTTTCAGACTGCCTTTGTCCATTGGGACCGTTCAAGTATTACGCATGCGCACTAATTCGCAGTCTGTGATGCGCTCAGTAAAGAGACCCGCATGCGCAGAAGCATCAAAACAAATTACACATGCTAGCGGTATGTCATGCCAGGATGATCATATTTTGATTTCCAAAAAGAGGACACAAATAACAGACATTAATAATCCCGTTTAGTCTTATATTCAAAGTTTATATGGACTGATAGAACGCATACACGCACACACATGAGCCTTGACGTGTGTGCGTGAAATGACGTGGGTGCGTCAGTTTGCCCCGACTCGGTCATGTATGCAATAATGAAATATTGCTCATTCGGCGCACAGAATGAAAATCGAAAATTGTAAGGCTTATTCTTTCCTTCATTTTATTTTTTTATGACTGTGATCAAGCCTGTTTCGGGCTTAAAAGCAGAGTTCAAGCTAGGCGCTAATGCCTACATGGCTGCCGTGCTCAGTGCCTCTTGCTCTTTGCGGGCGTAATTGCTGCATGAAATCTGATTTGGGAGACTTGACAGTTCAGTCCGTCGGTCACGTTCTGAAAAAATGTGACCCAGATCGGATTTGAACCACATACGAAAGTGACCCAGATCGAATTTGAAATGGTCCACTCCTATGCGACTTGTCCCATTCAGACCGTCAAGTTAATGCCTGACTCGAGTCCGAAAAACACGAAAAAATCGGATTCGTGCATTAAGACCTGTAGTATGAAACTAGCCTATGAGACCGAGGCGTTATTATACTTTTATTAAATATGCTATTGCTCCAAGTCCAACTGTCCCCCTTACTTGCACACGCTCGAAGGGCCCCATGTTGCTTGTTGCCTCGGGCCCCTGGGGGCCTTTGCTACGCCTCTGTGTGAGAGAACAGTGCTTCAGTAGCATAGATGAACATTTTCATGAACGTTTCATTAGATTGTAACCAGTGTTGTCAGTAACGCGTTACTAAAATCTGATTACTTTTTTCAGTAACGAGTAATCTAAGGCGTTCATTTTTCTACACCAGTAATCTGATTAAAGTTAGTTTCCTTAGTGTCTCTGCGTTACTATTTTTTCATTGCCTCATAACGTATGTAGAAAGAAGAATATTGTAGTTATGTGCGAAGAGCATTTTGAATAGAAAATGCTAGAATAAAAGGTTCCCGGTATGTGTTACCATGACAACCTCTTAGCTATTTCCTGTTTTGGTTTCACGTCACATGTGTTGTGGGACTGAAGGCGTGGGCCAGGCGGGTGGACATTCGAGCCGAGTGTTGAGAAGTTGCGAGTAAAGGTGTGCAAAATTTCCGATTCTTAGATTATTCGCGATTCGGCCATGGAAGATTCAAGAACGATTCACAAACATCCAAATTCCGATTATTGAAATATGCAAAGTAAAGCGGAAGTACACAACACTCAGCGCGCTGCGCGGTCTTCGGGACAAAACGGAGCGAGAGTAGCTAAACATCATGCTTCCCATTACCCGGCCCCTCGGGTAATGCCAATGCTCAACTCATGGCTCTAGCTCAACTCATGCAACGAGATAAAAAAACACAACAACATACCTGACTGCTGCCAAAAAGCTGCTACAAAGTCCATCCATATAATGTTACGGTGGATATCATTTATATAGGACTAGATGCAATATAAATTTGGTAGTGTTAGCAGTACATCTACAAAAAGCTAGATGCGGGCGTTATAAACGGCCGCCATCTTAAAGCAGTACACTTCCCTGCAAGGCTGTTGTAGCGAACCTTCCAAGCAAACCTAATTAACTTTTTATCTAAAATACTCCTAAATCGGTAAAATATTGACTTGAATCTATCTTTAAAATAGTTTTAAAACTTTCACATGTCGAAAGTAGACAAAAGGGAAATTATGGAATAACGGGAGCAATTTTAACAAATTTAACGGTTGATTCACAACATTAAATTAATTGAATGTAGTTTAAAGCTGCTGATACAGAATGGGGACTGGAGTTTTTTATTTAATGTTATTTTTGTATATTTGTTTACTGCTATATGTTATCTTGATACTGAAATAGTGTGGTTTAGCCTCAGAGTATTTTTGAACAATTTTGGAACTAATGTACAAAACATAAAAAAAAAAAAAAGAGAAAAAAAAGGAGGGTGGTGCATCAATAATCGTTTTATAATCGAATCGGAGCCTCTGAATCGTAATCGTAATCGAATCGTTAGGTGCCCAAAGATTCCCAGCTCTAGTTGCGAGGGAATGTTGATCTGTGGATATCCATGAATGAAGGTGAGTATTTTTCTTTCATTCTGGAGGGTATCAGCAAAAGGTTGGACCACCTACATGCGCGGCCGTTTCGTAGCTTTGCCGTAGCAACGACGGGCAGTCATCGCTCCAAGTTGGCAAGCTTTGTTTACTTCATATGCGTGTTGCACATTTATACCGTGAGGTGATGTGTTCATTTAGCATCTGTGGGATGTGTTGTAAGTCCGATTGAGTGTAAAGTGCTTAGTTGCCGCCACGTTTTGTGGCCAAATTGACCACGTGTGCGTTGAGAGGAGTACTTCCGGGTTATGCACGCGCATCCGCGCCCGACACCACCTTTGTAATATTGTGCAGTCAGTTTGCATTGTTTTACATTGGCACTGATATGCTGTTAACCATAACCCAAAATTGAGTTTTTCAGTTGGAATGTATTTATTCAGATTTGCCGATTTGACAAAAAACAAAAATTACAGGAAGATCCATACAAGGCCCCCCCCCAACAAAAAAAGAACCCCCCCAAAATAAAAACCTTTTCCCCACTGTCACAGGCATATACATCAAACAAATATTTGAAGACCATAAGCCAGGGGTGTCCAAACTTTTTTCAAAGGGGGCCAGATTTGGTGTAATAAAAATGGGGGGCAACGTTGGCTGACGTCCGTCACGTAGAACAATATATTTAAGCAAATTTTAGCAAGCCATTCTGTGTGTCACATTTGCTTTATTATTTTTTGTATTAATAATTTCAACAATATCGCAACTAGCTTTTGTGGCGTTCTCTTTCGACTCTCAGGCTCCTGCGAAATACCGCTGCTGTGAAATTAAACTAGCTTCAAGTTGCTTCAATTTATCACTGTGTTTCTTCCCTGTAATCTTGTCGTACATGTCAGCGTGTCTTGATCGGTAACATTGCCTTACATTGAACTCTTTAAAAACAGCGACTGTCTCTTTGCAAATGAGGCAGACACAGTTGTTGCATATTTTAGTGAAGAAATAGTCCAATTTCCACCTAACCTTGAGGCGTCGGCCGTCGCAGTCAACTTTTTTTGTTGTTGTTGCTTGTCGCCATTTTAGAAAATTAGAAGTAAAGGGTCACACGGGGTAATGTTGCTTAGAGTGCTGCTGCCTTTTAGTGGGTAAATGAGGAGCAGCATTTAGTGTGTAAGCTACTTCATATGCTGGTAGCAGTACTGCTGACCAATTTATTAAGTCTGTGTGCGGGCCAGACGTTATTGATTTTATGACAGAGACTAGGGGCCGGATGAAATTTGACCACGGGCCGCATTTGGCCCCCGGGCCGGACTTTGGACATGTCTGCCATAAGCATATGTCAGGATACATACTGAGTCTGCTTTTATACTACAGAGTTTTCATTCCTCTATCTTTGTTGAAGGATTGTCAACGTACCTTAGAAAGACCCCCCCCATACTAGATGAAATTTTTGTTCTGAGCCACTCATCACGTATCTGATTTTTTTCAAGTCTCAGATGAAGTAACACATCTTTGATCCACTGTGATATTGTCGGTGGGGGCTGCATCCTTCCATTTAAGAAGGATCAGGCGGCGAGCTAATAATGTTGAAAAGGCAATAATTTTTCGTCCCCGGGAAAATTCAGAAGTTTTGACATTAGGCTTAATCTAGGGGGTTTAATTGGTCAGTGGAGTTGATTTCAACAAATTCCAAGCAGTTTGTTAGATATTTGTTAGTTTCAGGGCTCCAGAGTGGCTAAGCTAGCGCAAAATTCTGATATCCCCCTTTTAATTCAATCATCGGAAAGTCAATTACATGTGATGACATTTTTCTGTTGTCATTCTTATGCTGAGGCGGCAAAGGGAGAAAAATGGGTAAAAAGTAATTGATACATTACTTTTAAAGTAACTTAGTTACTTTGATAATGAAGTAATCAGTAAAGTAACTAGATTACTTTTTTGAGGCGTAATCAGTAATTAAATTACTTTTTCAAGTAATCTGTGACTGTGACAACACTGATTGTAACTAACAAAATGACAGGATTCCTCTTATTTATTTATTTATTTATTTATTTATTTAGCACATTGGTTTGCGTCATGGTGATTCGAGGTGGTTTAGTGTAGGTGTCTAAACATGACCAATAAAGACCCGTGTACCGCCCCAATGATGTCCTTTCATCAGCGTGGAGGAGTCTGATCTCTGACGTCGACACATTGGCCGGAGGCGGGCGCTGACGTGTTGGAGGCAGTCCTTGTTCAGTGGATGTTAAAGGGGTGGACCGACTGTGCTGTCAAACGGAATGACATTCATATTCTATAAAAGATACTAGGCTACTCTATTTAGGCAGACACTGAAAAGCAGTCAGCTGCGGTCTTGTCATAGCGGATTTTTGTGGGGGTTTTCTAGCATTACGTGTTCTCCCCCACCCAACCCTCTCCTAGTAAATTCACAAGGTGCTAGTGAAGAGTAGTTTTAGGAGGCAATATATTTGGCGTTTTTCTGTTTTAATGAATGACAGAGCGTGTCACGCACGACACAGCGGCAAAACGCGGTAGCCAGCCAACAGCAGCGCCGTAAGCTACTTCAGTAGACGACTCCATTCTTCCTTCAGCATGCCGAGTTTGAGACAGACGTACACGGTGACCGTTCCCGAGGAGCCACCGGCAGCCGCTTTTCCCTTCCTTAAGCAAGAGATGCGGAGAAAAGGCAGCATGTCAGGCTCGGTTCTGGTCTCGGCTTTCGTGGGGCTCCTCATTAACCAAGCGAAGGTAAGAGAGAGTCGGTAGTTGCTACGAATCAGATGACAATAACTGCCATTTGGCTCATTTAGTAGCATTGACAGTGATAGACATCAGAGCTATTTTAACTGAGATGACTGGCATTGAATGGTCATATTTAAATGCCTTTGATGTTGATAAACGTCCAATCCTTTTGGACTGGGAGGTCTGGCAGCGCTGCCAGCCCCTCCCAGTCCAAATGGATTGGACGTCTATCACCGGCATTGGCAACTGATGACTTTGAGGCCGGTTTTCTTGCAGAAATCTAATACAACTAGGTTAACAAGCTTTCAGTCCAACTCATAGGTTTGTATTTTATGGTTGTGGTGACCAGTAAATTACATGTTCATAATCCATAAAGGTCACGTTGTAAAGATTGCTACTCTTACGTATTTTCTGCAAAATGGTGTCAGGTTAGGGTTTAATAGGAAGTCATTTGCAGAGGTAAGCCGCTCTCTTAAGCTGCTGTACGCCACTGGGCCAGGAGCGAGCAGTAGGCCCGCACTTGCAGGTCAATGCTTATATAACCAAGCTTAATCCTCATCACAGGCTTCAGCCGCTACTATACAACTGTTCTTACTACACTGCTCCTATCTGTAGGACTCAGGTCTGCTTGCTTGCAACAGTCATAAAGAAAAACATTTAAAGACTCATTCCTTCATGTGGTGGTATCATGTCTTATTCTATAAGGTATATCATATAGCTTTCAAATGTCTAATCCAGGACAGTGAAGTATTAATTCTCAGTGACAGGACCGGTCAATGGTTCTGCATGAATTGCACTGAGTTGTGAGATGGGAGTAGAAAACTTCCTGTCACGTTATGTGATAACAGTTGTACTCTGTCTCAGAATGGGGATAGCCAAAGGTGGTGTTTCTCTCTGTTTTTTTTTTTTTACCCTGGACTTTTACATCGTGGGAATAACATGCACTTGAGTCCATTACTGTATTTACCCTTTAGCGATGTAATAAAATGTACCATGGGCTGCGATATAACCAATGTTTTAGTCATGGTTATATTAATTGATTTGATTAATGGCTTTTTTTTTTTTTTTTTTTTAAAGATTTGAAACCTTTGTGTGGCTGAATCTCTATATGTAGTAGCATATGCACATAAGATATGGCGGAAAACACAGACGAGACTGAAAAAGCAGTTTCTGCTCTTGCGCCCCTCTTTAAAATAAACTGCTGTGTTTTAAGCCAAAAGAACTGTTGTGTTTGATATACAATATGTCTATTTGCTGCCATAGCAGATTCATGGCGCACTAAGCCTCCGAAATATTTTTAATTTGTCCGTTTTACCCTGAAAACACCCGTTTACAGACATCGCGCAACCGCTTTTGTTTCAACCTAGCCATAAAAAGAAGGTAAGTAATTATATTTATTATTCAAAATGTCTGTCATTTTTAGCTTAGAATCATTAATTGTTGTCTAATATTTCGTTTGAAAAAAAAAAAAAACGACTTTAAAATAAATATTCACTCGCATATTTTAAACTTTTAAACGAATTACGTCACAATGAAAACTTTGGCGACTTTAAAAAAAGTCACGGATATCTACCTCATAGCTATCGCTTAATTGTAATTTTTTTTGTTACTGTGGCATTTTCCCCGATATGTTAGATGATAAATAATCGATCCAAACAAAAAAAAAGAAAAATAACGTTTAAAAGGGTAACTATATGAAAAAGAAAATCTCAACCACTCCTTGTTGTCTGCGATTTCTGCATTGCAACCCTTGTTATATCACCATGTTTCACCCATAAAATAAATTTTAAAAATCCGGCTTTGGCCATTCACAGCTCTGTCTTGACACTCGGTGATACATGCTACATGGAGTTTTTGGATTGAAACAAGGTAAGTACACGATAATATCTCGTTAAAATCGTGGCGTCTTTAATTCTGCTCTTGCGTGCTCTCGCCCCAATTAGGGTTTTGCTGTGTTAAAAAAAAAAAAAATTGTATATTCCCTCCCGTTAAAAATTTTGTTCCCCCAGAAAATTGAGATTTTAAGCTTTCCAATGATTTTGAAAGTTGGCGAAGTTGAGGGTCTCGGAGCAGAACTACAAGTCACCTGAGTGTTTTTCGCCATATACAATTTACAGTTTTTATTTTTTAGATATATATATGTATATTAAACACTCTGATTCGGTTAGAAATTTATCTGCTGATCCTGAGAACTGACCATAGAAGGACTGCTAAAAGCTGTGTCCGTTGTTAAATGGGAAAACAACTCTGTTCCCAAGCTGCAGCGTTGTGTCGAGAATGCCATGTGCCAGCTTCTGTTATGTAATGTGAAATCATATTAGAGTGGACTCTGGAGCTGGCCTGTGATTTCAGCTTGGTTGGCATGCTTGATGTTTTGTTGTCACCATCCACCTGCTCCCCCACCCTGTCAAACGCCTTCTTGTCCTCCACTCCTCCCTTCCCTTGTCCTCAGTGTGGCAGGGGAACGTGCTTTGTCCTTCCTCTGGCGTGTTTGTGTGTGTGTTTGTCAATCCGAGCCATGTGCGTGCACCTACATGAGGGTGTGTGCTTGTATGTTTGTGTCTGTCCATGTGAAGCAAGTCTCGTGGAACACCACTGCTGGTAGCTAGACTGTACACAATGCTAATTCTTGAGATTTAACAGTCCTGCTACCTCTATTCATTTACTGATGGTATGGTTTAAAAGAAAATGATAGTAATCTAACAACTAAACATTTATAGTCATTGTGATATTTCCAGAAAAAGGAACACATGGTTTGAGTTCTTGACTTTGAACATTCTCTTAAGTCATTCATTTGTTTTGTGCAACTATACCTCTGCCAACAGAACATTTAAAAGAGAGGTACAATTGACAATGAAACCTCCAAAGTCAAACACAATCTGTTCTACTGGCTGACTTTCAAGTCGTTCCAATGTCAAAACCTGTTAGTCCCATTATTCTGACAATATTAGAAAATGCATTTTTACTGTATAACCACTGTTTGAATTTGTGTTTTCTCGGCATACAATTATAAGTTGAAGTCAACTACTATACTAGCAATGTAACAGGATTGCCCATAAATAAAACTAAGGTCTAGGGAAAACTGTCATTTTACTTGAAAACCATGTTAAGTGTAAGGAAAAAGGTTTTGTTTGATATTGCCTACAAATAAATATGTTAAAAAAATAACTTACAATTAACAGTCCTCCAGTTGTCTGACAATATTCAGTAAATAAATATCCACGAATAAGCTTGTATTGGTTGATTTTGCGACTGAAGGTACTATGAGAGTGTATTACGTTTAAGAAATTATGGTAACTAAAAAATAAAGCTAAGTAAAAGAAAGAATGACAGGCTTCCTACATGGATATACAGAACCGGCACGTGTTTTGATTGTTTGAGCTAAGAAGAAAGTGCAAGCATTTCCGAACCAGAAATGTTACTGTACTCAGGCTTATTTCGTCAGGTTTGACGATCAATACTCTCCTATGTGCCCATTTCCAGCTTCTGACAGCAGAAGTGTAAAACTCTTAAAGGTAAACACATGAATGGTTTACATGCTGTCCTGGAATAAAATGCACAAAATGCTTGCACCATTTGTGATTTAATAATCAACCAACTCAATATTGGTAATATTAGTTTCATAAAGTATAGAGTATAAGACCCTAATGATATCCAGCCCTATTCCAGTTTGACCCCAAGTAAAGTTCTTACCCAAAGACAGGCTCCATCTCGAAGTACTATTTGCAAGGTGTTTTGTGGTGAATATTTTTGATTTACCTCTATAAACTTCTGACATCTAAAGTTGAAAGCCTAGCTTTTCATCTAAAGACTTCACTGTCGTTGGACGTTCACTGTGTCTATTTTTTTTTTTTTTTAATTAACATTGATCTCACCCTTGGAGGAAAAACCTCTATTACTCGAGATCCTCTTTTAATTAAAGTCATATGCAAACAGGTAATAATGGTAGTATTCAAGGTGGATTTAAATACACAGAAGGATAAGAGAAGACAGATATTGAATTTTATTCCAAGTGAGGAAAAAAAGCATATTCCAAGTGAGGAAAAAAAGCGTTTTTTCAGTTTGAAATGCAATCAAGCTTCAGCATTCAGGCTATGTATATTGAAAGGCACCCATTCTTTTCAGTGAAAGGATCTTATTCTTTATGTGCTTGCATCTAATAGTGTACGTGTGTGAAACAGCTGAGCTGGAAGTCATTTGACCACTGCACAACAAACACATGACTGATTTCATCCCTCTGTGTTTTTGCACAGCAATAAAATGACACTTTTTAAAAAAAGTGTTCTTGGTAATGGTAACATTGTCTCACTTTCTATTGGCAACAAAAACACTTTTACACACATGGGAGTGGGGACTTAAGAGGAGCAACATAAGCAGTCTCAGAGGGAAAGAGATATTGTTGATGAATACTCTGCCAACAGAGAGGCAGGTCGGAACAGACTGTTCTGTTGCTCTGTCTCATGCTGGTTTGCCAGCCAATCTGCAGTTGGTGGTCAGCACTACCAGGTGGATCCGAGGCAGTCTGCTACTATTACTTTATATGCTGGTCAAGATGCACAAACAAAGCTCAGAGAGGGGGCAAGTCAGGACTAGTGCCATAACAATTGTAAATTATGTATTGTCATAAATTCTGTCGTCACTAATGTCAATTTTAATCTTGCAATATAAAAATACACTTTACCATTAGGGATGGGAATCGAAATCCGATTCCAATTCGGAACCGGTTCCGAGTGTTTCGAGGCCTCGACATCACAATGAAAAAGCCTTAACGATCCCTTTAACGATTCCTAAAGACTCGTATTGCGTCGTGACATGTCTTGTTGTCCAGACGCATCAAACTAGCATGGCGCCAAGAACCACTCGCTCCAAAGTTTGACTACATTTCACCAGGAAAGAGTGTGAGAATGAAAGGTTACGACGGGTAAGCACGAGCATTGCAGCCATAAACATAACAATGACAGCACGTAGGTTCAAACGCTCGAAAGTGTGTCTTCACTTCACGAGGAAAAATTACAACAAAGCGACTTGCAGTCATTGCAAGGTGGAGATAACTGGATCAGGAGGGAATACGACTGCGCTGTCCTCACAGAGAGGCTAAGGCTCAGTCCTGGCTATACAGCTAGCTAAACTCCCAAATGACGATGCAGAAGACGTTGGTATAATTTGCTGACATTATTCAATCATCACTTGAAGAGTGAAAATAAGAATAGAAATGAAACAAATCCATTTCGTCCCCAATAACAAACAGGTTTGCATCAACGTAAATCAGCGATGATTAGCTGCTAATAACAGTAATAACAAATGGTTAGCATTCGTTCGCTAGCATTAACACATCGTTCAAACCACTACACAACTGGATTTAAGTGTCCGATCGCGAGTGGAAACACAACAACAACAACACAAAAGATGATACATACAGGCGTTGCCTCTGTAGATATTAACATTAACAAAGAACGTAGGCTCGTAGAAGTGTTTCCCTCTCTCACTAACTTGCTCACTCGCTTGGATGCGGCATTTCTTCTTCGGGTGTAAGCGCGCTCTTCTTCACGTGAGCGCGTTCTTCTTCGCGTGAGGAAACGCAAGGGCGCCCCCACTTGAGCGTGTAAGCGCCACAAAAACTAAAAGGCATGCATTTCAATGTATTGGTAAATAATACATGTTAATCCAGTGGTCCCCAAACTGCGGCCTGCGGCCCAAATACAGCCCGCCTCCACATTTGGTCCGGCCAGTTTTAATTTTTTTTTTTCTCAATCGTGTTATTTATTTCCTGGCCTTTTCCTTGAAGAATTCAGAGAGGGTTATTTAGTTATTATCTATTTAATTAATAGTGTTTTTATTATTAATTATTATTATTATATTATATTATTATTTTTATTTTATTTACTTTCATTCCGTGAAGAATCCAGAAAGGGTTATTTGATTGTGGCTTTCTGAAAAACAATAATTTTTTACATGTATGCACTTCTGCAATCGTCACACTTTTTCTGTCACAAACTGACCCCGGCCCCTCATCAGAGAAGGGAAAAGTTATGTGGCCCTCACAGGAAAAAGTTTGGGGACCCCTGCTTTAACACATATTGCCAAAGGCAGAACAACAACCTATCTGCCAATATACACTGTATACCAATATTTTTTATTTCTATTAGATAAATGTTTCAGTAAAATGTTACACATTCTTGTGTATTTGCCACTTATTGCCACAGTTAAAATTGAGGCTTTGGGCCTCTTTTGATCTCGTTGTGAGTTTGTAAGGTTGTGACTTCTGATTAAACAAACTCGATGCCAATCAAAACGTTTGTTCTTCTTTTTCCCCAAATTAGAATCGATAAGAGAATCGATAAAGAATCGAATCGTTAAGCAATATCGATAATGGAATCGGAATCGTAAAAATCCTATCAATTCCCATCCCTATTTACCATACACTACATACACATACACTTATACCATGTGTGTGATAAATCACAATAGAGCACAGATGTGGTGCATTTAAAAAAAAAAAAAACGTTAATGGTGATAAACATCCAGTCTAATTGAAATGGGATGGTTGGTACTGAATGAACATTTTTCAGTGTCATTGACGGCAATAGACTTCGCTGTCAGTAAGTCTTTTAAATATAAATGTCCTTTGTTTGGTCCCTTGGTATTTTGTTATTTAATTGTGACATACCGTTTAAAAAATGTATGAAATAACCCATTTTCAAAAATACAGAAAAAAAGTGAAAATGGATTGTCCTCCATCACTGTAAATGGCAGAGAATGAGTTAATGAAAACTAAATGAGTGGCTAACAGCTACTCATTCGCCATGAACAAAACTTTTATTAGCTTTTATCCCCAAAATAATAATTAAAACTACTAAATCGTGGCATTCCACTCTATAATTGAGAACCCCCCCCCCCTTTTTTTTTTTTTTTAATATGTTTAAAAAACTAGTCACCGTGTACATGTGTACATTTACTGCAAACTGTTGAGACTTGCAAAAGTTTCAAAAGGAATATTATACTTGGAGAGATTAGGACTAATGAGACATGTATGTGGATGTTATTGGCCTGGCATTACTCCAGTTCTGTGTTCACTTGGATCACTTCGACAACATTGACATTTGTCTTGAGAACTTTAAAAGAACACGAAAATAAACTAAACTAGGACAGTTCTTGTGTATACAACAGTAAGATTTAACAATGAGTTTGTTCAAACATGATGCTCTTCTCAGCCAAAATATCAAGTATGTGGTATCACATTCGTGTTCAAAAGTGTTGGCTCTTTAGAAAGCTGTCATAAGGTTGTTACTTCAACAGCCTTCAAATTGCCTTTCCTTTCTCTTGCCATATCAACAGCCGTATGTCTGTAATATATCTTTTTTGATTCCTTAGTTTATCATTTACGTTAACAAAGAATGTGTGTGGCCTGTTAAATCTTTCATTTTGCTTCACATCAAGTGGATTCATTTATAAATAAGCATGAAAAATGTGAGGAAATACACCTTGCTGTGATCTTATGACTTGTGTCTTGTACTCCAAAATTGGCCTCCAGCAGATGTCAGTCTTTAAATTAAATGAGCAAAATGGTTGGAAAGATAATCTCATTACACATAAACTGTTGGGTACTTGCCAAGGGACATTTGGTATGTCCCTGATTTCTGTTTTAATGGGAACCTTGGACTTAAAGACTTGTAGGCCCTAATAAGCCACATTTGTTCTCTTTTACTAAAATAAGCTATTAGAAACACAAAATATTGCCAGTGATTTAAAAATCTAATATTTAGTACATGTTTTGACTTATTGAGGGTGCCATGTTTTTATACCTGTAATGGACGCTCTGGGTGATGACGTAGATAGTCACTATCACACGACGAATACTACCGGGTTGCTGCAATTTCCTCTACACGGTGAGGCGTCCAACACATGCGCACATTGGTTAAAAATCGGCGAGTGCTTGCTACTTATGTTTTTGTTGAGTCTTTTATTACCTTTTCATTGCCTCAAAATACTACTTTTAAGCATAGTATTTTCCTGTGGTAGCTTTAAAGCACATTGTTGATCTGTTGATCACATTAGTCACGTAGCATATTTAAACCCCCCTTATTTGATATTAGTACGTTTAAGTACTTTCTGAAGGCATCTTTAGTATGCTCTGTCTGTATGCATCTAAACAAAACAAGCTGAAAGCTCACGATAGTACTTCGGGTGTCAAATTCGCCTCTTGTAAGACGTTTCGCTGTTGTAGCACATTTTGGCAGAACAGTCTTTTTTTTCCTACTCTCGTCTCATCCCGTCTTTCCGATTAATTTTGCTTTTGCTGCTCGTTTTGTGAAATATTGACAGTGTTGTCATGCTCATTAATATTCCTCTCGGGTTCAAATTCAAAGGGTTGAACAGATGATATGTTTATGTTGCTAGAGTGATACTCTTGAAGTCCAGCAGCGTAACTATGTGACATCACAGCCCTGCGACTTTAACAACAATGATGACCTACTAGTTAAACTAATTTTACAAATTGTTTAAAAACGAAAACATCAAGAGGGGTTTCATTATCAAATGATTTTAACTCATAATAACGTTTAATCATTTCGGAACTACAAGTCTTTATACCCGTGGATCCCTTTGAGAAGAGCAAGTTAACCCT
This sequence comes from Corythoichthys intestinalis, assembly GCF_030265065.1. NCBI lineage: Eukaryota > Metazoa > Chordata > Actinopteri > Syngnathiformes > Syngnathidae > Corythoichthys > Corythoichthys intestinalis. Next base: position 42,445,042 of record NC_080400.1, read on the forward strand.
GATTCCTGGAATGGCCTTCTTTCTGTTTTCAATGCTTTTAGACCGAAAGGAGCAGTATTTCTGAAGTAGATCAGCAGCCCAGGGCATTTTATGACATTTATGAATGAAGCATTCATACTAGTGTTCCCTATGGGCCACCACTTTAGTGTACAGTATGCATACTGTACATCTGCTTGCTCACGTGAAGCATCTGGGATGTAAGGGTGTATGATCCATCTTGTGACTCTGTGCATGCATCTTTACTTTCAAGCGGCAAGTGTGGCAATTTAAAACATGGTGATCTTTTAATGCATTCCTACTTTCTAACGGCAAGTGTGGCAGAATTTAGAACATGGCACTGTTGTTTTTGGCAGCCCTTTTAATTTTCATTTTAGTCTTTTGAATGATAATACTTACTAGTCTTAGTCATTTCAAACTTTGTCTTGGTCTAGTTTTTTTGAAGAAAACTCCGACTAATTTCGTCTAGTTTTAGTGAACGTTTCCTCAATGTTTTCATCTGTAAAGTTCAAAAGTTTTATAAAAAAAAATTAATGAATAAATGTTTCCAACTATTTTGAATGAACATTGACAGATGAGCACATATTTTAGCATCTAAAAGCCTCTACAAATCTATCACCAACTTGGTGATAATACATACTCAGCAGGATAACAGTAAATTGTTTTCAATTAATTATACCCACCTGGACACCAAGAACTGTATGTAAAAAAAGTAAGAGTTAAGGGGACGCTCGCCGTTAGCATTAGCCAAATGCTAAAGTGAACGTGAATGCTATGCTAACGCTACAAGTTAGATTTAGTGTACAACAAGCAATCAGCACAGATATTTAAAGGCTAAAGAAACATTTTATATTCTCTCTTGCCAAAATAAATATTACTGTGTGTGTCTCAAAACTAGCAATGGGAAGACTGGAGAGGAAACTGGCACGTCACATGAGTGACAGAACTCGACACTGCTATGATGCAGGCTAAGTACACAAAATGTCAGACATGTGAATGTGTGACTGAAACCATGGCGCATTTTTGTCTCGTTCTTGTCAAGTCAGACAAAAACTGACATTCGTCTCGTTATGTTTGTCTCCCAAGACACGTTTTAGCTCATTATCGTCTGGTCATCGTCATTAAAATAATGTTCGTCGACGAAATATTTTCATTTATAGTCATTATTGACGCAAAAAACAATGCAATATGGTGAACTTGACATCGTTAAATATTCTTAAGGAACACATACATTGAGGGATGTTGAATACAAACCAGACAAACAAAAATCTTAGCGTATAATCTGTAATAGTACACTAGGGTGATAGCCAACATTGTTTTTTTAAAGCTCAGAGGTTCTCGTGTGGTATGAAGTGTTTTCTGCTCCTTTGTCTGACATTGCCAATTTCCTTTTGTTGTTTGTTTGGTTAGTGATGACATATAGGTCACTTTCATATGGATCTGCCTTCTTACTGCAGAGGTGTAAGATAGACATCTGATTTTTATCCACATATGAATGAGTTTAGGTCATATTGGAAGAAAATGTAATTGGACTGTTCACACTGTGTGAAAACATCTGATGCAGTATGTGCAAAGAAACTGGAATTTACCCGCGCTATAAAAGCGCGGTTGCATCAGAGCCAAAATAACCTAGTTTTGAATAACTGTATTTTCCAGACTATTAGTTGCTTTTTTTTATTCATAATTTGGCTGGGCACGTGACTTTTACTCAGATGCGCCTAATACAGGGTTCCCACAAGTTCTTAGAAATTCTTAAGTTGACTGATCTTGATAGTGTTTTTAAAAGTCTGGTAAGAAGTAAAAAGTCTTAAGTCTGGCAGGTCTTAAATTCACTGAATTGTAACTTCCGCTGCATCGCATGTTTTTTTTTTTTTTGTTTTGTTTTGTTTTGTTTTTTTGTGTGTGCGTGTATGTGTATTTGAGGATATACTGATTTATCATGCGGTTAGCTGTAAAATTTATCCCAGAATTGGCTCCAAATTCTGTTCTAAATCTTCTTAAAAAGCTTTTTCAATTAGCAAAATTTTACTTGCTGAAACCTGTTGGAACCCTATTTGTATATGGTTTCCGTGAGACGGGCACTCGAGGCATGCTCTACTTCCAGAGTTGGCGGAGTTGTTCAGATGGGATATTGTGTGTGTGTTGTTTTTTTCCAGCTTGTTTATTCTTTATTTTTACCCAAAATTGACGGTATGCCTTAAAATCCAGCGCACCCTATATATGGATTCTGATTGGGCTTACGTTGGAAAACCGTGCACTTCAGATATACAGTGCCTTGCAAAAGTATTCGGCCCCCTTGAACCTTGCAACCTTTCGCCACATTTCAGGCTTCAAACATAAAGATATAAAATTTAAATTTTTTGTCAAGAATCAACAACAAGTGGGACACAATCGTGAAGTGGAAAAAAGTTTATTGGATAATTTAAACTTTTTTAACAAATAAAAAACTGAAAAGTGGGGCGTGCAATATTATTCGGCCCCCTTGCGTTAATACTTTGTAGCGCCACCTTTTGCTCCAATTACAGCTGCAAGTCGCTTGGGGTATGTTTCTATCAGTTTTGCACATCGAGAGACTGACATTCTTGCCCATTCTTCCTTGCAAAACAGCTCGAGCTCAGTGAGGTTGGATGGAGAGTGTTTGTGAACAGCAGTCTTCAGCTCTTTCCACAGATTCTTGATTGGATTCAGGTCTGGACTTTGACTTGGCCATTCTAACACCTGGATACGTTTATTTTTGAACCATTCCACAGTAGATTTGGCTTTATGTTTTGGATCATTGTCCTGTTGGAAGATAAATCTCCGTCCCAGTCTCAGGTCTTGTGCAGATACCAACAGGTTTTCTTCCAGAATGTTCCTGTATTTGGCTGCATCCATCTTCCCGTCAATTTTAACCATCTTCCCTGTCCCTGCTGAAGAAAAGCAGGCCCAAACCATGATGCTGCCACCACCATGTTTGACAGTGGGGATGGTGTGTTCAGGGTGATGAGCTGTGTTGCTTTTACGCCAAACATATCGTTTTGCATTGTGGCCAAAAAGTTCAATTTTGGTTTCATCTGACCAGAGCACCTTCTTCCACATGTTTGGTGTGTCTCCCAGGTGGCTTGTGGCAAACTTTAAACGAGACTTTTTATGGATATCTTTGAGAAATGGCTTTCTTCTTGCCACTCTTCCATAAAGGCCAGATTTGTGCAGTGTACGACTGATTGTTGTCCTATGGACAGACTCTCCCACCTCAGCTGTAGATCTCTGCAGTTCATCCAGAGTGATCATGGGCCTCTTGGCTGCATGTCTGATCAGTTTTCTCCTTGTTTGAGAAGAAAGTTTGGAAGGACGGCCGGGTCTTGGTAGATTTGCAGTGGTCTGATGCTCCTTCCATTTCAATATGATGGCTTGCACAGTGCTCCTTGAGATGTTTAAAGCTTGGGAAATCTTTTTGTATCCATATCCGGCTTTAAACTTCTCCACAACAGTATCTCGGACCTGCCTGGTGTGTTCCTTGGTTTTCATAATGCTCTCTGCACTTTAAACAGAACCCTGAGACTATCACAGAGCAGGTGCATTTATACGGAGACTTGATTACACACAGGTGGATTCTATTTATCACCATCGGTCATTTAGGACAACATTGGATCATTCAGAGATCCTCACTGAACTTCTGGAGTGAGTTTGCTGCACTGAAAGTAAAGGGGCCGAATAATATTGCACGCCCCCCTTTTCAGTTTTTTATTTGTTAAAAAAGTTTAAATTATCCAATAAATGTTGTTCCACTTCACGGTTGTGTCCCACTTGTTGTTGATTCTTGACAAAAAAATCTTTGTTTGAAGCCTGAAATGTGGCGAAAGGTTGCAAGATTCAAGCGGGCTGAATACTTTTGCAAGGCACTGTAAGTAATTCTTTTTTAAAACAAGTCTTTCTTTTTTTTTTCTCTCTCTCAAATTGCTGATGCAGATACAAAAGTCAGTACGGTCAGTAGAGTCCCAAATTCGTTCCATCTACTAAGTTTAACGCACACACTCCTAAATCCCACCACATTCACCACTATTTGCTATATTCAATCTTGTATTAGCCAACCAAACAATAGATATTATATTATGTTCAAATTAATACAAATCGGTCTATTTGCATGATAGGAAAGTAATTCAGTGTTTTTGTGTTTTAGCTGATCACACTGCCTCACTACCCCAGCCAAAGTGTGTGTACATGGCTTAAATCCACTAACCACACACACACACTCACACACACCATTGATGCTTTAACTTGCTTACGAATGAGAAGCAGAGCAGCATTTGCATAACGGAATTAGCTGTCATTATGGTCATGCTTCTGGCTAAGATCAGAGCACAAGCCAGCGATTCACATTCATGTACAAATCCTATATGACACGGGGCTTAGGAAGTGGATAGAAATGTAATTACATTTTGTTTGGTGTCACTGTGTATCACATAAATTGATGGGCAGGTTATATTAATCATGTTAGCGAAAACTACAGCGATTTCTAACCTTCGACAATACTGACTGTCAGATTATATGACAATTTGCATAATTGCAATATTTCGGAGTACGGAATGTCTTACCAAAAGAGTAATATAAAATATGTAATCTTCAATTTCTTTCAAATTGGAGTATAATAGAATAAATAGGTTGCTCAAAATAAGTAAAGTTGTGGTCACAACCTTAAAATATTGACATTTTAGTCTTGATTTAAAGCCAATAAGGCCTCAAGTTGTTTCATTGAAGGCTTGTAAATCATGAAAATGAGTCACACACACACACACTCACTCCACTCTCAGCCTCTTACTGTAATGTCCTTTTGCTCCGCATCCTTTAAAAAAAAAAAAAGATAAGAATAGCGTTGCTACAGAAACAGAGCAGGGATGTTGTTTTCATAGCTGTGACGTCAGCCAGGTTTAGCATCAGCCAATAGCAAGCCGACTAACAGGCACAATCTGGCAATGGCTCACTCAACACAGCGTGTGCCTTGTGTGTGCGCACGCATTAATGGAGTACTGTATCTTGTGTAATACAATTTCAGGTGTGCATCTTATCTTGCTGGAGCTTTTAATGCAGCTTGTTATCACACAAATGTTTGATGAAAAATAATGGTATTTTCTGAAAATGGTATTTTTTGGTGACGCATGCACTCTTAAAAAGAAAGTGATGTATAAGGGTATGATATACTCGCTCTGCCACTTAAAGCAGGATACATTCCTTATCCACCCCCTGATGATGTGTTAGTTCTTCTAGCCGTTCAATTATATAACCACTGTGCTTATGTAATGGAATGTTAACAGCAGTATGTGACAAGTTCTTTTTGATTTGTACATTTTTTCATTCTGTCAAGACTGAAATCGCGGTAATATGCCACTTCAGCAGCTATGTCAATTTCACACAAATAAGGCTGAATCCTGATTTGACCGAAAATGTCATTGCTACTGACACAACATCAGTCGATCCATTAATGTTCTATAGCCCTTATCTTCTGTCACGTGGAGCTGTAGCCTCGCACTGCAGACTTATAGGGAAAGGCAGATAACACTCTTAAATGGTTGCCCATCATTCCCAGGAAACATTGAGACTACATCATTATCCAAATAGAGGTGTAAAACATTGTTTCCTTCCATCATGACTGAGAACCCTTATAAATTTTACAACTGCATAACGGTATTACATGCAAAACAAATGGAATGAAAACTGGTTTTGAAAGTCGTAAGTCTGGAAAAGTCATAATAAAGGGTCTTTAAAAGGCATTGAATCCTGTCTTAAAAGGTTTTAAATCACATTTTAAAATGTGCTGTATTGCATAGAATTGTGAGATGTTTTCCAACTTTCTAGGACAGGGGTCACCAACTCCGGTCCTCTAGGGCGCTTGCCTAGTCTGTTTTTCAGGTCTCTCTCCACTAAATCACTTGAATTAAATGATCAAAACGAGCCTGATTATTTGATTCAGGTTTGTTGGAGGAGGGAGAAATGGAAAACAGATTGGATAGGTAAACTAGAGGACCAGAGTTGGTGACCCCTGTTCTAGGAGTTATTGATTATTTTTGCAAGATTGCCTGTTAAATTTGCCCCCTATTTGAATAATATATTAAATAAATTCTAATTTTGGTGGTATTAAAAATGTCTTAATTTTCAATTGATTAAACCTGTAGGAACCCTGCTTTTGGCATTTGAACATGAAACATGACGTTCATTTGGACATTTGGAAATGAAACAGCAGGCCAAATGTGGCTCCTGGGTCTTGATTTTGACACCTGTGGTTAAATACAAAATATGACAATCGCATCCTTGTTTCATGTGCTCACTTACTGTATACTTTAGAGCACAGGTGTCAAACCGGTCCTCAATGGGCCACAGTAGGTACTGGATTTCATTCCAACCAAACTAGATGAATACATTTTCACCAATCTGGTGTCTTACAAGTGTAATTGGTTGATTGCAGTCAGGTGCTGCTTATTTTAGCAGAAATCTCATTGGTTAAACTGTCTGTGCTGGATCTGTTGGAACAAAGACCAGGACCCACTGCGGCCCTTTGTGGAATCGTTTTGACGCCCATTCTTTAGAGTTTATTTAATCTGTTGGAGAAAAATGTCTTTTATATGTCAGAACTTAATTACCATATTACAGTAACAATTACAGTGCTTGTTAACTTGCCTCAGAGTTTAATCTAAATACTCATTATTTGTCTTGCAGAACTCAAAAAGTGCCCAGGGACTGGTGGGGCTGAAAAACCTAGGCAACACTGTAAGTATAACACCCACTTCATCACAGACATCATGTTGCGGTATAAAAACTAGTGTTGCACCGATACCATTTTTTGGCCCCGATACCGATCCCTGGCTGTGCAGTATCGGCCGATATAGATACCATTCCGATACCATTTTGTTTGAAGAAGAGAAAAAATATAATACAGTATATATACTGTTTATATGAAGAGCTACATACTTGCATGTAAAACCATTGCTATCATCACTTTATCAGGCAGCTGCTTACCTTTGTGAAACAGGAAAAAGACTAATACAAAGTGAATCCATTAGAAATTTTTATTGCATACCTGGTATGGGTGACAAATAATAATTATTTAATAATAATCGATCACAGCATCCTGTCTCTCCATCATACTCCTCTCCTCATACACATTTTATATTTATAGATCTTATACTTTACACGTGCAAGTCACTTTTGAGATTTTAACTTATCGTCCACTGTAAAGGGAGATTCTGCGCAATTTCATTGTACAACTGTGTAATGACAATCAAGGGCTATTCTGTTCTAAGTGGGGCGCACTTGCTCACGCAAAGCAGGACGCGCTTACACGCCAGGAGAAGACGCACAGATCTGAAGCATCCGAGCAAGTGAGCGAGCTAATGAGAAAGGAAAATACAGCTGCGAGCTTACGTACATTTTTGATGCTTGTAAAATATCTACAGAGGCAACGCCTGTATGTATCGTCTTTTGTATTGTTGTTGTGTGTTTCCACTCGCAATTGGACACTTAAAGCCAGTGGTGTAGTTGGATGATCATTTGGGAATTTAGCTAGCTGCATACTACCAAATGACAATGCAAGACATCGGTATGATTTTTTTTTTTTTTTACTTAGTTGTGCCATTGATCATTGCTTGAAGAATGAAACTAAAAATAGAAATTAAACAATCAACTTCGTCCTCAGTAACAAACATGTTCACAACAACGCAAATCTACGATGATTCGCTGCTAATACAGTTATGACATTCACAAATGGTTAGCATGCAACTGCACATCATCCAGACAACTACACAACTGGCGTTAAGTGTTCGATCGCAAGTGGAAACACACAACAATACAAAAGACTATACATACAGGTGTTCCCTCTGCTGATAGCATCCGAGCAAGCTAGTGAGAGAGGAAAACACAGCTGCAAGCCTATGTGCATTTTTGATGCTTGTAAAATATCTACACGGGCAACGCCTGTATGTATCGTCTTTTGTATTGTTGTTGTGTGTTTCCACTCGCGACTGGTCACTTAAAGCCAGTTGTGTAGTTGTTTGCTGACCGTTTGTGAATGTCATAACTAGCTAATCAATGCGGGTTTGCGCAGTCGCGAACATGTTTGTTACTGAGGACGAAGTTGTTTGTTTCATTCTTCAAGTCATAACATTAGGATCAAGGGCAAAATAAAGTTAAAAAAATCATACTTATGTCCTGCATTGTCATTTAAGAGTTTAGCTCACTTTATAGCCAGGACTGAGCTGTAGCGTTTTGGTGATGACAGTACAGCTGCGTTCAAGTGATCCCAGTAAATGGTATCGGCGCCCTATTTGTTGGTACTCACCGATACCACCATTTCGCGCCAAATCGGCGCCCCCTGCCGATACTGGTATCGGTATCGGTGCAACAGAAATCAAGACTAGTGTTTTTTGTCATCAATTTGTTGATATCAATGCCAGTACCAGAGTGGGAGTTTGAAGGTGACTTGGAGAGTTTTATTTAAAGTTATTTTATTTTATTTCATTTTATTTTAATTATTCGTGATAACTTTGGATGCCAATTTACTAAATTTACATGACGATTTTTCAAGCCATTTTATGTGGTCCTTTTCTTTGCCTTTCTGCAACATCCCAATTCTCATTAACCCTTTGCGGTTAGTGGACGTGAGGACGCGAACAGTGCGCAAGCCACATAAATTTACATCACCCACCTGCTTGCAGTACACCTCATTCAAAGCGGCAGAAGTTCAGCTTCACCCTTGTTTTTACTTAAGTCGATACACGAAGTAAAACAGGCGATAATGCCATTTGAGTTTTATAGTTTTACTGCCTTCATAAATAAGCATTAAAACGCTGCATGGACCATGTCTTCATGCCCATATTCCGTGGTGTCTGGTCCTTTTTCCAGTTGGAAAGCACTGTTGAGAACTACAGATTTAATTCTGACATCACACCAGAAATGACAATTGTTTCACGTGAGGCCAGTGCTGTGTGTTGTGAAAAGGAGGAGAAGGATCGAGTGGGAGTAGTGCGTAATCGAGTTTAGAGAGTTTATTTGGGGTAGATGATTTTGACTATAGTACGTCCTGTATAAAGGCCAAAAACGCTTATGACAATACCTGCAATTTCTAGTTTCTTATGTTATGAAATATAAAACCATTTAGTCTTTTTTTTTATCTGTTGAATATTCATATTTACAAGTTGAATAAATAATAACAAGCTTCAAAACAGTTAATTGAGCATGTTTGGATGTCATTAGAACATCAATATTACAAATTTTGACAAACGAATTTAGGATTTTTTTGTTTTTATGGGCCCAAAATATTGATATAATTGGTCAGCGAAGACAACAACTGTTTGGACATGAAGGTTACGGTGTCCTGAAAAAAAGGGACCAAACCACGGCCATTGTCAACATTTTTTTCCTTGAAATATAAAGGCAACATCAAAGGTATGCAAAATCAGATGAAATAGACTCAAACCTCAAAGGGTTAATATGCAACTGACTGGATCAAATTTTCACATTCAAGTCTTAAATTTCTAATCTCTTCTCCAATCATCCATCGGTGAAGTGTTTCAGTGGGAAGCTTGTAGGCAATTGCAATGCGTGTGGTGACTGACACATTGCAGAGACATGGGCTACAATGGTTCTTCAATGACACCAATATTCACTTTCATAAAAATATATTGTTGAAAAAATATTCACTCACTTGACACTCTCACTTCAGCAGAATTTCGTGCGCGCATGCGTGCAGAGAGGCCTTTTTCAGTCAGTGTTGAAGCCTTTGCTAGGGCTTCCTGGTTCTAAAATGTTTAGATATTCCTTATTTCTACTTAAATATAACATTCACTCGACGGCAACAAATTCACATGGTTTGGACGTCCAGAGAGATGAACAGAAGGGGGGAAAAAACAGTCAATTGAGAACCAGGCTAGGAGGCCGACTTTAGCTGGTGAGCAAGCGGAGCAATGGACCTTGCACATGAACCTCGCTAGATGGTGATTGCCGGCAAGGGGTGGAGGTTGCAGGTTGGGAGAAAAAGTGACAAAAGTATTGCGCTAAACCACAGCAGATTAACATGTATAAATTTGAATACCCCATTATACTAATACTGTATGCTTGTTGCGGCTCATTTAAGAACCAGTAAGTGGCAACTTCCAGATGGCTTATCTCAGTGCTCGGCGCCCCCGATATTTGAAGGCATGCAGCAAGAACAAAGAGGGAATGTCAAATAAGGAACAATATGACGTCACACCGTTTCCATAATCAAAACCTACAATTTGCAGAATGATATAACTTCACAAATCACCAATCTAGAAAATTACTTTAGTGCCTCTTTAAAATAAATAATAATTGTGTGTTGCTCCTTGTATTGCATCAGTTCATTGGAGAACATTGAACTCTGGGTCAGGGATCACTCTATCGCTTTCATTTTTACTAGTCTGGTCCTGTGTGTGTACATGTGACTACTGCAACTTTGTACTCTAAGCTGTATACCACAACAACTGTGTTTCCCCGGTATTTTTTGAGTACATTTTATCTCGCATATACTTCAAGTATCTCCGGTTTATGTAGCAAAGACAAAAAACAAAAAAAAAACCAGAATGATACTTAGTGGAGCACAGACCTTTGCAACTACTATTGAATGCGGTAGCTGTGTTACTATTCGACTGTTCCACCAAAAAAGCTTTGTTGATACACATAAGGTCCATTGAAGGAAAAAAAGTGGGGAAAAAATCTTGGTATATCAGAAAAAAAATCTTGACAGTAAAACCATTCATCATTGACCCAAGCTCCACCACATTTAGGAGTTTTTCCCAGTAAATGTGCATAGGATTGTTAAAAATTAAGGAAAGCCAACAGTTTGTTTTGCCTTCTTTTTAGTGTTTCATGAATAGTATCCTGCAGTGTCTCAGTAACACACAGAGCCTGCGAGATTACTGCCTGCACAACTCGCACCGAAGAGACCTTAACAACAACAGTCGCACCAACACAGCCCTCATGGAAGGTGAGAGATTCCCCAAGCATAAATTCCCACACTTAACCTCTGGATTTGTCATTTGTAATGGCTTTTTGAGATTAATGTCATTTTTGTGTGTCTGCGGCAGAATTTGCCAAGCTGATACAAACCATGTGGTCATCAACCAGCAGCGAAGCTGTGAGTCCGTCAGAATTCAAAACTCAGATCCAGAGATACGCACCTAGATTTGTGGGATACAAGTAAGCCTGTTTTTTACCTTTTGATTTTTTGGGCTTTTGCCAGGTAGTTTGTCTGAAACGAGAAGCAAGTGGTATCATTTAGTAATTTTCTGTGTTCTCCAGCCAACAGGATGCTCAAGAGTTCCTGCGCTTCCTCTTGGATGGCCTGCACAATGAGGTCAACAGAGTCACTGTCAGGCCAAGAGGCAGCGTCGAAGATTTTGATCACCTACCGTAAGTATCCTGCATTATGTACATGATGTGCTGATCATTCATTGTCTTTTCTGTTCTTTTCCATTTGAACATGAAAAGTCAATCTTTGTTATTTCTTTGAACTAGTGTAGAAATATTAGTCATTCCAGAATGGGAGGACGTTTTACATCCCACCCTTCAAAAAATAGATAATACACATACAAAATACAAAAACACAATTTTTGAGTAAATTTAACCCCCCGCCACCCCAAACAAAATATTGAAATGAATACGCTTGAAAATATTTGTAAAAATACTAAATAATTCTGGAGTGTTCCCTAAAATAACATTTTTCTGTTCAATAAAATATCTCACAGATATGATCAAAACAACTTTTTTTTATTTACTTATTTCCATAAGGTCATAATAGTGGGGTGACGGTGGCGCAGGTGATTGAGCGGGTCGTCCCTTGATTGAAGAATCAGTGTTTCTGTATCAAACTCCCATTTCTGCCATTTTACCCTACTTGCCTGTGCGAAAGTAGTGCGAGAATGAATGGTTGATTTTGGTCAGCGCACTGCTATTAGACTGACCCAGGGCAGCTGTGGCTATGAGAGTAACTTACCATCCGGTTTGTAGTGCAAGAATAATGCAATGTAATACGGCAATAAGTGCTATATAAATCCAATGCATTCTTATTATAAGTTTGTCCTTTTGATCAGCAGCAATCGCTAAATAAACAATTAGATTCTACTCACGAGAAAAAGCTAACATTAGTAGGGATTTGCAACCCTGTTACTGTGATAATGCCAAATATTGTCAATATTAAATACAGTATATCATGGAATAAAAAATTCAGCCATTGATTTGTAAACTGAGTTTATTAAGCCTTTGATAGTTTCTTACCTGTTATTGATGAATATGTAGCCAAAAACAAAAATTCTGAAATGGAGGATTTGAATCTTACTTGAGTAGACATTTAAATGGAGGGCCACGAAACCATTATTAAACTGCTTTAAAATCGGCTCTATTGAAAAAAATATGTTAATTGTAGAAATGTGCGTGTATTTGTGAGCTGTAACAAATAAATGAAAAATATGACAGTGGGCAGTCACACTGCATTAAATGAAACCTCCATTTTATGCAGGTCAGTTTCCTGACCTGCATTAACACCCACATCAGATTAATGCCCCAATTCTTTTTGGATATTATTATACGTTATCTAACGGCTTGTTTAAGGGTCAGTGTTAATCTCTGCAAGATCCCTTTTGCTGTCTTCAAGACTACTTTTAAGTGCCCCTTGCTTCATTCAGTCTGTATAAATGTCATTGTTTCAATCATAGACATTATAATGGTATTGAAGGACACAGGGCTTTTTACGTTGAAAATTCTTGTGAATAAATGTGTAAATCCCTCAATTCTTTATAGATATGGACGTAAAACATTCTGGATTCTTGGTTAAAAGCAAAAAAAACCATGCCGGTAGAATTTATTTTAAGTAAATATGTCAAATGTGCTTCTCGTCTTCAAGTCACACTGTGGCGCCGCCTTCCACTTTGGAACACGCTTTCTTTACTACAATACTGTATATCTACATAGTAAGGCTGTCACAACTAATCAATTAAATCGTTTAATAAATTGACAACAACTTTGATCGATTTTTGCCGGCGGCTATGAACAGTCCCGTTCGGGTCCTTGCTTGTGTATCATGTGAGTACGTATGGGAATCGAAATCCGATTCCAATTCGGAACCGGTTCCGAGTGTTTCGAGGCCTCGACATCACAATGAAAAGGCCTTAACGATCCCTTTAACAATTCCTAAAGACGCGTATTGCGTCGTGACATGTGTTGTTGTCCAGACGCATCAAACTAGCATGGCGCCACTCGCTCCAAAGTTTGACTACACTTCACCGGGAAAGAGTGTGAAAATGAAAGGTGACGACGGGTAAGCACGAGCATTGCAGCCATAAACATAACAATGACAGCACGTAGGTTCAAACCCTTACAAGTGTGTCTTCACTTGCAGTCATTGCAAGTCCCGGCTATACAGCTAGCTAAACTCCCAAATGACGATGCAGAAGACGTTGGTATAATTTGCTGACTTTATTCAACCATCACTTGAAGAGTGACACAAAGAATAGAAATGAAACAAATCAATTTCGTCCCCAATAACAAACAGGTTTGCATCAACGTAAATCAGCGATGATTAGCTGCTAATAACAGTATGGTTAGCATTCATTCGCTAGCATTAGCACATCGTTCAAACCACTACACAACTGGATTTAAGTGTCCGATCGCGAGTGGAAACACAACAACAACAACACAAAAGATGATACATACAGGCGTTGCCTCTGTAGATATTAACATTAACAAAGAAGTAGGCTCGTAGAAGTGTTTCCCTCTCTCACTCACTTGGATGCGGCATTTCTTCTTTGGGTGTATGCGCGCTCCAGCAGTCCTCAAACTGCGGCCCGCGGCCCAAATACGGCCCGCCTCCACATTTGGTCCGGCCATTTTGAATTTTTTTTTTTCCCCCCTCAATCGTGTTATTTATTTTCTGGCCTTTTCCTTGAAGAATTCAGAGAGGGTTATTGGTTATTATCTATTTAATTAATAGTGTTTTTATTATTATTATTATTATTATAAAGAATCCAGAAAGGGTTATTTGATTGTGGCTTCTGAAAAACAATAATTTTTTACATTTATGCACTTCTGCAACCGTCACACTTTTTCTGTAACAAACTGACCCCGGCCCCTCATCAGAGAAGGGAAAAGTTATGTGGCCCTCACAGGAAAAAGTTTGGGGACCCCTGCTTTAACACATATTGCCAAAGGCAGAACAAAAACCTATCTGCCAATATATACCAATATTTTTTATTTCTATTAGATAAATGTTTCAGTAAAATGTTACACATTCTTGTGTATTTGCCACTTATTGCCACAGTTAACATTGAGGCTTTGGGCCTCTTTTGTAAGGTTGTGACTTCTGATTAAACAAACTCGATGCCAATCAAAACGTTTGTTCTTTTTCCCCAAATTAGAATCGATAAGAGAATCGATAAAGAATCGAATCGTTAAGCAATATCGATAATGGAATCGGAATCGTAAAAATCCTATCAATTCCCATCCCTATATGTGAGGCTACGCGCGTGAGCGCCAGTGATTAGAGCAAGGGAGAGAGAGCTTTCATTGATACATTCAGGGCGGGTTGCTGAATCAATACAGTAATATTACGACATGTTGAGAGTTAGATTGTGTTTTGTGTTGTTAGATCCAGTGTGTTTCTGTCAGATGTGAGTAAATGAAGCCAATTGTATTGGTTGTATTCTTGGTTGATGAGACGTTACTACTTAGCACGTTGCGCTCAGCTAGTTAGCGATTATGCTAATCAGTAGAGGTGTGCAAAATTTCCGATTCTTAGATTATTCGCGATTCGGCCGTGGAAGATTCGAGAACGATTCACAAACATCCAAATTCCGATTATTGAAATATGCCAAGTAAAGCGGAAGTACAACACACTCAGCGCGCCGCGCGGGCTTCGGGACGGAACGGAGCGGGAGTAGCTAAACATTATGCTTCTCATTAACCGGCCCCTCGGGTAATGCCAACGCTCAACTCACGGCTCTAGCTCAACTCATGCCACGAGATAAAAAAAACACAACAACATACCTGCCTGCTGCCGAAAAGCTGCTACAAGTACAGCTAAGCTACATAATGTTACGGTAGATATCATTTATATAGGACTAGATGGATTGTAGACTCGGTAGCGGTAGCAGCACATCTGCAAAAAGCTAGATGCGGGCGTTAGTAAACGGCCGCCATCTTAAAGCAGTAAACTTCCCTGCAATGCTGTTGTAGCGAACCTTCCAAGCAAACCTAATTAACTTTTTATCTAAAATACTCCTAAATCGGTAAAATATTGACTTGAATCTATCTTTAAAATAGTTTTAAAACTTTCACATGTCGAAAGTAGACAAAAAGGAAATTATGGAATAATGGGAGCAATTCTAACAACTTTAACGGTTGATTCACAACATTAAATTAATTGAATGTAGTTTAAAGCTGCTGATACAGAATGGGGACTGGAGTTTTTTTTATTTAATGTTATTTTTGTATATTTGTTTACTGCTATATGTTAACTTGATACTGAAATAGTAGTTTGGTTTAGCCTGAGAGTATTTTTGAACAATTTTGGAACTAATGTACAAAACTTTATTTAAAAAAAAAAAAAAAAAAAAAAAAAAAAAAAAAAAGGAGGGGGGTGCATCAATAATCGTTTTATAATCGAATCGGAGCCTCTGAATCGTAATCGTAATCGAATCGTTAGGTGCCCAAAGATTCCCAGCTCTACTAATCAGTGTCTTAAGTGTCAGTTTGTATTGTGTTTTAGAAAAGCATACTAGCATTTGAGTTATTGTTAGATAGTAAAGTTGTCTAATTTCATTTATAAATAAACCACACCCATAAACTCATTCATATAACAGATTATAGTCTCCTTTCAACTCAAACTCCCATTCAAACTGTAAATTGTCATACAAGAGAGTGTGCTTTGAAGTTGAACTGTTTGATAAAGAAAACTGATTCATAACAGTCTGCCTCCTCATTTTATTTTGGTGTTTCGTTTGTTGAAAGAAAATACAGTTTAAATCAGTGCCTTTGCCCATAATAAAAAAAAGTCAATCAGCAGCACTGTTTTATTTGAATGAACAGAACTTTGGCCTGATTTGTGTACTGAGAAAACATTTGTGTTTTGTACTCAGAAACTTTATTAAAACCTTCAACAAGTTTTATGTACGTAAAAAAGGTGAATACAGTACAGTTAGGTCAGGATGTTATTTTTTAAGGAAATAGTCATCCATTTTGTTATCAATGTTACTCAAAACATGCCTCAAACTTCAAGTTAAATTGTGAAGGTAATTGGACAAAAAGGGACCTTTATACGATTAATTAATCATCTGATTAATCGATAATAAAATTTGTTAGTTGCAGCCCTAGTATATAGAGATAAACATGATGCTGTTCATTGATTAGTTATGGAAATGTAAAAAAGCACCAATACAGTGGTTCATCAAGTCTCAAATTTATTTTACTGTATTAGGGTAGCAAAAGTGTTAGACTTGATAGCACGACTCCAAGCACAACATTACAATTCCATTGCATTCTCTTTTACCAGGGACGAGGAGAAAGGGAAGAAGATGTGGAATAAATACCTCGAGAGGGAAGACAGCAAAATTGTTGGTTAGTACAACTTAATACAAATTTGTTTTAAGAATGAAGTCCCAGTACATATGAGGCTGATGTGTCTGAATCCTTTGTATTTCAGACGTGTTTGTTGGGCAGCTCAAGAGTTCTCTGACCTGCAGCCACTGTGGTTTCTGCTCAACTGTCTTTGACCCATTCTGGGATCTCTCGCTGCCTATTGCCAAGGTTTGGACACTCCGTACTAACACACATGTATAGTTTTTATCCTGTTTCTTACATTATTCATCCATAAACACATACACACACTCTTGTCATTAAATTCCTAATTAAAACATTCACAGTTAATGCTAGCATTCTGATGAATTTTATTGCTTCACACTGCTTGCTTTTTGTTGTGTATGTACAGTACATTTACTATGTTTGTCTGAGCGCACTAATATAAAATTATCAATGTTTGCACACAGAAGGGCTACGGTGAGGTGAGCCTCATGGACTGCATGCGGCTCTTCACCAAAGAAGATGTTCTCGATGGAGATGAGAAGCCTGTAAGTTTCCGTACACGACGTGTTGTACATTAATGAGCAGGGCTTCCACGCTAATACTCAATCGCGCTGTCGGGTTGTCTCCGCAGACGTGCTACAAGTGCAAAGCAAGAAGAAGATGCACCAAGAAGTTCACAATACAGAAGTTCCCCAAGATCTTAGTTCTGCGTATCTTTTCTGCTTTTAATACTTTATCATTGTTGTAATCTTTGATTACATGAATACGATCTAATGTCAACATCTACTCAACACAAGCGCTACCACGGCTTATCAGTTTAAAGATGGTTAATATTTTGTGTGGTTGTTGTAAACAACTATTTGTAAAGTGAAAACGTGCTCCTTAACACCTTCCTGTGCAGACCTCAAACGCTTCTCGGAAGCAAGAAGAACCAGCAAACTGTCAACATTCGTCAATTTCCCTTTGAAGGATCTAGACCTGCGAGAGTTTGCCTCCGAAAACAGCAGTAAGTTTGCAAAGAAATTACCTTACTGGGCAAAGGTAAACCTTTTAAAGCTGTTTTTCAAGGTTCATGATTATGCTGTTAAATTATACTGTGCTCTTTTTTCCGATCGTCTTTCAGTAAATGCAGTGTACAACCTGTATGCAGTGTCCAACCACGCAGGCACAACAATGGGGGGTCATTACATTGCCTACTGTCGCAACCCAACATCGGGAGAATGGTACACCTTCAATGACTCCAGGTATGTTGAAACAGTGCTCTTAGACCACTAAAAAGTATTGAAAGTAAGTATATTCAGTATCTTCAAGAGATCTACAATCTACAGTGGTATGAAAAAGTATCTGAACCTTTTGGAATGTCTGTTCCTGATAGATGTGCCAATCTTGGCCCATTCATCTTTACAAAACTGCTGTAGTTCAGTTAGATTTCTGGGATGTCTGGCACGAATCGCTGTCTTTAGGTCATGCCACAGCATCTCATTGGGGTTCAAGTCTGGACTTAGACTTGGCCACTCGAGAACATGTATTTAGTTCTTCTGAAACCATTCTGAAGTTGATTTACCTCTGTTTTGGATCATTGTCTTGTTGCAGCATCAGTCCTCTTTTTAGCTTCAACTGTCTGACAGACGGCCTCAGATTTTCCTGATGATCAACCTGATGAACTTTTGAATTAATTCTCCCATTAATTATTGCAAGTTGTCCAGGCCCTGCTGAGGTAGCAAAAAAGCCCCAAATCATGATGTTCCCTCCACCATGCTTCACGGTGGGGATGAGGTGTTAATGTTGGTGAGCTGTTCCATTTTTCCTCTACACATGACGTTGTGTGTTACTCCCAAACAATTCAACTTTGGTTTTATCGGTCCACAAAATATTTTGCCAAAACTTCTGTGGAGTGTCCAAGTGCCTTTTTGCGAACATTAAACAGGCAACAATGTTTTTTTAGACAGCAGTGGCTTCCTCTGTGGAGTCCTCCCTTGAACACCATTCTTGGCCATAGTTTTACATGTAGTTGATGTGTGCACAGAGATATTGGACTGTGTCATTGATTTCTGCAAGTCTTTAGCAGACAATCTACGTTTTTTTTTTACCTCTGAGTATTCTGCGCTGAACTCTTGGCGTCATCTTTGGTGGGCGGCCACTCTTTGGGAGAGAAGCAACAGTGCCAAACTCTCTCCATTTATAGACAACCTCTCTGACTGTCAATTGATGAACATCCAGACTTGATGGTTTTGTATTCTTTCCCAGCTTTATACAAATCAACAATCCTTGAACGCAGGTCTTCA
The DNA here is from genome assembly GCF_030265065.1 of Corythoichthys intestinalis. NCBI lineage: Eukaryota > Metazoa > Chordata > Actinopteri > Syngnathiformes > Syngnathidae > Corythoichthys > Corythoichthys intestinalis. Next base: position 42,463,881 of record NC_080400.1, read on the forward strand.
GACAGCTCTTTTGACCGAGCCTTAATGCACATCAGACAATGCTTCTCGTCAAGACATTTTTTACCAGGTGTGTGTTTTATAGTGAGCAGGGCAACTTTAAACCACTCATCAGTGATTGGGCACACACCTGACTTAAAATGTTTGGTAAAAATTGGTTTCAATTGCTCTTTAAGTCTCCTCAGGTTGAGGGTTCACTGTCCCCTTTCTGTCATTGTTTGCATGCTATCCTCATTAAAATTTGAAAACTTATAAATGTTTGGGTGGTATTAGTTAAAGCAGACACTATATTTTTATGTGTTTGATTTTGACATAGATCAGATCACATTTGATGGTGATTTTATGCAGAAATGTGAAAAATTCCAAAAGTTTCAGATACTTTTTCATACCTCTGTACATGAATACAATTTATTCCCTGCACAAATAGTGCAGATGTAGCTACAAATATGGAATTTCTTTTGCATTGTTCATAATGCCTTCCGATTTCAGGGGCATTTGCTGCCATTTTGTGTCCAATTAAGAAAAAAAAACAACTAAAATTGCCCTGTTATAATGCATCAAAATTGTGGAATATACTGTATTTCTCTAATAATTTACCATTGTTTTTCATATGTGGGTCATATTTTTTCTCCATGTATAGGTTAACCTTGCTCGGTGAAGCTGTGTCATGATGACAGATAGGCAGTGTTGTGTAGGAGCTCGTTTAATGAACGATCGTTCATGAAAATGTTCATACTTTGGGCGACAGTGAATTGAACACATCATATTTCTGTCTAATGAATGTCACTGTGAATGCACTCATTCTAGGGTTTGTGAACAGCGTTTATAATCTCCTTCATCAGAATTAGAGCCTTTCCGGAAAAAAAAAAAAACTGCAGGTATAGCCATAGGCTAAAAACACCATACTAAAAACAAGGTTTATGCGTGTCATTAAAAAGCATTAAAAGTTATTAAATGGATTTAGTCAGAATTCAGGCCTTAAAAAGCATTACACCAAATATTTGAGGCATTAAAAATTATTCAAACTTTACTTGACGGTTAAAGAAACTTTTTTTACATAAGCTATTTGAGTTGTCCGATATTATCGAGTAGCCGATAATAGCAGCCGATAAAATCATTTCAAAATGATATTGGATAATATTGACATCTTTTTTGTCATTATCGGTTATGGGCCAATATGCATGTTGCCTTCAAAATGAATGCCTTCTGCCTTTGTTCAAGGGCTGGTCACAGCTTAGCACAGCAGTTATGCTTATTGACCAATAGATGTCTCTTAATTAAGATGCTTGCGATTTGTTATGTGAGCATACCATTTGCTTAATGGTGCAAAAATTAAACGAACAATCAACGATTGAAAAATAATGAATTTAAACTCATTACATAACTCATTCACTGTATTGAAACTGTGTGCTATTGTTTTTATTTTGAGACAGAAGCACTGTGCGAGCCATATGTGATATGACAGTGCCTTAATGGCACTTTGCACTTGCACCTGATCAAAAAAAAACCTGATGTTTGCACCATTTTGATTTCAACAAAAAAATATACTGGTGCAATAAAGGCCCTTTTTCCCCATAACTTGAGTTGAAGCTGTTCCCTTATTTTTCACAGAGTGTTTATTGGTAAACCTTGCAGTTTTTACATTTATCATTATTAAAGTATCCAGTAGGGCATCACAAAGTCGAAATTTCTAATAGAGTGCAAAATGTGTCAGAACACCGACTCAGTATCATCATTTAAGCGAGTTTTCTGAACAGGTCAATACAGACGCAGATTTTACATTGAATTTGAAGATGAATCTCAATAATAGCTTGCAGCAAATAAGAAAGAACAGAACCACAAAAGTTCTTTTTTTTTTTTTTTTTTTTTTTAACTGTGAACCTTAGTTCAAAATTTTGAATTATGAACTATGGACTGAACAGTTCATTTTAAAGTTTGTGAACTCCAACTTGAACTAGTTCATATAGAAAATTAACTTTCCCAACACTGCAGATTGGATTGTTGTGCACCCTTTATACCAATAATACCGACACGATTTTTGTTTTAGGCCTGACAGTTTGTTAAATATTTTTAGTTTTTCTCTATCACACCAAGTTTTTGAACTCTAGGGTCCCAGTTTTCTTTTAAAAAATATGAATAATACTGCTAAACATGTGCTTTCATTAATGAATAAATGACACAATGTTATATGGACGAAACGTGCATGGCTGTTCTTAAAAAACTATTTTATTTACAAAGGATATATGTTAGTTGTGAGTATATAGACATAACATAGTAAATAAGTAAACTGAGGTAAGAAAAAAAAAAAAAAAAAAACCTGCACTCATAAAGAAATTGCAAACAGCTGCCAGACCTAAAAGAACTTATTTCTCGATTTTGCATGATGTATTGTACCCTTAACAATAGTGTCTGAAGCAAGGTTATTATTAAAGAAAATGAACAAAATGATGAAAATTCAAATATTTTTACCCTCATCATGTGAAATAAAATAATTGTAAAAAGTTTTTTTTAATATCAAAATAGACTATGTTTACTAATTAATTACACAACTAATCGGGGTGGTCCTTGTTTACCTGCCATTGACAGCACTGACGTTCGTTCATTCGCCCCTCTCAGCCAAAATGTATTGGACGTCCAGTGCAGTCAATGGGAGCCAGTGAGTTAAAATATACAATATTTTAGTGGAAAGTTTTGCTGGCAAAACAGTGAAATGATATATCGATTCATTGCGGGAACAACAATCTACCTGAATACAAAGTACTGCGATATATCAGAACATAGAAAAATTGTCACACCCCTTGTCTCCATACTATATGAACCCGTGACTATTGTCCCTCGCCAGAGTAACGCCAATGTCCTCCAGCCAAGTACGAAGCAGTGACGGCTACGTCTTGTTCTACGAACTGGCTTCCTCGCGCATGTGAAGCCCCTCGGACAATGACAGGCCGCAGCGGCATTCTCGACAGACGTTCGGATGGAAAACGAGTGTGACTCGCCTCCACCGGGACGGAGGCTGCATCTCAACAGAGGGTGGGAAAAGGGGCACGCAAGAACGTGATCGATCACCAGCCCTGCTTTCGCCCTCTTAGTCTGTACTCTCACCGACGTTTTCATCCAGGGTAGAGGTGTGTGTGTCTAGTGTGCACGTGTGTTTGTGTAAGTGTTAGACGGACACAGGGCAATAATCCCATCCACCCGAGGATCCTTACATGTCCATCTCCCAAGTCTCTCTATGCACCTCAAGCTCAACTCCTGACTACGCCTTCACTTTTTCTTGGTTGCCTCAAATGACTTGCAGGTTTTTTGACCCCCTTTTGCTCTTGAGTATTTTTGTTGTCATTTTTATGTTATTTGAGATTGAAAAATTAAATCTCCTTAGCACATCATTTTGACAGCCATTTTGGACTTTAGATAAGCCGTCCTCATTGCGTGTCTGGAACAGGACTGGTCACGATTAAGTTTGCAGCCCGCTGGCCACTTTCACTGCACCAACACTCCATCTTTGTCAGCATCATTTTCACTTTTTTTCTTTATGACTGCGAGATCGGTGGCATTGTGAACGTTGTATGTCTAGTTGAGCTGGGTGGGGTTCTTACGTGGTTGCTACCGAGATTTGCAAAGTGTTGTGAATGAGTGAGTGGCCTGGCATCTGATGTGGATTCATTAATATCGATTAAAGTAACAGTTAAGTCCTCATCAGTCCTTATGAGGTCTTCCACTTCTGTTTCATGCCATTGAACAACAAGGAAAGAATGTTTTAGAGAAGACAAAAAAAATCTGTATATTTTTATATCCTGATGCAATATAGAGAATGTACAATTCAATGGTGCTGAAGCTGACCCATAACTGTTTTCATTTGGTTTATTTACTAGATTCCAAGAAAAAAAGTGTTTATGCTTAAAGAATATTGTAATGAGCCACTTTTCAAAAGTGGCAGTCCAAAATGAGTAAATATGGTACATTATATGAATATATATATATATGAATAAAATTCCACAAATCTGTATTGCGTTGAGTTTTTTTTTTTTTTTTTTCTGTGAGCACCCGTTTGCCCTGACAACCCTTCAGGATATACAAGAGGCAACAACATCTATGAGGCCATAAAAGAGATGCAGATTCATTTTAACAAGTAATTTAAATTAGCACAAATGGCACTCTAGCAATAATTGGAAGAGAAACTAGGGGGCTGTCCCACGAATGAAAATGGATCACCCTAATTTCAACCCCAATCTGATGGCGGACCACTGTATTATCCATCAAAGTGTTGTATGCATCTCCCTGAAAGATTTCTGAGGTGAATGTGGGATCATGGGTGATTTGCCACCAAATAAAGATTTTAAGTTTTCGCATATGAAGTAGTCATTTTGAGACTTAAAAGTCCCATTGTCATATTTTTTTTACACAAATAGAGAAGTATCTGGTTTCAGTTTCTTCAATAAATGGCTACTGCACATACGCAAATACGTTATCTGCCTCTGACATTTTGCCAGCCTGCTGCTATCTGATATCTTCATGGTGTTTTCAACCTTAAATGACAGATTTATGGTGACCAGAAAAAACTGTAACCATGGTTTATGTCAAAGTGATTCCAGATAATCCCGTAGCGATTACATGTAGGTGTCAATTTATTCCCTTTCTTGAAGCCAATGCAAGACTTAGAGAAATGTGAACGGTGGGCCAAATATAGTTTTAAAATGCTGAATTATTAGTCTAGCATACTTAAGGTTTATGCTAATCTCTGCAGTGATGTGCTTATATCCCTTTCGTGAGCATTTTTTTCTTCTTGTTTTTATTACATTCATATAGGACAGGGATCCCAAATTTGCGGCCCCTGGGAAAATATTTAGTGGCAGATTCAGATTCAGAGATTTATTTGTCATTGACACCAGCTCTCACAAAAGGACCACAGATGCAACAAAATTCCGTTTGATGAGTGAGCATCGGGCCGCTGCAGACTTTGTTCCGCGCTGCCACTTCTCTCTCCAGAAAAGAGCAAGTTACAAGTAGACAACAAATATCATACAACATAGCATGGGTATGACACGACGCACAGGTCGCGTGCAGGGATTTTTTGTACAATAAAAAACTACCTGTCATGGCTGGAAGAAGGGGGGGGTCAGTGATAGTAAGAAAAAGGCGGTGGCGGATTGGGGGGGTTGTGTGTGAGTGTGTGTATGCACAAGTGTATCAGTGTTTGTTCGTATCTGTACACAAAATAAGAGTTGCAGGGCCCTGAGACCGGACTTGGGAAGAAATCAAGGGATCAAAGAGATGGAGCCATCTGCACGGCTCTCTCCAGGAGAAGGGAGGGGTTAGGTAAGGGTGTTCGGGAAAGGTAAAGTAAAATGATAATCAAATAAAGCCGAATAACAATTTAATATGTCCAAATTCAAATTTGTGCACCTTATGGCGTAGGCGAGACCTCAGGTCCCTTAAGTCATTGCCAATAGTCGCGGTCTGCCTCGACAGTTCAGTCACCTGCCCCGACAGTTCCATCACCTGGTGCAAGGTAGCATCCACTTTTCTCCATCCTTCCTTGGACCGAAGCGTGAGTCCACGGAGCCAGTTCTCGATTTGAGCCTCGAAACGGTCTTCCAATGCCTTGAATCCACCTTTGATCTGTGGTCATTTCCTTGAAAGCTGCCGTCTTGGAAACTTTCCGGTAGAGCAAGGCACCTGCTCTCACCTAAGAACGAACCCCACAACCGTAACACCAAACAGCCAAATATCCTCGATATCTTCCACAGATAGGACAGTAAGACATGCTGGCTTCTAGTGATCCCATGAATCTCACATATCCAGCGGCGAAAGTCCTGTCTGGGCAAGAAGGCTCTCCTGGTGCACCGTGTCTTGTTGAAAAAATCTTGTCAATTGCGCTGAGACCAACTAGTCAGATCCATTTCCGTTTCGTTTCATACGAGAGACCAGCACAATTGATCTACAGAGGAAATACCAAAAAAAAAAAAAAAAAAAAAAAAAGCAGACAAGACTAGACTCACGAAGATAGCAGAAAGCAACATTTGTAAGGAAACACGTCCGCCCCTGTCGAAGGCAGGAAGAAGCCGGAAGAATGACAGTATTAGTTTTGTCCATACATATTTTGCCCACACATATTTTGGGATGGGCAATTTTTAAAAAGTATATAAATTTAAAATTAAATCAATGAATTGAAACATTTTCAGATTTATATCAATTATTTAAATAGTGATGAAAAATAATTTTTAAAAGTAAAAACCACGGGTTAGAATAAAAAATATAATTTTGGACAGAATTTTTGAAAAGTTCTAAAAGTTCAAATATGTGTGGTTTGTTTGTATTTTGTTCTGGGGGATTTTATCTTTTTGTTTTGTAAATCTCTTGTGACCTCACATAGTTTAACTCTGGCTGCCATTGACTGGCTGAAAAGTTTTAAAGATAATAATAAAATTAAAAAATGGCATTGATTGAAGGGATCATTTAGTATTCAAAAAGTCCATAACAGTTACGCTTTCATTGTGAGACTTTATTGGCTGCCACTTGGACCTGTTATAATCAAACCTTTAAAGATTTATCATTTCGGTGGAAATTTTAAAAAATTCCAGTGGCAAAGTGCAATGAAAATGAGTGTTAGCGTGTTCATAAATAATCAACCACACAAGAACAAAAGTTCAAGCAGTGAAAATGTTAATTTAAAAAAATTAAATTAAATTTTAAAAAAAAGACTGTGGTTTCGGTTATGTACAGATTTTTCTTTCTCCACCGATAACATGTTGAGACTTTGAGATTGTGTTGTATGCAATGTTCACCACTAGGTGCCCCCAACTCACCCAAAATTGGGACTTCGTGCTTGATTGTCGTGTTTGGACAAAAACCGAAACATTCACCAAAAAACAGCGGTACACCAACAATCTACAATTTGTTTCAGTGTTTGTCAATATTATTTCAATAGCTAAATAAAGTATTTTTACTTCAGTTCCGATATCCAATAGAAAAACAATGGTCAGAGAAGGGAGTGTAATAATTGCAGAGGCATTTGTTAAATCTGTTCTGGAAAAGGTAGTTTTGTGTCCTGTTAAATTGGTTGAAAGAAAATAGAAAAGCTTAAATTAGTTAAATATGTTGAAACGGATCAAGAAATATAAATAATACTAAGAAACAGAATTCACAAATGCAACATGTCACGCTACAGTTCACAAGGTGGCAGTAATACACAATTATCGTTGTTTGTATTACAAGCGTCAATAAAGAGAAGTAAAAGAAGTTACATGAAACACGGAAATATAAGTAGGATTTTGCGTTATCCCATAGATAGTCATTTCATATAACCGCCTTGGCTCTTAACGTCATATTGGAGGTGGCAAAGCGGAGTCATTGGTGATTTTTTAAAAATTATTTTTATTTTTTTTATTTTTTAATTGACTTGAAGAGCCAGCTGCATGTATTAACGGTTGTTCAACGTAATTTCGATGCAAACCCAAGTGCCCCCCGCAAAACCCAATAGTCACACGAACATCGAAGTATACATTGGAGACACCTATTACATTTTCAAGTATCACAGTGAAGGTGTGACATTAATGGTAGAAATAAAATCTAGTTTCATGACAGTCACTTGCATTGCTTACAGTCTGATACGTGCAGATCCGCCACATACAATATGGCGGACCAGTGGCTGTCGTAGTTTGGCAACAAGTCAGAAAAGCGGGATCTATGTAGACTTAAAATAGGTCTATGTGTAAGCTTCCCTGAAGCCGTCCGTCGCATGGGCTGGGAGAGCGACTCAGCGGGCGTAAATCATGCTTACTGCTTGGGTAAGTGGCGCCGTTGTGTTTCCCGGCCTGTTCTATGGGCTAGGGAAAATACTCAAGTTCGCTTTCAGACACTGGGACGACGCAGAAGTAGTGACCGTCAGCGAAAGGTGAGGCGTGGTTGAAAGTTGAATTTAGCAGGTGGCACTGGAAGCCTCCTTCTTTAGTTATTACTAACAGTTAAAATTAGTGCAAACGTGATTTAAAATTGGTTGTAATGTTGGAAATGTCGCTTGTAAATTACAAAATTAGAAATAAAACAACATAATATTATTCTGGTAGTCCATTAGTACCTAAACTGGAAACATTAACTAATGCTATGATGAAGTTGACATCAGGATAACTCAATGCATTAAACGCCCCCAGGCTCGTTTCTGCTATCCATGCCACCATTTGTACTGCAAGTGGAATTACAATTGTGTCATCTTGCAAGAATGTCATGACTGACAGGTAATTGAAGATAATATGAATCATTCAGTGGAACCTCCTCATTCACATTAAATGGCAAATATAGTCTGTTTTATTAAATGGCAAATTTAGAACAGACTGAATACTATGTAACGAAAAAGGAATACACCCCTCTTGTATTCAAGTTAAACGAGTACAGGTTGAACCTGCTTCTCTGGGTAGTAAACAATTAGTGAACTCGTATTACCACGAAAGTTCTCAATGACTTCACAACTGTTTGTAGAAAAGCCTGTGTAATTAGAACAACAATCATCATTTAATGCATGTATTTGATTTAGGAGGTTCCATTGCACACAGGTTCAGGTTAACCTGTAATTCAAGGCAGGTGTCCCCAACCACCGGGCCGTGGCGCAATTGCTACCGGGCCGCAGAGAAATAAATAATTTATTAACGACTGCAATCTGACCTGTGGCTTTTGACACATCAATATACCTGTCTACGCTATAGACCAGGGGTCCTCAAATACAAATCTTGAAGGTCCACAATTCTTTTTTTTTTCCATACAAGCATGGGTCCATTTATTAATGAATTTATTATTCATTAATTAAATAGGTTTGGTACTTGCAGGTGGTAAAATGGACGCAATTTTCGTTGTCCACTTTTCTTTCCTTGGTCAACTTTGAGCATGCCATTTTGTTAGATTCGGTCTTCTACTGGTGGCATGTAAAGAAACAGATTGCAATGTGCCGTGTGCGACTCTGCTGCAGTCCGTTCACTCTAGCTAGCTGCATGCAGGCTCTCAGCCAATCAGCTCATCGTTGTTTTAGAGATGACAACAGAAGTGGGAATATGGAAGATATTTGACTAAAAATGAAACAGAATTTAGCGATAGAATCGTACCGCATAGCAATAGATCGGCAATTTGTACAAATAATATATGTTAAAAAAAAAGGTTTTTTTTTGTTTTTTTTTTTTTTGTTTTTTTTTTTGTTTTAAGTGCCATTTGCTCTGGGTCCACAGAGAGGTGTGCCGTGGTCCAGTCGTGGGCCGCGGTCCGGTTATTGAGGACCCGGCTATAGACTAATCCAAGTAAAGATTTATATCGGTCGCCATCTAGTGGTTGGCCGCAATTACTAGGGTGTTTGCCCACCAATAGACCCTCCTCACCTACGTCACAAAATGGGCATGTCGCTGTTTCCGGCCGCCATACTGTACCTCTTTTTCAGACCTATTCTCATTGTTTTCAATTAGTCGAGCAAGTTATAGAGCAATTCATGGAAGCCCCGGTGTTATCTGACGCTGTAAACTCATTGGATCCGTTGCATAAAAGGCGTTACGTGGAAAAGCTTCAGTTTATCCATTCGCCAGATCCGTATTTGATGCCTAAATCGATGTTTTTCGACCCGCTGGCTTCGCCTGACATCTGATATCCTGATATTTACAACTATCTTGTCCACACAAAATCAGCCTATTCTCACGAAAGTTTGAAAAACTTTAAGAGCTTGGAGGCTTATAAATGCTACGTTGCTGGTTGGGTGAAACACGTCCTCGTACACGAAAATTCGGCAGGAATCTTGTGCTCGGAAGGTGAGTTACGAAATTTTCAATTCAAAATCTTTTGTTCTTGGTAACATCCACTGTCAAGTCTAATGTATTTCACGTCATTTGTCAATGGAGCTAGGGCTTTTAATGTTTATATGGTTTAGCGATAGCACTCTCACTACATACATACGTGTATGTTGTCGGCGATTAGCCTAGCAATGATCTTAATTGTGGTTGTCAGCCCAAAACCCTCTAAATATATATTAAATGCATCTTACCAGATATAAAATGACTACTACATAATCTGTGGTAGTCGTTTGGAGCCCAGTTTTCTCGTCGAATTGCAGCAGTCAATCGCGGCCTCCTCTTCGGGTCTCTCGGAATACGGTAAAAATTCAAGTCTCTCCGTCTATCTTCTCTGTTTTTGCAACCGACCGCCACACACGACTTCACCATTTTGAGTATTAATGTTGACGAGCAGTAAAACGTGCAATAATAGGAGGAATTTACGAAGCGCTAATGCATTTCTATGACGAGTATCCGGACATCATGGCGCGGGGGCGTGGCTGTGACGTCACGTGGGTAGGGTCTATAGCAGCCCAGCGCCAGTCAATGTAAATGGCAACTTAAGCCGCTGTTGGCTGTGTGCTGCGGGCGGCGACATCTTTCAACAGCTTTTTTACGGGGAAAAGGCCACCTGCTGAGTCAGAAGAGGAGCCTACAACCAAGTCCATTTTGCATAATATGTGGCTAAAAGCTAGAAAATGAGGCAACAAAAGCGAATGCACTGAGAGCATCATACCTCATGGCGAATCGTATTGCTAAAGCTAAGAAACCTTTCACGATTAGAGAAGAACTCATTATGCTTGCGACCACGGATATTTGCCGACAAGTTTTAGGAGAGGCTGCTGTTTAAAAAAAAGGTTGATTCAGTGTATGGTGAGTGACATTTTCTCTGCACTTGCTATTAGTTTTTAACCTCGACGTGCTACTTTATATTTAGTGTCATTTTCTGCCACGCATTGCCGGTCCATGAAAAAAAAGGCCCACATTACACCGGTCCGTGGTGCAAAAAAGGTTGGGGACCACTGCCTTAAGGAGTCTCAGCAAATGTGTGTACTAATGTGTAGAGTCGTAACTACTGTATTTTCTGGACTATAAATTGCTCAGGAATATCAGGCTGCGTTCACACGTTATGACTTCTTATGACTTCTCCGCGATATGCGACACATATTAGATTTTTATTTTTTTTTTTACATCCAGTATGAACAGTAAAATTCCGATTTTTTTTAACAGATCTGACCTGGGCTAAAGCATGTGTGTATAAGAATCAGACGTCTATCCAACTAATCTAGAGTATGAATGAATACTTGCTTGAACACTACCCATACATCATCATCAAATAACGTAAGTCATCACTGTTTGACAAAACAAAAAACATGCGAGCAATGGCGGGCAAACGCGCAGAAAACTTTTTTTTTTTATTATTATTATAACAAAAATCTGAAAAATCACGCCTTGCGGTATGAGTGCCCCTGGTACATTAATCAAAAAAATGTGCCATAACAAAAAAAAAAAAACAAGTCGCACAAGACTGTAAATCGCATATTCGGGGGAAATATATGTCCACTTTCATTTGTCTTTGTGAAGAAAACAGTCACTGACTCACTAGTATTACATAAGCAACAAAAGAGACGTTCAAAAGAATTGAATAGTTACAAAAGTTATTGTCGAACCCACCTTCAATGCCAGCCACTTTGCACACTCACGCAACACACAGTACTTGTGCTAATGTAAGAGTCCTCTTAGCTTCAAGGTTGCAGCACTTCAGCTTTATGACTGCCCCTTCGACAGCTTTCTTCAACTGTCACTGTATGCACAATAGGCCTGGGCGATATATCGTTTGAACATCGTCATCATGATGTGCGGATGCGCAATACTCTAATTGCAAGGAGGTGCGATATTTTTTATTTTTAAACACGCTTTGACGCTCACGCTGCTGAGAACAGCCTCGCACTCACACAGTGAATGAGTTGTCTTTGATCGTTGAGCTAGCGAGTCGTCCATCGCCAGATCAAAGCTACAAACCTGTCGATCATCATTAACTTTTAGTACCGAGCCCACTGCACTAGCAGAAATGGTTACACTGCTTAGCAGGAGGGAGTTGTGAGAGGCTGAGAGGACTCGCTCAACGAAGCATTTAATAAAGACAAGCATTTTTGTTGTTTAAAAATACAGTGCTACCTCGACATACGGTTGCTTCGACACACGATCTTTTCAACATCCGACGTAAAATTTGACTCGCCATTTGTTTCTACATCCGACGACATGCTCGAAATACGATTTATGACAGCGCGCAGTTTCATTGTTTTCTCGCAAGACGGACGCACGGCAGATTTTCTTGTTAGAGAAATCAACATGGGTTCCAAGAATGTTAGTGCAGGTGGTGAAAAAAAAAGGAAAAAGGTGAGGCTTACCATTCAAATGAAGATGGAAATGATAGAAAAATACGAGCGTGGTGTGCTCATCCGTGAACTGGCTCAAAAATACAGCCGTAGAATGTCTACGATCTCGACGGTCCTCCTCTGACCCCCGTTTGCCAGTCTTTATAAGTTAAGGTGAAAATACATCTGAACTAGAAGAGTCTGGCAGCGAACGATCACAGCCAACCCTCCCAGTTCAAACGGACGTCTATCGCTGTCATTAGCAGTGAATGAATTAAGAACATGTCAGATTCTATTTTTCAACAGTTGAAATAGCGCATCTGAGTATGAGTCGCAGGCCCAGTCAAACTATGGGGAAGGCCCAGTCAAACTATGGGGGGGGGATTATAGTCCGGAAAATACAGTAATGAGACACTGTTTTGACTTCTGTTTAATGACGTCTGTGGGAGTCTGTCATGTTCTACACTAATCAAATTCTTCTCACCCTGTACAGTCATTGGCTGGTCAATGAGTATATGTTATTTGGCTCTTCTTATATGGCCACTGACCTTGTTGCCATGTACCTGAGTCACTACCATATTCAGAGGCGCCAAAGTCAGAACAGCATATACAACAGCCACAATCAGCAAACGATGAAGGCTTTCTTCTCCAAGGACTGGTTGCTCATCCTCCATCATTTGACCCTCGTTTTGGTTTTCATGCCCATCGCTATGGTAGGAATTTAATGTTTGAAACACAGGATTGGACTCTTTTGCGTTGACACTCATGCCACTTTATGTATGAAATTGGTTATTCAGTTTCTCCGAAGAGGACTGGGCGATTTTTTCCTCGGGTGCTTTTTCATCGCAGAATTCAGCACACCTTTTCTCTGTATGGCAAAGATCCTCATTCAGGTACACAACACACGGACAACAATGGGCTTCATTCGTCAAAAGACAAATTTAAAACCTTTTGGGAATGAGTATAATACTGTATCTAGTAAGGATGTCCCCTGATCCGATCACGTGATCAGAAATTGGGCCGATCGTGCCATTTTTCAGAGTATCAGAATCGGGTGAAAATGATCGAGTTTTTAGTGTAAAAAATATATTTATATTATGCCTGAACATAGTCATCGCGATGTGCTGATGTGCAAGGACATGCATTATATACAGTGGGGCAAATTAGGATTTAGTCAACCATTGATTGTGCAAGTTCTCCCTCTTGAAAATATTAGAGAGGCCTGTAATTGTCAACATGGGTAAACCTCAACCATGAGAGACAGAATGTGAAAAAAAAACAGAAAATCACATTGTTTGATTTTTAAAGAATTTATTTGCAAATCATGGTGGAAAATAAGTAGTTGGTCAATACCAAAAGTTCATCTCAATACTTTGTTATGTACCCTTTGTTGGCAATAACGGAGGCCAAACGTTTTCTGTAACTCTTCACAAGCTTTTCACACACTGTTGCTTGTATTTTGGCCCATTCCTCCATGCAGATCTCCTCTAGGGCAGTGATGTTTTGGGGCTGCCGTTGGGCAACACGGACTTTCAACTCCCTCCACAGATTTCTATGGGGTTGAGATCTGGAGACAGGCTAGGCCACTCCAGGACCTTGAAATGCTTCTTACGAAGCCACTCCTTTGTTGCCCTGACTGTGTGTTTGGGATCATTGTCATGCTGAAAGACCCGGTCACGTCTCATCTTCAATGCCCTTGCTGATGGAAGGAGATTTTCACTCAAAATCTATAGATACATGGCCCCATTCATTCTTTCCTTTACACAGATCAGTCATCCTGGTCCCTTTGCAGAAAAACAGACCCAAAGCATGATCTTTCCACCCCCATGCTTCACAGTGGGTATGGTGTTCTTCGAATGCAATTCACTATTCTTTCTCCTCCAAACACGAGAACCTGTGTTTCTACCAAAAAGTTCTATTTTGGTTTCATCTGACCATAACGCATTCTCCCAGTCCTCTTCTGGATCAGCCAAATGCTCTCTAGCAAACCGCAGACGGACTCGGACGTGTACTTTCTTCAGCAGGGGGACACGTCTGGCAGTGTAGGATTTGAGTCCGTGGCGGCGCATGGTGTTACTGATAGTAGCCTTTATTACTGTGGTCCCAGCTCTCTGTAGGTCATTCACTAGGTCCCCCCGTGTGGTTCTGGGATTTTTGCTCACCGTTCCTGTTATCATTTTGACGCCACAGGGTGAGCTCTTGCATGGAGCCCCAGATCGGGGGAGATTATCAGTGGTCTTGTATGTCTTCCATTTTCTAATAATTGTTCCCACTGTTATTTCTTTACACCAAGCATTTTACCTATTGCAGATTCAGTCTTCCCAGCCAGGTGCAGGTCTACAATTTTGTCTGTGGTGTCCTTCAACAGCTCTTTGGTCTTGGCCATAGTGGAGTTTGGAGTGTGACTGACTGAGATTGTGGACAGGTGTCTTTTATACCGATAATGAGTTAAAACAGGTGCTATTGATACAGGTAACGAGTGGAGCCTTATTAGACCTCGTTAGAAGAAGTTAGACCTCTTTGACAGCCAGAAGTCTTGCTTGTTTCTAGGTGACCAAATACTTATTTTCCACTCTAATTTAGAAATAAATTCTTTAAAAATCAAAGAATGTGATTTTCTGTGTTTTTTTTCCCACATTCTGTCGCTCATGGTTGAGGTTTACCCATGTTGACTATTACAGGACTCTCTAATCTTTTCAAGTAGGAGAACTTGCACAATTGGTGGTTGACTAAATACTTATTTGCCCCACTGAATATGGCGGAAAACACTCAGGTGACTTGAAGTTCCACTCTGAGACCCCCAATTTGGCCAAATTTCAAAATTTGATATGCACGTGTGATACATCATTGAAAAGCTTAAAATCTCAATTTTCCGGGGGAAGCAAAATTTTGAACAGGGAGGCTTTTTTTTGTTTGTTTGTTTTTTAAAGAAAGTTTTTTTAAGGGCATTTTTAAAGAAAAATTAACTTTAAACAGCAAAACCCTAACTGGAGGTGAGAGCACGCGAGAGCGTCATTAAAGGCGCCATGATTTTACAAGATATTATCACGTGCTTACCTTTTTTCGATCCAAAAACTCAGCATGTACTGTATCACTGAGTGTCAAGACACAGCTGTGAATGGCCACAGCCGGATTTTATGGGGATTTTATGGGCGAAACATGGTAGCCTGGTACTCCAGAAACACCGCGGTTCCAGCTTTTGAGTCTGGCCACCATTAAGCGGATAAAAATTCCAGGGCGGAGCAAGCCACAGCAAACAGACAGCGGAGTGGACCAATCAGCGATGGGCGGAACGAGGGACTTGCGCGCGGAAGTAAACATACGAGGAGAGCGGAGTTTATTCAACTTGGCTTGCGCGAGACAGACTGTTGTCTATGACTTGTGGCGATGTGTTTTTGGTAATATAAAACTGATTTTACCGTGGATTGGAACATATTCTCGGCTCTCCTGTTCGCCATCTGTGTTGTTGTGGAGACTACTTCCGACGCGGAAGAGTGACGTTGCTCGTTAAGAACATGTCACGCAAATAAACGAATCTGATTTGTCGATTGATTTTGTACTTGCTCGAGAGGCCGTTAATGGGCTGGGTCCCAGACTATACTCTCAGTGTTTGAAAAACACAGGGACTCCGCTGTCTGTTTGCTGCTGGTACCCTGGAACTTTTATCCGCTTGATGGTGGCCAGACACAATAGCTGGAACAGCGGTGAGTCTGGAGTACCAGGCTACACCAGTGGAACCAATGCAAAAAGTGTGGAGCCTTGACAATATTCATCGCAATGTTAATTTTTTCCAATATCGTTCAGGCCTATCTCAAACAGAGCTATTCAATTTATCTGGTGAAAATTCTTCGAGTTTCAATATTGCAATACAAAAAAATCGCAATCATAGGTTTTTTCCAATATCGTTCAGGCTTAATTTATATTTTTTACTTTTTAAGGGCTAAAACATTAACTAAATAATCAAATAAAATGGCATTGCCAACTCCCGGAAAAAGCAGAAGAGGAAATATACTGTAAAAAGTACAGTACTGTAACATGTTTGGAACTTTTGTTCAAATACAAACAAACAAACATAACTTTTTTTTTCCGGTATCGGATCAAGACTCTGTATTGGCTGATTCTCAAAATCAGGTGACTCGGACTCTGGTGCAAAAATATGCGATTGGGACATCCCTATTATCTACTGGTTGATTGGAACTATATCCAAGCAGATTTCTGGCAAGAACTAAAACTGAGAAGAGGTGGTTTAAATGTGTCATACTGAGGAGATTCCCTGCAGAAGAATGCTGCCCAAATTAATAGTGTTTCTTTCTGTGTTAATGACAGTACATATATGTGTAATTGCTGATTTGTATTTATATTCTTCTGGCTTTTCGTCTCTTTCGGATCCAGCTGGGAGTAGACAACACCAGGCTGCACATAATCAACGGCATATTGCTCCTCTTGACGTTCTTCATGTGTCGAATCTTGATCTTCCCCTTCATGTACTGGATGTATGGTCGGCAGATCAACATGCCGCTGCACAAAGTGCCCTTCAGTTTGCCTTGGCACTGCAACGTGGGCAACCTGACTGTCCTCGCGCCACAGCTCTACTGGTTTTACCTCCTGCTGAAGAAAGCCAAGAGACTGTACAATAAACATAGAAAGGTTAATTAAATCCAAACAGACCATACATTTTGGCTCCTAAAAATAAGTAAACAGTTTACAACTCAGACATGAACTAATTTAGATCGCTGTAAACCTTTCTAAGCACTGCTAGTTTGTTTTTCTGTTACAACCAGCACAGTGCACTTTCTTAAAAAGGAATGTAAGAATCTTGTACTGAGTTCAATATAACTCCATGTTTTTATGATTGTTGGGATTCTGTGCTATCACTGCAAACTAGAATTTCTATATTTTGTTTTACATAAATACACTTAAAAATCATCCAGTGTGATAAATTGAGCTATCTTATCTGTGATTTTCTTGACTTTTTGTTGTTGTTGCTGGACATTTTCTCTGTGTTTCAGTAGTGTAAATATATACAGTGAGGAGCACTGTTGTACATAAAGGGAGGAGCAGAAGTATTTGCATCCCTTGTGATTTTGCAAGTTCGCCCACTTAGAAAATAGATAGAGGACTGAAATTTCAATCATAGATGCATTTCCACTCATACAGACATAATCTTTATGTTAGCACCTCCGCTCCTCCCTCCTGAGAGCTGGGCCACCTCCGGCAGGTGTGCATGATTCATCTAATGGCATACCACACGCAGGCTATTTTTAGACCGTGACGTTGCATCGTAAAGCGGAAGTGAAGCCGAAGTGGGACATTATAGACCCGCCCTCGCATAGAGCCAACGTAATTAGTGCTACTTTTCTCCGGTAATCTTGCAAAAACGAACATGGCGATCACGCATTGCTTTTTTGGAACTTGTAGAAACGACTCTAGACATTACGACACATGAAGGATGTTTTCTTCATACGTTTCCGTTAACCAAAAACTCGGGAGGAAAAAACGTGAAGACCGAATCAACTTGAGCGGACTTTAACACCAGCTCGGCGAATCCATTCACGTTTCATATGCAGTAAACATTATGTTGGGTTAGCATGGTCTTTCAGAGGACAAAGAGGTAAGCCATTTTTATATTTTTAACTTATTTTTTTAGCGTAACGTTCTGCCGTACTGCTTCTTTCTGACAATGAATGACCTGAAAAGAATTACAATGGTATCTGACTGCCACTGTTACCGTTTCTGTTATATATATATATAAACACCTTTAGTAAGGGGGAAGTGTAAATAAATTATAGGATTAAGATGTGTTATCAATGAAAAAATTAAAAGTGTTCGTTGGCTGTCACTGAGTAGCATTTGCGATCGCTACACAAAGCTAACTAAATTACCCCCAAGAACGGTAAGAGACGTGGGACAACCAGAAGATACATAAGAAAGACAGGGCTGATGGTAAAGGATAGCTTGTTGAAACAGGAGATAAAAAAGCTATGCTTGGGTCGGCTCGTTTTTTTTTCGTCTTTTTCAGCCTTCGACACTAAAGCCATCTCTTTAACTGAACATTTTTATGTTCTTCCACATCTTTGCCAGTCAATTTGGCACCAGGCACATCATTTTCAGAGAGAATTGGTAGGTTTAGCTCTGTAAACATCTCCTTCGTACACGATTTCCATTCATTTCCTATTAGGGACAAACGGTGGCTTCTCCCTACTTAGCAACAGTAGCTAATGTCATGAATATTAATGAGCGGAAGTGACGTGTTGCTTGCGGTACGCCATTCACAGGTCAGACGGGTGGAGCGGCCACAGGTGCAGGCAATCATCATCAGCCACCTTTATAAGCCAGTGGACGCCTCACCTCGTCGCCAGATCAACTTGTCTGTTTCCAGCGTCAGTTGCTTCTCGCACTCATTTGAAACTTTTCTCTGTGATTCTCGGCTTATGATTTTTTGCTCGCGTCCCAGGACCTGTCTCTGCGCGCCCCTCGTCGGAACCTCAAGCCTGATATTCTTCCTGATCCGTATCAGCTCCCTGCCTGCCTATTTGCCCTTGGATCTGGCAACAATTAAACATTTTTGATCACAGTCACCCGTGCCATTGTCTGCTCTGGGATCCCCTCCCATCGCGCATCCTAACACTTTAAAAAAAAATCCAGAAATCACATTGTATGATTTTTAAAATAATTTATTTGTAATTTACTGGGGTTCATAAGTTGCAATTTACTGGGGTTAATAAGTACCTTTGTAACCCTGAGAATCTGCAATAAGTATGACACTCAGAGAGTCATCAGTCTACCTTAAAAAAAGTCCACGTTTACCCCATGAGTAACCACCCACCTGTTTGAGCTTATAATTGTCCCCTGTGCACCCCACAGTCAGTCATCATCCAACTGCTACCATGGGCAAGACCAGAGAGCTTTCAAAAGACACCAGAGAACAAATTGCTGAGCTCCACAAAGTTGGAAAAGGCTATGGGACAATTGGGAAGCAGATAGGTGAGAATAAACCAACATTTACAGCAATTGTAAGAAATTGGAAAAGGCTAAACATGACGGATAATATACCTCGGACAGGGGCTCCATGCAAAGTCTCTCCTCGTGGAGCATAACTCATGATGAGAAAAGTTAGGGCTCAGCCTGGAACTACACGGCAGGAGCTGGTCAATGACCTGAAGAGAGCTGGATGCACAGTTTCAAAGGCTACTATCAGTAAAACACTACGGTGCAATGGCTTAACACTAGAAAACCCAGCAGGGCGACTTGGCCTTTCCCAAGACAAACACTCCTTATATACCCTAGCAATGGCCGATTTGGCCTCTCCTCTGTGACTCGTGATAGTTTGTTTCAGTTGAAGTCAAGCTACATTTATTTAATTACATTTATGAAGTTTGACACTTTTTACACATTTTTTAATTCACTTCTCCTATACTCCACGCATAACAACAGAAAGAATGGCTCAAATGTGTACATTGTTTTGAAGAAGAAGAAAAAGCGTTTTAGAACTGCAATTTGAGTGTAAAGCAGGAATTGTGTCTATAGTTTAGAAGGACTGAATCAGGGGCATGGAGAATGGATTGTGGTCATTGTGTATGTACTGGACTGTCTCAGGAAATTAGAATACACAATATTCTAATTTCCTGACTGTCTCAGGAAATTAGAATATTGTGTATTCTAATTTCCTGAGACAGTCCTGTATATATACACAGGACTGTCTCAAAAAATTAGAATATTGTGTATTCTAATTTCCTGAGACAGTCCAGTATGTCTAGTTGCATTTCCATATGAACGGCTGTTGTCCGTCAGACAACGACTTGCCAATTCAGAAGCACTTGGGTCATTTTTGCCACCTCTGGGTTTGCCGGGGGGAGAGGCCATATTGGCCATTGTTTGGGACTAGTAGGAGTACCAGAATTCTCTTGAACTTCTAGTGTTAAAATCATGCATTGCTCAGAAGGTTCCCCTGTTGAAGCCAGTACATGTGAAGGCCCGTCTGAAGTTTGCCAGGGACCATCTGAATGATGCAGAGGTGTCATGTGAGAAAGTCATGTGGGCAGATGAGACCAAAGTAGAACTTTTTGGTGCAAACTTTTGGTGTGTGGAGGAAAAAGAAGGATGAGTACAATCCTAAGAGCACCATCGCCACTGTGAATTAAAAGGGGACAGGACGATTGTGCTGTATAAAGCAGAATATGAATGGTGAAATGTATCGTCAGATTTTGAGCCACAACCTCCTTCCCAGTCAGTCATAGACTTAAAGATGTTTCGTGTGTTTAAGGTCAAAAAATGGACCGACACATTCAGCAAATGAAAAAGGCTAAGTGTGAGGTCTGAACATCATGAAAATAATTCACTTAATAATGGTAGGACTAATTCTATCTTTACAATATATGGGAAGACAATCTAAATTACCTATAGAACTGAACAAATAAGGTTCCTTAAAAGTTTTGGGGACAATTTGAGCATCCTGAAAAGTGGGTTGTGTTATGTCCATACCGTCCCTATGCAAACCTACGCCCTTGGAGTAAATGTAACGCGTTACAACTCACCGAAAATTACAGAGAGTACCTGATTGCGCCATTTTAATTTTTATTTGTCGTGAGCGTGGCGTCGTCGGCTTCAGGCCCCCTGAAATATTCTTAAGCCCCAAAATGACTTGTTGTTTTATTTTATTTTATTTTTTTTTTAATACAAAAATGCTGACATATTCACTTTGAAGTTGCCAGAAGATTAGTTTAAATTAATAATCATATAACCTGTCATTATTGTCTTAAATATGATCATAAATCTGTCAGTTTCCCCTCACTTCATAGAGTAAATTAGAGAGTCCCTTCAGCGTGTCGCTATCCAATACATTCCACTTGTTCATACACAGGTTTCCAAATCTCTGAAAATCCAGTCCGCATTTTCCCTGTGACCTTGCTCGCAGATTGCTCCGTGTTTGACTAATAGAAACCTGGCTTGCACACGGCAATCTCTGCGCACGTCTTACCTTTGTTGTTTTGCGGTCAAAAGTTACTTCCCAGCTCTAAAATAATGCCCTAGTAGAGTTACAGTAAGTGTGCAGTCTTGTTGCCACCATCTTTAGTGTGACTTCCTTCTGGAGCATCACTTTTGTTTCTCACGTCACACATAGATGAGTTTTGAGTACAGGAGCTGAGTTTATTCACATATGATTATCATAAGTGGGCAGTCATAATAATACAATAATAATAATCACCACCACGTTTATTGACCTGTAGGAGTCAGAGCAGAGGAGCAAAGAGGGTCACAGGGGAGAGACCTCTAATTAAAAGATGAGTGGGACAGTAATGATTAGAAGGTGGAGAAAGCCGAGAAGATGATTACTGTATATATAGCATACATACCCACCCTAACACCACACACACACCCACACACGCATATACAGTACTGGCCAAAAGTTTGGATACACCTTCTCATTCGTGCGTTTTCTTTATATTCGTGACTATTCACATTGTAAATTCTCATTGAAGGTAATAAAACTATGAATGAACATGTATGGAATGATGCACTGAGCAAAAAAAAAGTGAAATAACTGAAAACGTATAATATTCTAGTATCTTCAAAGTAGCCACCTTTTGCTCTGATTACTTTATGGCACACACTTGTCATTCTCTTCAGTCACCTAGAATGTTTTTTGACTTCACAGGCATGCCTTTTCAGGTTTGATTAGTGGAATTTATTGCTTTATCAATGAGGTTGGGAACTTCATTTGTGTTGCATTGAATAAAGTGTGTCCAAACTTTTAACATATACTGTATTGAATGTATGCATGTACAGTGTATCACAAAACTGAGTACACACCTCTCATTTCTGCAGATATCCGAGTATATCTTTTCATGGGACAACACTGACAAAATGTCACTTTAACACAATGAAAAGTAGTCTGTGTGCAGCTTACATAATAGAGTTAATTTATTTTCCCCTCAAAATATAGCCATTAATATGTAAACCCCTGGCAAGAAAAGTGCGTACACCCTTTAGTAAATACGTACAGTGCCTTGCAAAAGTATTCGGCCCCCTTGAATCTTGCAACCTTTCGCCACATTTCAGGCTTTAAACATAAAGATATGAAATTTAATTTTTTTGTCAAGAATCAACAACAAGTGGGACAGAATCGTGAAGTGGAATAACATTTATTGGATAATTTAAACTTTTTTAACAAATAAAAAACTGAAAAGTGGGGCGTGCAATATTATTTGGCCCCTTTACTTTCAGTGCAGCAAACTCACTCCAGAAGTTCAGTGAGGATCTCTGAATGATCCAATGTTGTCCTAAATGACCGATGATGATAAATAGAATCAACCTGTGTGTAATCAAGTCTCCGTATAAATGCACCTGCTCTGTGATAGTCTCAGGGTTCTGTTTAAAGTGCAGAGAGCATTATGAAAACCAAGGAACACACCAGGCAGGTCCGAGATACTGTTGTGGAGAAGTTTAAAGCCAGATTTGGATACAAAAAGATTTCCCAAGCTTTAAACATCTCAAGGAGCACTGTGCAAGCCATCATATTGAAATGGAAGGAGCATCAGACCACTGCAAATCTACCAAGACCCGGCCGTCCTTCCAAACTTTTCTTCTCAAACAAGGAGAAAACTGATCAGCGATGCAGCCAAGAGGCCCATGATCACTCTGGATGAACTGCAGAGATCTACAGCTGAGGTGGGAGAGTCTGTCCATAGGACAACAATCAGTCGTACGCTGCACAAATCTGGCCTTTATGGAAGAGTGGCAAGAAGAAAGCCATTTCTCAAAGATATCCATAAAAAGTCTCGTTTAAAGTTTGCCACAAGCCACCTGGGAGACACACCAAACATGTGGAAGAAGGTGCTCTGGTCAGATGAAACCAAAATTGAACTTTTTGGCCACAATGCAAAACGATATGTTTGGCGTAAAAGCAACACAGCTCATCACCCTGAACACACCATCCCCACTGTCAAGCATGGTGGTGGCAGCATCATGGTTTGGGCCTGCTTTTCTTCAGCAGGGACAGGGAAGATGGTTAAAATTGACGGGAAGATGGATGCAGCCAAATACAGGAACATTCTGGAAGAAAACCTGTTGGTATCTGCACAAGACCTGAGACTGGGACGGAGATTTATCTTCCAACAGGACAATGATCCAAAACATAAAGCCAAATCTACAATGGAATGGTTCAAAAATAAACGTATCCAGATGTTAGAATGGCCAAGTCAAAGTCCAGACCTGAATCCAATCGAGAATCTGTGGAAAGAGCTGAAGACTGCTGTTCACAAACACTCTCCATCCAACCTCACTGAGCTCGAGCTGTTTTGCAAGGAAGAATGGGCAAGAATGTCAGTCTCTCGATGTGCAAAACCGATAGAAACATACCCCAAGTGACTTGCAGCTGTAATTGGAGCAAAAGGTGGCGCTACAAAGTATTAACGCAAGGGGGCCGAATAATATTGCACGCCCCACTTTTCAGTTTTTTATTTGTTAAAAAAGTTAAAATTATCCAATAAATTTTGTTCCACTTCACGATTGTGTCCCACTTGTTGTTGATTCTTGACAAAAAATTAAAATTTTATATCTTTATGTTTGAAGCCTGAAATGTGGCGAAAGGTTGCAAGGTTCAAGGGGGCCGAATACTTTTGCAAGGCACTGTACATCCCTAAATGTCCAAATTGAGTACTGCTTGTCATTTTCCCTCCAAAATGTAATGTGACTCATTACAGGAGTGCTGTCAGCATTGCTGCAGAGATTGAAGAGGTGGGAGGGTCAGCCTGTTAGTGCTCAGACCATACGCCGCACTCTACATCAAATTTGTGTGCATGGCTGTCACCCCAGGAGGAAGCCTCTTCTGAAGACGGTACACAATAAAGCCTGCCCGTCTCATCAGACCATAGGACATGGTTCCAGTAATCCATGTGCTTTGTTGACATGTCTTCAGCAAACTGTTTGCGGGCTTTCCTGTGGACCGTCTTCAGAAGAGGCTTCCTCCTGGGGTGACAGCCATGCACACCAATTATGTATTACATATTTTTATATTTGGGCGTGAGTTTTGCTGTAACATATCCCTTTAAATGAATCTCAAGGCAGTGATGATTTGTCGTAATCATGTTCACAATCGAGGACGAAGTCCGAAAATAATAAACATGTTTTCATTTTGCTTAAAACATTGCTGTAATTTAGGGTGACCAATCGTCCTCTTTTGGCGGGACAAGTCCTCTTATTACGTGCTCTCCGGAGCGTCTGGCCGGGTTTCATAAATTCATGAAAATGCCCGTTTTTTATGATTTTTCACGGGACCACCTTGAAGAGAATCCCTCCGGCCACTAGGGGGCAGCGCCTGCCTGCGTTGACATGGCTACTAATAGTAGGGGCGGGAGAAAGAGTAGATCTTCTTCTTGTTTTTTGTTGGCAGTTTACCCTTTGTTTCATGGGGAATTACGACCTTCTACTGACAGTTTGGCGAGAGATTACACTACAGTTCAATAAGGAGTTCTAAGACATGGCTCCATACACCTTTTTGTAAGTTTATGAATGAATGAAATGTTTATTGTCATCATCATCGGTATCACTGACAGTTGCAAAATGTGATATGATTAGCCCGAAGAAAGCAAGAACCGAAAAAAGACAAGGGCAGACGGGAGAAGCATATGCTTATCAAGACCCGTCCCCTTGCAGCCAAGGACGCACAATCAAACATGGTAGAGTTGCATACATCAAATTACATGAGCTTTTTTTTTTTTTTTCCACATGAATTTTCTTCCCAAAAGTTATTGATTTGCCATAGCAATATTGTCCATTAGTGCGAGTTCATTGATTCGGGGGATTGTCAGATTTGTGTATTGAGGTATAGCCGAGGGAATCATGGAGGCCCACATCCGCTGCAATCTGCTCAGGTTGGTTAATCGTCATCCGCCCTGGCCTGGTTTCCGCGAGCGAGCCTTTCTTGGTCCCGGATTGCCGTGATAATTTTCATCACCATTTGAGCGGCGGCATCACTAAATGCTGCTTGTTCCTTCTTCACCTGGGACAAATCATCACACATTATCTCCTGTTAATGTCGATCACGTGTCTTCTGTTGCATATTGGGTTATATGTGTACACAGAGATGCAGTATATTGTATGAGTCTTGTAATTGTTCAGCGTTCGTTTTTTTGGTTGAATGTTAGTATTATATTCTAAGTAGCTGTGTTTCTTATGAGTTTTTTTTTTTTTTTTTACGATAAATTCATTTATAATGGCAACTGTTGACTTTTGTCGGAGATTTGTACTGGCGTAATCTGTAAAATCCCGTTTGGTGTCGCATCGTTGCGCTGCTGATGATTGTAAATTTTTTATAGCAAAGTTTGATTTCGCCTCGGCTTCTGGTACTCGCTAATAGGGTAGCGATCAGTGAGCTCAGCCGCGCTAGGCATTATGGGCAATGTAGTTTTGAACTGCTGCGTTTGGCAACATGCTGGTCAGTTTAATTCGGTTGTTGATTGCGTACAATCTAGAACATTCAATGAGAATAAAAATTGAGTGGGAATAACAATTTGTCAGCGACAATTGTCGTGATAGTCATTTATAAAAATGTTGACTTGGCACATAGCCTACTGTGTGTGTGTGTGTGTGTGTGTGTGTGTGTGTGTGTGTGTGTGTGTGTGTGTGTTTGAGTGTGTGTATTGAATGGACTACATTTTCATGGGTCTGCATTATAATATATATATATATATATATATATATTTTTTTTTTTTTAAATCATTATTCGTTTTTTTATTTTATTTATGTATTTATTTATTTTTTTAATTGTTTGCTTTTTTTTGTAGGAAGAATAAAGCCTGTTAAGTAAAAAAAAAAAAATTCCATATAGTATATAATATATACTATATGGCAATAGGCCTATTTTTTCCTTTTTTTTTTTTTTTTTTTTTTCTTTTAATAAAACTGAATTTTTCTATCCTGAGGAGGCACACTTTAAATATATTAAAGTGATACAGGCATCTTTGAGTGAACTTCGAGTAAAATTCAAGTATCTCGAGGCCAGTTCTGGGCTACTGCGTCCTCTTTTTTGGAAATCAAAATATGGTCACCCTACTGTAATTTGCATTGTTTTGAAAGAATTTGATTGATCCCATGCTTTTATTGTGAAAAACGACATGTGATTTCCGCCCCTCCTGCGTCACACGTGTTTACCCCCGCAAGCAACGCTGTTGCAGAAGTGCGAAAGTTGGTACTTGCTAGTAGGTGTATTGTCATTCAGTGCAGCATTTTCGACTCAATCAATCATTATGCTTAAAACGCTGGCTTGTGGAGCTGTGACATTTGCTGGACTTTACATCGGCTTCAAGAAAGTACTCAAGTTGACTTTCACGCGATGGAGTGACGCAGATGTGTTGATAGTGAGTGAAAGGTCAGTCAGTTACTGCGAGTTTATTTAAGGCTCTTTTCAACATTATTGTCAGTTGCCTGTCCATTCGAAACGAACGTGGTCATATAGTCATTTTATGCACTCTGCTCGTTATGGTCTTGGACAAGTTTCATTTGAGGAATGCTGATATGTTGAGTATGGTAACTGCTGTTGTTGCCCGCCCAAAATCAACTGGGATGGGCTCACCTGAGTCGTTGTTCTAATTGTTTGCCTTCCTTAAACGGCGGTCATTCCAGAATTGGAAGACATTTTACTTCCCACCCTTAAAATTTTGAATAATCAACTTTCAAAATGGTAAAGCATGCCGTTTTGGAGGGAATGTACTTGTCCTCACGACGAAAAAAATAAAGGAAAATATACAGTGTGTGTGTGTGTGTGTGTGTGTGTGTGTGTGTATGTATATATATATATATATATATATATATATACACACAGTGCTTCTCGAAAGTTTGTGAACCCCACAGCGATGGTCAGATTTTTTGTAAAAAAAACTAAAATAACCTTATTAAATGTTAAGTTATACCCAAATCCACAATACTGACATTCCAAATAATGGACTGAAACAAAAGAAATAGTTATATTGTCATTCTTTATTTAACAAAAGTGGTTGATTTAAGAAAAACTCAGATATCATGTGTGCAAAAGTATGTGAACCCCTTCAGTTAATAGGATATTGCGCCTCCTTTTGCAGAGATTACCTCAACCAAACGGTTTCTGTAGTGACTAATCAGCCTCTCACATCTACTTTGGGGGATTTTTGCCCATTCTTCCTTGCAGAACGCAGTCAGTTGAGAGAGGTTTGATGGGCGTCTGGCATGAACTGCTCGCTTCAGGTCCCGCCACAGCATTTCAATGGGATTTAGGTCAGGACTTTGACTGGGCCAGTCCAGAACACAAATCTTCTTCTTTTTCAGCCATTCCTTGGTTGTATTGCTGGAATGCTTTGGATCATTATCATGTTGCATGATCCACCTTCTGCCATGCTTTAACTTCAAAACAGATGGCGTCAGGTTATGTTCTAGGATTTGACAATATTCCTCAGAATTCATGATTCCCTGGACTATGTGGAGTTGTCCAGGTCCTGAGGATGAAAAGCAAGCCCAGATCTTGACATTCCCACCTCCATGCTTCACTGTTGGGAGAAGGTTCTTTTGGTAGTATGCAGTGTTGACTTTTCGCCAGACATGGCGGTTTTGGTTGTGACCAAACAGTTCAATTTTGCACCTACATCAGTTGATGAAAACTCTTTTTAATTTAGTCTCGACAACACAACTGTTAAAAAAACAACAAAAAAAACTACTGAATTGATTGATTAGGAAATCAGGTTGAAATAATAGAAAATTCCAAAATGTTGAGGGGGTTCACAAACTTTTGAGCAGCACTGTATATATACATACAGTACTGTGCAAAAGTTTTAGGCAGGTGTCCTGCTTAAAACTTTTGCACAGTACTATATATATTAAGGCTATAGATATATTTTGCTTGAAAATAGTTTTTAAAATGCTAAATAAGTCTAGTGTACCCCCTAAAATAATATTTTCCTCTTAACCACGTCCCCTCCATGAACAAATTGAGTCTCAAATAATTTCATTGCTGTCTCTTCTAATTATGGGACATTTATCTTAACTGGATATTTGAAATATTATTTAGGGATGTCTCGATTGCATATTTTGGCCCCTGAGTCCGAGTTACCTGATTTTGACAATCTGCCGATACAGAGTCCCGATCTAACCGAAACAAAAGTTTTTTTTTTTTTTTTTTTGTTGTTGTTGTTGAAGAAGAGTTCCAAACACGTTTCAGTACTGTACTGTTTACAATACTTCCTCTGCCACTTTTTCCATGAGTATAAAACATAGGCTGTATACTTTTATATCTTTTGGCAATGTTATTGTAATTCTGGATTATTTTAGCCCGTAAAAAGTAAAAAAAAAAAAAAATAGATATAAATTAGGGCTGTCAAACGATTAAAATTTTTAATCGAGTTAATTACAGCTTAAAAATTAATTAATCGTAATTAATCGCAATTAATCGCTATTCAAACCATCTATAAAATATGCCATATTTTTCTGTAAATTATATATATATTCTGTAAAATAAATTGTTGGAATGGAAAGATAAGACACAAGATGGATATATACAGTGGGGAGAACAAGTATTTGATACACTGCCAATGGTAAAACCCATTGGCAGTGTATCAAATACTTGTTCTCCCCACTGTACATTCAACATACGGTACAGAAGGACTGTAGTGGGCATTTCACTTTACTGTCATTTAAATCTGTCTATGCTGTCCTCACTCCGAAGCGTCTACTTTTTCCAAAGCTAGACAGCTAGTGAACGACGCCTTAATAATCAAACTTCTCCCTTTTTCATCTGATTTATTAATAAAATAGCCTCAAACCATTGTCCTCTTTAGACCGTCGTAAAACTACAACAACAAAAAAGTACACAAGCATTGCATTAGCAACAACGTTAGCTTAGCACGCTATACAGGTTCACTAAACATAAACAAAAAGCGTCTCATACAAAAAATAGAACATTTCGCTTACTAACATAATATGTACATTCTTTACAACAACCATACTTACGGACAAATCTTGTCCAAGGATCATATAAGCACAACATTACAACGTAGGCGTCAGCCCGAGACGTCGTGCAGCCATATTGAACTGGCAAGAAAAAAAAGAAACCATGTCGCAAAGCGACCACAAGAGTTCGCTGTTAGACAGCACAAAAAGACTGGTGTAAAACTTACCAAAAGGCAGAATACTGTCTGAGCGGAACATGTGCGTTAATTGCGTTAAATATTTTAATGTGATTCATTAAAAAAATTAATTACCGCGCGTTAACGCGATAATTTTGACAGCCCTAATATAAATATATATATACACTACCGTTCAAAATTTGGGGTTGCTTAGACCCCAAACCTTTGAAAAGTAGTGTATATATTAGGCCCGAATGATATTGGAAAAAATTGACATTGTGATACAGTATATGTATATTGCTAATGGTCCGCTGCTACTTTTTGCATTGGTTGATTCCGATCCTCTGAAAAATGATGCAATTAGCCTGATTTCTGATCACGGGATCAGATCAGGACATCTCTAATATTATTTATATAAAAGAGGGCTGACGATTCATTTTATAATTGATTAATCGGACAATAAATTAAATGATTAATCGGATAAATGTTACTTTTTTCAATTTTTTAGGCATGTCGTAAGTAACAATGAAGACAAAATGGATGAGTTTTTCCTTAAAAATATTTTATTGCAGCATCTTTACTTAACTGTAGTCTTCAACTGTACTGTTTGAAGTACAAAAACTTGAAGTTTTTAGTAAAGGTTATTATCGAACATTTAAAAAATCTCAGTACACAAATCAGACAAAAGTCCTGTTCATTCAAATATAAAAAGTGCTGCTGATTGACAATTTTTTTTTCTTGTGAGCAAAGAGCTTATATAAATTTTCGATGACTCATTTTCTTTAAACAAAAAAAAAATTGAATGGGGAAGCCGAATGTAATGAATCCGTTTTCTTTATCAATCAGTTGTTCTTAAATACAATACAAATCCAATTTCAAAGCACGCTCTCTTATATGAACTTTAACAGTTTAAATGGGAGTTTGTGTTGAAAGGAGACTCTAAGCTGTTATATGAATGGGTTTATGTCTGGTTTCCTTACAAAAAGTAATGACACAACTTTACTATCTAACAATAACTAATAAGTGCGTACGACAGGATAAAAAAAGTCTTAAATAGCATTATTATGTGAATTAAAATCATATTTTGAGACGATTCGACTATATACAACAATTTGGCAAAGTGCAGATGACGAGAAATTTGTGTTTTAATCCGCCGTCTAGTCACGCCTACCATTATAGGGCTCTAGCATCCCCAACAGGTGGATGACGTCAGCGGGAGAATGGTTTCATCTGATTTAGTATGCAGCCCATTAAGGGGGAATTATTCATAACGAGAAAAATGCGACAAAGAGAGCCACAAAATGTCATTGTTTCAGTTTCTCTACTCCAGTATTTTTAAAGGATATTCTTTTTATCGAAATATTTTTCCCAATTGCTAAATAAATGGTATGGTCATTACAAATAACATTCTTGTGCTAAATGGAATATGAAATAATAAAAATGCATTTATTCAGTACAACATAGAAAAATTACTCCATAATGGTCAAAATTGTCGACTTCACCGTTATTGTCGAACCTCCCGATCGCTATATTACGCCGCCGTAGTTAGTCAGGCTTTTGACATTTCCCTGCCCCCTGGCTTTGGAGAATGTAAACAAACCAAGAGGTGTGACAGATAGCTGGCATGCTAACCCGAATCAAGTGACGTCTCAAAGTCTTATTTTCGCTTTTCCAAGCAAAAAATCACACAAAACTAGCCTGGATCATTTCACACTGCCGCGGGGTTGTCGATTGTCTTCGCTGATCGGCAACCCGTCCGGCGGAGAGCAAGTTCCAGCTCGTTCCCCTGCAACTACGGACAAGAGAGCTTGCTGAGGAAGCAGCTGGAGAGTACCGCCGGACAAACTTGTCAACGCGGAGGAACGCGTAGCTGTCACATGGTCAACACGAATATAATGAAAAATAATGCTTTAGTACACGGCGATGACGTAAACAAACAGCGGCTTGCAGTTGTTGTGCAGCTAACATGACGGACAGAACGTGTTTTAGGAGATCTTTTCTACCTGCCCATCCATGATGAAACGTAAGTAAATATCCTTTATTTAAACAAAGTTTGTAGTGTTTACTTTGTAAACGCTGTTTTCGCGGCCATTTTTAACACAAAGTTGCAATTTCTGATCGGGTGGGAAATCTGACAGAACACCGGGCACATGAAGAGGGCAATAAACCGAGTATAGTGCTCTCCTGGCGGGGTGATGTGTCGTCGGCCGAGTAGAGAAGGAGCATGTCAGCCACAAGATGCAAGCCACCTACGTATTAAAATGATCCCAGTATTTGACATAATACAAAACACGATGTTTACTCACAACATTTTGAAACCCCTAAAAGGCACACGCCTCTCCCTGGTGCGGCAAAATTTTTCTGCAGCCGTTTGGCTGGCGTGATGTGAAAATTAACAAATTAATCCGCAAAATCAGCTGAATCCTTAGTCCTTCTCATAAAACAGTATGGCTGGATAGTGAGAGGACTCCTTCTACAGTACATGTCACAGCGACCTCTTTCTCAATTCGAGACTGGAGCCAGAAGTCACTCATTTTCATGGCGCGGGATTCAAAAAACTAAATAAATATAGCGACTGCTTCCACACACATCCAATCGGTCCATTTCATTCAGGAGCATAAAATACCTTGGAAAATAGGGGGAAAAAACATGCTTTTTGCTGTCATAGGCACTTTAAAACACTGATTAGCATAATCCCTAACAAGTTTTGCGCTCAGTGCAAAGAATACAAACAATACAATTGACTTTATTTACTCACCTCTGATGGAAGCACAGAAGAACACAAAAGACAATCTAACTCTCGACGCGATGTAATATTATTGATTCGGCAACCCAACCTGAGTGTTGCAATTAACTCTCGCTCTCTTGCTCTAATCACTGGTGCTTACGCGTTTGCAACCTCACATTACACACAAACAAGGACCCCAAGGAGACTGCTCATAGCTGCTAGCAAGAGTCGGTTTATCAAATTAGGTGGCAATTAATTTATTAATCGATTCAATCGATTAGATGTTGCAGCGTTAATATAAAATGTCCCTCAACATCCATGCAAACCTGCTACTATAACGTTTTTTATCATGGTAGAAGAAGAAAGCAGTCAATCACATGTTAGGCTGGACTTTACATCAGTTTTCTAAAAGAGTGCATTGAGTAAATTAATGTCCATTGCTGCTATTTTTCTAATTTTTAAAAAAATTAATCACGTTAAAATATTTGACGCATTTAACGCACATGCCCCGCTCAAACAGATTAAAATGACAGCAAAGTGTCATTTCAACGTGTTACTTGTGTTTTTTGGTGTTTTGCTGCCCTCTGCTGGCGCTTGGGTGCAACTGATTCTATGGGTTTCAGCACCATAATTATTATTGACATCAACAATGGCGAGCTACTAGTTTATTTTTTGATTGAAAAATTTTACAAACTTTATTAAAACGCAAACATTAAGAGGGGTTTTAATATAAAATTTCTATAACTTGTACTAACATTTATCTTTTAAGAACTACAAGTCTTTCTATCCATGGAGCGCTTTAACAGAATATTAATAATGTTAATGCCATCTTGTTGATTTATTTTTATAATAAACAAATACAGTACTTATGTACAGTATGTTGAATGTATATATCCGTCCTGTGTCTTTTCTTTCCATTCCAACAATAATATACAGAAAAATATGGCATATTTTATAGATGGTTTGAATTGCGATTAATTAAGATTTATTAATTTTTAAGCTGTGATTAACTCGATTAAAAATTTTAATCGTTTGACAGCCCTACTTTTTACATAAATGTGTGCCCTTTATCAGCATTAACATCTAAATAACTAGCTGCAAATCCAGATATTGTGAATATGCAGAATCTAGTAAATAGCCAATAAATCATGTTAATTTTTTTTTTAACCGTTGATCTGAAAGCTTAGCTAATCAAGGCTCTGACATGGGGAAAAAAGGAACAAAAAAACATGTGGAGGCGTATTTTTAAAGACCCTTGAAGCCAATATAGCTTCCAAAAGTTGAAGTATCTGCTTTACCTGTTGTAATTAAAAGTAAAAAGTAGTCAGAAAACAAAATACTCGAAACACAGTATAGTTGGGCGATGCGATACAGTACTAATTGCTGTTGTTTTCAGGCTCATTGATGCAATTCACGCATCCCTGGCAACGACAGCCGGAGTCATCACAGTGACGTCTTGCAAGGATGTGATGAGAGACAGGTAACTTTGTGATATTATTAAACTTTGATCTAAGCTGACTACAAAAGAAACGTGGTACACAGTATTCAAATCACTCACTCAAAATTCTTCTCACCGCCCCCAGTCATTGGGTGCTCACCAGCTTTATGGTGTTTGGATACCCCTATTCGGCCATCGACCTTTATGCCTCGTATATGAGCCACTTCCATTCGCACCGACTCAGAGGAAACAGCATGTACAACAGCCACTCTCTGATGACACTCAAGGGGTTCATCTCCAGCTACTGGTTGACTGTCCTTCATCACCTGGCAGTGCTTGGTATTCTCTTACCCATTGGCGTGGTAAGAATAAAATGTTGGAATGCAATATTGATTGGTCTGTTAGTTCTGAAAATGTGTTTTCTGCATGCTCCTTTTAGTTCTACCGGCGAGGATTGGGAGATTTTTTCATCGGATGCTTATTCATAACAGAACTCAGCGTCGCTTTTGTCGCCATATCAAAGATTATCGTCCAGGTACGCTACACATCCGCTAAGTTCGGCACTAAGAACGGATGCGACAGTTTTAACATAACCACAGTGGAAGGTTTTTGAAAACAATCGTTCTCATGTCCTTGTCCCCTCAAGCATTGTAGTTTGAATTCTGACTCCTCCGCTCCTTTGTTGCATACAGGTGGGCCTTGCAAACACCAGGCTGCACAAA
This sequence comes from Corythoichthys intestinalis, assembly GCF_030265065.1. Taxonomy (NCBI): domain Eukaryota; kingdom Metazoa; phylum Chordata; class Actinopteri; order Syngnathiformes; family Syngnathidae; genus Corythoichthys; species Corythoichthys intestinalis. The sequence goes on from NC_080400.1 coordinate 42,498,034, forward strand.
ATCAACAGCATCTTACTTTTGGTGTCCTTCATCATTTGTCGGATCTTGATCTTCCCCTACATGTACTGGAAGTACGGGCGCGATTTTGACATTCCACTGCACAAAGTTCCGTCCCATCTGCCTTGGCACTGTAATGTCGGCAACTTGGCAATCCTTATGCCTCAGGTCTACTGGTTTTACCTCCAGCTGAAGAAAGCCCAGCGAGTGTTCAGACATAAGAAATTAAACTAAAGATTATAGCTGGTTTTGAGTCTAATTTACCCCTTTTGATTAACATCGGCAACTGCTCTTACTATAATCAGTTTGCTCTAAAAATAATCATGTGTCAAATTGAATTCTGTCTTCTATTATTATGTATGATTGTCCAAAGGTGTGAATCAGGTTTTTTTTTTTTTTTTTGCCCTGTCATTTAATGTTAACAATCATCAGGTTATTTTAGCCCAATGGTTCACAAAAATGTGGTAAGTGCACGTTTATGCAGTCTCACTCTAGTGGTAAACGAAAGATTTACTGAAATGTTTAAAGTTTTAAGATTTTGTTTCGGCGTTTATTAATTAATGGTGGCCTTATTGTTGTTTTATTCCTAAACAAAAGTAGTTATCCGCAACATGGAAGCATTTGCATGGTTGAGCACCAACGTGCTATTCCACAAAGGCAGTGGCACATAGATTTTGGAGTTCGTCAATAGCGGGCATCCGCGCTTTTCGGGCGTGATTATCATGTCTCTGGGCTGGTGATACTTTTAGGGAGCCAAGCGGTTGTAGTTAGTTTGAACTTGATAATGAACATTTTGGCCTACTCGCTAATGTCATTTAATTTTGGCCCTGATGTTGATACTTGAGTAGTTTTTGACGTGGTATTTGCTGTAAAATGTTTGTGAACCACTGCTTTACATCAAGCAAGAATTGTGATTTTTGTTTTGTTTGTTTGTTTGTTTGTTTTTTGGATGAGTTAAAAAATATGTAATACGTTTGGTGTGGTGGTTGTGATTTCCAAGCAAACAAATCCAGTAGAAGAACAAAACATACCCTCAAATATTCTTAAATCATGTGTAGGATTCCAGAGATGGGGAAAAATGTGTAACCTACTTCATTTTACTGAAAGTATTAAGATTATATCCAATTGTGATGAACTTGAATGCATGATGGCTTGAAAATTTGATTGTGTGGTTTCACTACATACACTATGGTCAGTGATACACTATTGTAAATAAATTAGGGAGAAGTTTTTGCACCATTTGTGACTTTACAAGTTCACCCACTTAGAAAATGGGTAGAGGTCTGAAATTTCAATCATAGATGCATTTCCACTTAGAGACATAATCTTAAAAAAAAAAATCAAAAACATTGTATGATTTTTCAATAATCTATTCGTAATTTACTGGGGTTCATAAGTATTTGCACCCCTGAGAAAATAAGTGCTAATATTTAGTGCAGAAGCCTTTGTTTGCAATTAGAGGTCAGACGCTTTCTGTAGTTCTTCACCAGGTTTTCACACCTGTAAATGGGTATTTTGGCCCATTCCTCTACACCGATCTTCTCTTGATCTGTCAGATTTCGGGGCTGTCGTTGAAAAACACGAAGTTTCAGCTCCATCACAAGATTTTCTATCGGATTGTCTGGAGAAAGGGCAGAACCTTGATACGCTTTTTACTTAGCCACTCCTTGGTCAGCTTGGCTGTGTGCTTCAGATCATTGTTATGCTGGAAGATCCAGCCACGACTCATCTTCAAGTCTGTGACTGAGGGAAGGAGGTTGTGGCTCAATATCTGACAATACAGTTCACCATTAATCTTGTGCTTTATACAGTACAATTGTCCTGTCCCCTTTGCTGAAAAGCAGCCCCATAGCATGAAGTTTCCAACCCCATACTTCACAGTGGGGATGGTGTTGGTGGCATTGTACTCATCCTTCTTTTTCCTCCACTCATGACGAGTAAAGTCTGCACAAAAAAAGTTCTCTTTTGGCCTCATCTGACCATGACTTTCTCCCATGACCCCTTTGCGTCATTCACATCAGTGTTGTTTTCGTCAATGACCAATTTTTTCATGACAACGTTTAACGGGGGGAAAAAAAGTTTCGGCAGACTAAAACATAATGACACAAATGTCAGTTTTCATCTGTTGAGATGAGAACGAGATGAAAATGCGCCATAGTTTCGGTCACGTGTGACGTGTATTTAGCCTGCATCGTAGAGTTTCTGGTTGTGTCACTCATGTGATGTGCTGCGACCACCCAACTCACCCACTTGTGTCCTTTCCAGTCTCCCCATTGCTTGTTTTGAGACACGGTTTGATGTAACTTATCTTGGCCAGACAGAATATGCTATGTTGCTTTAGCCTTTAAAGGTCTGTGCCGAGTGATCATCACATACTCAATGTAACTCGTAGTGTTAGCATAGCATTCACATTCATGTTAAAAATTAGGCTATTGCTAACAGCGTTCTTAAACTATCAGACAACTTTTTTTACATACAGTTCGTGACGCCCAGGTGGGTGTATTTAATTAAAAATAATGTATTTTCCTGCTGAATGCGATAGATTTGTAGATGCTTGTAGGTGCTACAATATGTGCTCGTCTGTCAATGTTCAAAATAAGTAAAACCTATTTGTAATTTATTTTTGGAGTGAAACTTTCTAATTTTACAGACGAAAATATTGCGTAAACGTGGACTAAAACTAGACAAAATCGGTCCTGAGTTTTCGTCAACAAAAACTAGACGACACATTTTGAAATGACTAAAATAGGACTAATAAGTAATTTTGTGCAAAAGACTAAGACAAAAATTAAAAGGGCTGCCAAAAACGACTGATTCAGATAGTCCTTGGCAAACTTCAGTTGGACCGTAACATGTACTGGCTTCAAAAGGGGATCCTTCTGAGCAATGCATGATTTTAAACCATTGCACCATGGTGTTCTATTGACCAGCTCCTGCCGTGTAGTTCTAGGCTGAGCCTTCACTTTTCTCTTCATGAGCGATGCCCCACGAGGAGAGATTTTACATACTGACAACTCTTAGAGTGTCATAATTATTGCTGGTTCTCAGCAGGGGCGGACTGGTAATCTGTAGCTTCTGGAAGATCACAGAACGGCCGGTGCTCTGGACGGCCAGCGGCCGCCATACATTCATCAGTTTTTATCCAGTGAACACCAGTAAATTACAAATTTTAAAAATCATACAATGCGATCTCTGGATTTATTAGATTCAGTGTGTCCATGAGTGGAAATGCATCTATGACTGAAATCTCAGACCTCTACGTATTTTCTGGGTAAACTTGCAATATCACAAGGGGTGCAAATACTTCTGCTCCTCACTGTATGTTACCTTTTTTTCTATTGTGATTTTCATTACTAACCTGCTTCCGAGGTCATTAGCTTCAAGGTATTTGACCTTTGACACCTCTTATTTTCCTAATAACGCATTTTTTCCATTTATTACTGTAATTAATAGCACACATTGAATATCACCTCATAAACTAGACACAATCTGTATGAAATGCATGTCAAAGGATGTTTTTATCAGGCTGAGGAGTTTCCATCTTTTTTCTCCCATGGGTGTTTTAAACATGCTCTCCATGTGGCAGTCCAAACTCTGGGTCGCTGTACTAAAACACTGGGTGACATCATTGTATTAGGGCAAGAGGATCCACACACATGTGCACCCTGTGTCTCCGTACAATAAAATGAATGGGAAGTGCAAGTGAAAACTGACCGGCTGGCTTGACTGCAGTATTAAAACCTACGCCTTTGATGTCAAACGACAAAATGTATTACGTAAAGCTATAGAAAACTAATCCATTACATCTGAGCATGAGAATAACAGTGAGAGGATGAGATCATCCAAGTTGAGCGATCTTCTGTTGTAGAACAGACTTCATTTCCTGGTTCTCCAGGTTCTCTGTGATGGTGTAAAAGAAGTATTTGGTGTTTTCATTCTCCAGTGAGCTACTGCTTTTCGGGAAAGTGCCCATAATGGCCTGGTAGTGACTGAGGATTTCCAGGCTGGACAGGAAGAGAGGTTCACTCTGTCCTCCTGGCATCATCACCTTAGTACAAAATGAGAGGAAATTAATAGATTATATACAGAAGTTAGTGCAATATCTAAAGGTAAAAACAGCCAAAAATGTTGCAGTAAGAATAGTGAACTTCCCTACGATTGCACTGTGGCATTTGTGAATCTTATTTTGAGGGTGTATATTCAATCTTACAAAAACTTCAGCCCCAAACAATGTTAAATATAAAAAAAAGTTCTAATAACTAGGTCGTGCTGAGGATTAGCTAGTCAGGGTGAAGCCCTACCCAATAAGAAAATGGGCTTTGCTACTATCTTATGGTGTTTATGGCTAAATACATGACTTTTTGAATGGTTTTGAATTACAAAATGAACACGAAATGGTGGCCAGGTTACACCACCGTGCCTCAGAAATCCTTTCAGTATTATGGTGTTTCAAGTTCTAACTTCTTAAAATGATGAAGTTTAGGTTTCCGCTGTAATCAAAAATAAAATGTGACCAATACATATTTCAGTGTAGTGTATACCACATTTTTCCCCTTTGTGTTTCATTACTAATCTAAAATCAATCTGAAATCAGTTTTCCAGGATAAAATACACAAACTTTCTTGGACGCACATTCCCTGATCCCAGTGAGAGTTTAACTTACCTGAATGTGTTGGACATGACAGAAGACCTGCCCGAGAACGAAAAGGACCTCCTGACTTGGAACCTGTTCAACAATATGCGCTTCGTCTTTCAAACTGCTCTGTTCTTTCGGCGAGCCTGTCAGCGTGCCGGATGTGGGCAGGGCTAATTTGGCTCTAAGAGAGTTCATCAGCTCCCTCACTATGTGAGCGTATAATCTGGCAACGTGAGCCCAGGCGTCTCCCGTCAGCCAATGAGAGCAGCTGGAACCACAGAGCAGCTGCAGGACTCGCAGCATGAGGACCGAGAGGCAGAGTTCATAGGAGAACCTCCTCAGATCGAGTAGAGGCAGGAATTCCACATACTCCAGTGAGAAAGGCACATGGAGGCGACCTGAGGTGATCAGCTCCTTCAAGGCTCCTATTAATCTGCTGCACTGGGGGATGGAACACCAGGGCAGCACCTGGGTTAACGCCACCAGTAGACCCTTGCTGAACATGCCCAAGTGTTCCCACTTGCTCTGGTCCAGAGCCAGACAAGACAACATGGTAGACCGAAGGGAGTCTGACAAGGCGCAGCACTCCATCCACGCCAAAAGACCTGTGCCTTGTCCGTATTGTGGCAGGTTAACACCCGACCACTCCTAGAAATTTAAGAAAGCATTAGTCCCTTATTTGGTGACATGATTGTCATCACATTTCCAAAAGAACTCCTACCTGCTCAGGAAGATCACACACTGCCAGCAGAGATGAGGGAACTTCATTTTTGAAGTGTTGGCCCCACACAGGTTTTAGGTAGAAATAAACCGTCCAGTCTAGTCCCTTCATTTTATCGTGGAGCCAGAACAGAGCTCTGGACCACCGACTCGGAGCGTTTTCCACCTGGACGCCCACGACTTGTGCCACTGTGCTCAGCGCGGAGGCCAGGAGCTCTTTGGTGTCCATGGACCACCGGTGGACGGCGACCTCAGGTGGTTGCTCCCAACACCTGGTAAAAGACAAACCGCTGAAACCAGGACAGCTGGCAACTGGTTAAGGATTTTTTTTTGTTTTTACCTTTAACTTTTTCATGGACAGTGGTCACTACTGTGGACATCTATTGAAAACTTATCATTAGCTCATGAACTACCAGCCCCAGTCACAGAATATGCATTGTGGTAGTTAGTAAGAGAATGAAATTTATATTGATCAGTGTTGTTTTTGTCAACAACCACTTATTTCATGACGATGATGAGACGATAACGAACTAAAAACGTGTTTTGGGAGACTAAAACAAAGAGCCTAATGCCAGTTTTTGTCTGATGAGACAAGAACGAGACCGAGATGTGCAATAGTTTCCATCACACGTGCACAATACAGTATGTGACATTTTATGTGTAGTTAGCCTGCATCGTATCAGTGTCTGGTTGTGTCACTCATGTGACGTGTTGCACCCACTCTCCGAACTCACCAGTGCAGGGACCTCGCCACTCTCAAGGCTTGCACCCACGGTAAAATGTGTTTTCTTATCTTGACCAGAGCGACTGCAATGTAGCTTTAGCCTTTAAAGGACTGTGCTGAGAGATCATCACACACTAAATGTAACTCCCCGTATTAACATAGCATCTGTGTTAGCATTAGGCTGATGCTAACAGCGAGCCTCCTCTTAAACTCTCCGACAACTTTTTTTACATACAGTTCGTGGCGTCCAGGTGGGGATAATTAATTGGAAATAATGTACTGTTTTCCTGCTGAGCGTGTATTATCAGAAACTTGGCGTTGTCGTTGAAGGTGTTACATTATATGCTCATCTGTCAATGTTTATTCGAAATAGTTGGAAACCTTTATTTATTGATTTATTTTTGGAGTAATTTTAAAAAAATTTTATAAACGAGTTTTCGTCAACAAAAACTAGACAAAGACAAATTTTGAGATAAAATATGACAGACTAATAAGTATTATCGTCCTAAAGACTAAGACGAACATTCGAGAAATGCAGTTTTAATTTTTTTAAATTTATTTTTATTTAAAACTATTTAGATGTTTTTAATAACTCACTTTTATTTTTTTATTACTATTTAAATTGACTTTTTTTCTCCCCAAAATGGATCCTTCATTTCAATTCATTCATTTTATTTACAATTATTTATATATTTTTTGTTTCCCATGGCAAAATTTGTGTGGGTAAAACTAATACGACATTTGGATGTTGAGAGAGAATTTTATTCATGCTTAAAACTAGTGATGCACGATAATGCATTTTTCAGCCGATACCGAAAACCGATAATTTCCTCCTCGTTCCAACCGATAACCGATAATGTCAAGCCGATAATTTTATTAAAGATTTATGTAAAATTTTAAAGTATACACAAGAGAAAATATTGCTGTGCAAAAATAATATTGCTCTTTTTTTTTCAACATCAAATGTGAACAAGTAGTAGTAGTAGTAAATTCCAACATCTAAATAAAGACAGATTGTCTGACATTGTGTAATGGTAAACTTTTGGCAACAATTACTTACAGAGTAAATACATAAGTTGCTCAAAAATGGCTTTAAAAGTATGCCATTCCTAAAGTATAACATTCCTACACAGCAAAAACACAGCTCCTTAAGACTAGTTAAAGTCCCTTGTTTTCAGTGTAAATCTATTGGAAATAAGTTAAATTAACTGCCAGCACTTCAAGTATATTTCACTCAGATTTCTTGAAGAAAAATGGCCAGCTGAAAATAAGATTAACAGCCTTATTTTAAGCAATAAATTATTATACATAATCCTAAAAAAAAAAAAAAAAAAAAAAAAAAAACTTGTCAGAAATGTTCTTTATTCAAGAATATGTATGGTTCAAAACATTATTTGAAAGCAATTTTTTCTTGATTTAGGTGAAAAAAATGACCTTATTTTTTTAGATGTTTGGGCTTAATAAGAACAAATTGCAATATTTAGTCCAAGTAAGTGGAATAATCTGGCGCATTCAACTAGTCTTCAACACTCAAACAAGATGGGGAAAATTATTTGACTAGATTTAAGAAGAATGATCTGATTAAGACGTCATAAATTTAAAGCGTACTGAATGCATTACTGACTGGATGACTTCTTTGTGTCGTTTGGTGCATGTTACAGTTATCAACTAACCACTGTGCCGTCATGATAAACATGGTTTGTTGACATCACCTGTGTAAATGTCCGTGGTAAAACTGATGTGATCGGCATGTCTTTCACGAAGAATCGTGGTCGTATAAACTGCATTATTTTTTCATCCAGGGATTTGGCTATCGGGTCATTTCGGGAATTTCCTCCCGCCTGTGCCCTTCAGTCCGCCCGGCTGCCAAATTAGCACCCACGCCAGGCCTCTGTCTTGAACCGGAGTGGCGGTGGCAGCTAAGTTCGTACCGGATATCCGCCCGCCCCGGCCGGCTCGCTGCGGCGCATGGCTCTGCTCTCATCCTCTACCTGCCTAGGGCGAGGCGGCGGCGGCGGCCTGCCGGACCGGCGGGCTCCGTCGGAAGACAGCTACTTGTCAACTATCGATCTCGTGAGGTGTTTAGCCATAGATGGGAGTTTACCACTCGCTTTGGGCTGCATTCCCAAACCCCCCGACTCCGGGAGGACCGCAGCGTCTCTGTATCGTCACAAGCCCCGTAGCTTCCTTTATAGTTTATTTGTTAACAATAGCTTTAGCATTCATGCTAGCAGCAGCCTCATATTCGTTCCAAAAATCATTGTGATGCAGTTTTAAATGGCTGCTGGGTTAGTGCTAGTGTTCAATGAGGACGCTTTCTTTAGGCCTTGAGGAACTGTTTTGTAGATGGCGAGAGCATCGTTTATTTCATTTCACACACGGGAAAAGCAACGCACGCTAGTGAGAGCGCCTCAACACTGATGTGTAACACCGCCTCCTCTATGACGCCGTACTCCTAAACCCCTCCTCCCACAGGGGTTCAGAGAGGGGAGGGGTTGAGCAGGCGGCAGTGAAGAAGTGGAGAAAACTGCTTGGTTGCACACATTTGGAGGCTAAATCAAGTATATAATTATCGGACTGCATTATCGGTTGATTTTTTTATTATCTGTATTATCTGTGTGACGTCATAATTGCCATTATCGGCCGATAATTATCGGTAGCCGATATTATCGTGTATCTTTACTTAAAACACAACAATTATACATTATATTTTGTATGCTTTTGTTATTTTGTATGATTTTGTTATGCTTGCATGAGAACATTGTAGCATTAATCTGTTGAGTGTGCTTTCTCATGGCCTTGACTACTGCAGACTGTATCACCATATGCCCAAATATGGACTGTTATGTTCCTGTGTTGCTCAATATGCCCTGGATGAATACAAGGGAGGACTGTGGTTTCTTATCTTCGTTCTAGCCGGGACCGGTGTTCAAGGTCTCAGCTCAAAGATGTTTTTGTATGGGAAAATATCCCAATACCCAGGTTTGTGAGATGATGAGTTCTGTTTCTTAGTTAAATTTCGTTTCACGGTGGGCTTCGGAACCGCCCTTTCAACAGTATAAATGTCCAGCCTCTATTGTACTTCTTCGTACTTTGTGGGTGATCACAGCTCCTGGCTGGGTCACATCATTTTGTACCAAAGAGCTCTTGTTTATAAAGTCTTCGAAGAAAAGCAATCCATGGTTGGGGTCGTATTCATTTCTGTAATCGAGCTATCGAGGTAACACTTGTCTTGGAGTTCAAATTTGAGCTTCCCCGACAGATGTCAGTTTTCTTGTCAAATTTGGTGAGTGCGTCCAGACGTTACGGTTACTCACGTCATTTTATACAAGTGCATCTTAATCTGTCATAATTCAAGGACTCCCTAAGCAGTGTTTGATGGACTGCAAATCCATTCCATTGAAATTACAGTCTTTTTTGTGGCCCACCTTAGTGCCTGGTCGAGCAGCTGAGCCAGGATGTAGAGTAGGGGAAAAGGTGAGCAGTCCATCACCCAGTGCGATGAGGACGAGGCTACTTCCTGGACGTCCACAGACAAGGCAGCTTTGAGAAGTTGTAGGCCTAAATCAAGATCAGCGTTGTCGCCTGGAAAGAATATAAAGAGTGAGTGTGACTGGTTGTTTGTTTACAGCAGTGTGATACGTGGGATAGGATCACTCTAGTCTAGTGGTACGTCAACCATTCTTTCATTCATTCATCTTTTTTTCATTACCGAAGAACCTTATTCTAGTCTGCTACGGTGCATTAAACAACGGTTCAGTTGTATTCATTTTAAACTACCAATTAGTGCTGCAACGATTACCGTACTTTTCGGTCGCAGTCCCCCTCCCCCCATAGTTTGGCTTGCGATTTATACTCTGGAGCGACTTTCGTGTGAAATTATTAACACATTATTATATCATTTCACGTGTTATTTTGGTGTTTTGGAGTGACACTGATGGTTTGATAAACTTGTTAGCATGTTCTTTATGCTATAGTTATCTGAATAACTCTTAATAGCTATGTTACGTCAACATACCGGCCACGTTTGCATTTCGTTGTTCATGCATCATGTAACATTATCATACTGTACATCAGCATGTTGTTCTTTATTGTATTTTTATTTTAAATTGCCTTTCAAGATTACATATCTGGTCTAGGTGTTGGATATTATCAAGTAAATTTCCCCCAAATATGCGACTTATACTCCGGTGCGGCTTATGTTTTTTTTCCCTCTTCATTGGGCATTTTTGGGCTGGTGCGACTTGTACTCTGAAAAAATACGGTAATCGATTAACTCTAGTAATTCCGATTAGAAAAAAGATTCAAATCAAATTTTGCTGCTTCGAGGATTCCTTAAATTGGACTGGCATTGTAATGGTTTGTTTTAAAAGTGTTTGCATTTTTCATGGTGTGAATTATTAGTTTGAAAATCAATTTTTAAAAAAATACAGTGGCAAAAAAAGCATTTAGTTTTATTGATTTGGGTGGATACACTGCCCTCTAGTGGCAACAGTCAATACGACATAACTCATCTAACATGGCTGAATCCAGCTGTTCCCAGTTAAGACCAACATAAGTTTATCAGTTTTTGTTTGAGCTAATTTGATTGTTTATTCATTCCTAATTTAGTTTAGAGGTATACTTAGCAGTTTTTCGTGGCGTGTGAGTTTGAACGATTTGTTAAGAGCATTGTTAAAAAATTTATAACAAAAAAAAAAACAAAGGAAAAAAAAACCCTTAGCATTTTATAGCATATAAGCTAGTGGACTTTTGCTATGCAAGTTAAACTTCTTTTGTTATACTTTGATGCTCATTATCTTATTATTTTTACACCGTTTGAGGCTAAACTCACTTTTTCACTTGAATTTTCAGGTTTTGATGGACAAGTCAAAAAACAACAACAATAATTTCAGTAAACTGGTCTTCAGTTATGTAGTCTGAACTCAACATTTTAAGTAGACTGGACTTGAGTTTAAGTAAATATAAGGTATAAAAGGTATCTCCAAGCGCAGATTGAACCCAGTTCACCACAGTGGAAGCAGAATGCATACACAATTGAGCTAAACACCCTGTCTACCTGCCCAGTTATCAGCACGTTTATTTGAAGGCAGCGGGAGTGCGACTATGGCAAAGTTTACACAATTTATCATTTCAAGTTCAGTTCACTCGGAAATGTAAGTATCGCTTTATTATGCAAGTTGATTTATTTAATCAAGTTCACAATATAAACTTGGTGAAATAAGTGTGGGATTATTAAAAATAACAACTTACTTAGTTTAATAATATAAGTTTTGTCTACTTAAAATCTTTAGTTAGTGTGACTAATAGGTCAAAGCACTCAAAACTAGGAGGACTGGTGGTACAATACAGTAAATGTTCTGGTTGCAGTATTCTACTGACAGTGAAGGACTAGCAGTTATCATTTGCTGCCAGTGTTTCCCAGTCACAATGGACTGAATGGCTAGCGCCATCCATTGCAGACAAGGAGTTAATATTGGCCCTGATGGTGGTACTTGCGAGAACCAAGCATTCTATCAAATGGTACTTCTTGTAAAATGTTTGAGAACCACTGCTCTACAGTGGCCTAGTATTGTACCATAGCCACTCAATGAAAACCTAATGCAGGAATACAAAGTGACAGCACTCACCAGCGAGACAAAGGTTAGACAGGACAAAGGTGTTGACAAGCTCCTGAGGCGACAGAAGGCTGTGGTATTCACGTTCACTCATTGAAACTGGTACCATCAACAGAGCCACAAACTTAAGTAGTTGGTCTTTTTCATTGTCTGAGAGTGATCTGGCGCTCACTACTTCCTGTAGAATCCTGCAGAGTAGACGTTTGGGCTTTCTCCTCTCGTGGCCTTTTTCTGTCTGTCCAGTCACAACGCTGAGGCCGGGCAACTGCTGCAGGATTTTACTCATGAGAGTGAATGCCCCTTTATTAAAGATTGCCGAATGGCAGCAAGATCTTAAGGTAGCCTCCGGATTCTGAAACGCCACTCTGGCAACTAAAGACACTGCTGTGCTGAGGTTGCCCTCTGCTTTTGGAGCGCCGCCTCCTCCCTGGATGATGCAGTTGAAGGCCATGTTCAGCTCCTGTTCAAAGCTGGCGATCAAATCGGAGGATCCCGCGCATCCAAAGAAGCCCTTGCTTGATAATTGCAGTATGGCAGCCAAAACTGTATTCTTTTCTTCTAAACAGAGTGACGTAAACACGGCCGTGACAACTTTGAGCAGCCTTTTGCATTGGCAGACTTTGAACCTTTCGCTCTGGAGTCGATTAATGAGGGTGGAGGCCAGTTGGACAAGTGTGTCACACTGCTGGAAGGCTGTTTGGTTCTTTTCAAGGCAATCCAGCCACTGTTCCTCATGAGCCAACCAGCTCTCCTCACTAGCAAACAACACAGTGACGCCCTGGTAGTCCTCCAGCTGGTGACTAATGATGGTCATGGCAACCCTCATGCTCATCTCTGTAGAGCTCTCAAAAACGGGGAAGGTCATTGACGCCAATAAACTTCGGAGTTGATTCTTCTCATCTTCCCCTTCTCCCGTCATGTCAGCTTCTTCTAGAAGCCTCGATATTCTGTGGATACTTTGCTGTAGTCTGAAAGCTGTGTAAGTAGATGGAGAGCTGCTACAAGCTTCCAGCAAACGTTGGTCATGCCAGAACTGGGTGAGCGCAGTCACACTTTTCAAGGCTTCAGAGAAGCTCAATCTACCAGGCTGAAACTGGGATTGGGTGTAAGAGGCGCGGAGATCTCGTTGAGCCTCCTCTATAAGGGCTGAACCCATTTTGTTAGTGTTTTCTCTGACGCTCATGGCTTTGGACAGGAACACTATCTTGTCCTTAATTGGAATGAAGACTGACGGATCTGTGAGGAATGTTGTGTAAAGTGCATCCAGGCAATTGGAGAGCGCGCGTATGCCATGCTCTGGTTTTAATATAAAATCGTTCAGATCTGTGAGCGTGTGAAGGAGAATGTCCAAAACATCCGTGTTGTGCGGTAATGCTGATAAGTCGAGTTTGGGCCTCTTGGCAGCCGGATGAGTCAAACTGGCAGGCTGAGAAGTCAGATGAGCGACACGCTCAGCAAACAATACTTCGACGTTATCCTTCTCAACACTGCCTTTCCAAAGTTGCCACCACAACTCAAGAAAGAATTGGACATCATCCTCACCCACAGGGCTGCTTTTCACATGTTCCCGCACCCGTTCCAACTCAGAACACATCTGATGTCGAGGAAGACACAGCAGAAAATGAGCAAATATGTCGGCAGCAGACAAAGATTTGATCAGCTCCATCAGCACTGTATGGCTGACTTCTGGGAGGGGCTTCTCCAGAGGAAAGAAAGTGTTTTCCTTCCATGCCGCCTCAAGATCTTCCCCATTCTCCCTGCTCAATAACTTTAACCACACCACACAAACTAACTGTTTCCTCCAAGTGGCGGCTTTGCCTCCATGATGACTGTGGATATCCTGCACGCCACAGATTTCCCTCATGGTGTCCAGGACTGGCTTGCACACCTTGTGCCAGTCACATTTCTGAAGGGAGCTCAGGGAGGCAGGCAGGGACAATTTGTCAGCCAAGAGGAAAGAGCCTTGGAAAATAGCCCAGTCTAAAGGAAGACAGAAGTTCAGGAATTAGGTATGACTAGGTACGACTTAAAAATCAATATATTGAAACATGTTTAAAACAGTTTTTGTGTTTGTCACTTAAAGCCCACATATTATACTTTTTCACCCTATTCAACCAAAATATGTGGCATTGTCGACAAAGGGGAACCTTTTAGAAGCCAAAATACACTTAAAACAATAGCCCCTGAATCGTAATCGAATCGTTAGGTGCCCAAAGATTCCCACCTCTAGTAAACACTGTCATGAACGTTTCCCACTAGCTACAAGAGTCAACTCCAGCCTGTTTGATGTGTCTAGGGGTGGTAAAATATGTGTTTTTGTTCTCTCTGGCAACTGTGTTGAGAAAGAGAGTGTGTGCATAATGTAAACATAAAATGAGTTATACACACATGCTTTTTATGGAAAATAATTCAATCATTTTTGTTCTGATCGTAATAATGTTGAGCTGTGGCTGTGGGTTTAGGCTCACCTAAAGAACTGCATTTATTTTAAAATTATTTCGAATATTTCAGTTATTGTGTTATTTTTTAAATTTACAGTATTTTAACTTAACATTATACTTATGTTCCAATTTACTCTGTTTTGAAAGATAAAAATCATGTTCAATGGAAAAACCATTTTTTTAACCCAGATATCTCAAATTAACACATTGTAGAGCTGTAATTGCAATACTGTGATACCGTGATATTTTGGCTGAAAGTCATCATACCGTCGGAATATCATACAGGCACATATGGGGCGCCGTTTGTAAAGCAGCAGATGCTCAAAATTACGACAACATTTTCTCACATTTAGCACCACACAATGTTTAAAACGTGGTGTAAAATTTTTTGAGTCACTTTTTTTTTTTTCACATTTACAACATTATTTAGCAACTTAAATATTTATTTTTAAATAAGAAGTTTTTGACCTGATTGTTGAAATCCAAAACTAAATATTTAATTTAAATCTTAAATTTATATCCTATATCCTAAATACTAAATCTGGAAATGGTTGGAACTAAATATTTAGCTTAATATGCAAATTCACATGACCGGAGACCGGAAGTAACAAAATAAAAGCTGGTGGAGCAGCTGTCTGTTAACGTTGGTTGAAAATGAATAAAACCTACTCAACGGTGGCAGTCTGCTCTCGGACATGAGTCATTGTGATAATCACAATATACAGGTAAAATACATATTTAGGAGAAATTATTTAAAGAGTATTTTGTGTGCTCCAGCTTTTATTTTGTTACTTCCGGTCTCCAGTCATATGAATTTGCATATTAAGCTAACTATCTAGTTCCGACCGTTTCCTGATTTAACATTTAAGATATAGGATATAAGTTTAAGATTTAAATAAAATATTTAGTTCTGGATTTAAACAATCAGGTCAAAAACTTCTTATCTAAAAATAAATATTTAAGTTGCTAAATAATGTAAATGTGCAAAAAAAAAAAAAAAAAATGTGGCTCTAAAAATTTCACACCATTTTAAACACTGTGTGGCGTTAAATGTAAGAAAATGTCGTAATTTTGAGCATCTGCTTCTTTACAAACGGCGCCCCATAGGCACAAGCCTATTTGGAATAAATATTAATATCTTCACTATTTAATGAAAGAAGGACATTTGTATGCACGAGATTTTCATTAAAAAAAATACTAAACGTATATTGTACGTCATACCAGCTATAATGTAATGTGTACTTTTGTACTCAAGTACTTTTCAGAACCTATACTTAAAAAACATTTACTCGAGGAATGGAATCAGCGTAGATAAATCTAAGTCGTAGGCATTTTATTTGTAACAAAAAAAAAAACAATCTTTACCTTTATCCATCATCATGTCAAGTCGTTTTCGTCAGTATTTTAATTAACAGCCAAAATGAGTCAAAGCTGTGCTGCAGTTAGTTTATCAAGCGCCGAGCAAACTATCACAGTGATGAGGTGCTGGTATGGTCAACATGATGTCAACATTTCAAGCATGTAGGAAAAATGCAAACTTCCGTTGTCTCTAGTCAAGGAGTCCAGAAAAGTGCTGTCACTTTTTAACACCGCCACCCTCTGTCCATACTCAGTACTACATCACAGAGGGGGGGAAAAAACTACACGGAAGTGCATTTTGTTAGTTTGTACGTATTTGTTTTTGTTCCTAAATGTGCTGAATGACAATGTTGGAGAACAGTTTTGTATATCACGCTCAACTTGCACACGAAACTAAAAATAAATAAAATAATATATAAATAGATTTTTTTTAAAAAACGCCCCCTTGCAAAATTCACTGGAGTGTCGTGTTTCTTGAAAATGAAAGTGAAAGTAATCGAATCGCCTAGCTGCTATCTCAAGAAACATGGGTTTGCTAAAGATTTTAACTTTATTCCTATTGCTATGTGCCGGTAAGTCGGTCAACTTTTACTTTTTTACTCAGGAAGTAGATTTTCTTTCTCATTCGTAAGCGAGAGAGATGTTTAAATCACGTGTCCGTTTTACTTGAACTGCTGTGGTGAGCGTTAACGATGTACAACGTCTTACAAGTTAAGCTTTTAAAAACTACTTCTACGACTTTAAAAATCCGGATGTGGTATAAAGGTACAACTGGTTTCGCAAAGCCTAGTCAAAAACACGTCCTGCTATCCATTTTTCTGTTCGACTTTCATTGAGCTATGAGCATACTTTTTATACACAGCACAGTTTTTAAAAAAATACTATGATGATCTAGTCTCAAAGAACTCATAAATTTAGAGTAATTGGTGTGTGAGAGCAGTGTTTTTCCCTGAGTTTCCAGTTTTGTTGCATAAATCATAATAACAAATAATTCATAAATAGAAGTGTGTAAGTAAGTTGCCAATACCGTTTAGTTGCTGATAAATCATTGGTTCAGTATCAGCGACACATATATATTTTAGACAGTTAAAATAATAAAACTAGTAAATGACAAATCATATTGTTTATATTGAAGTGAGCCTTGCTGGTACCTCCTAGAGAAATGCTCTGTTTACAAATATTACATGACGCTCTTTCTAAAGAAAAGTCGTTTGGCTTGTAGTGCTTGTGGTTTGCTCAACAGCACCTGAAAAGTGCAACAATGGTGGGTAAAACACATGAAAATACTGCATTAGATCCGATCTTGTAACAGGTGTTGCAGAACAGGTGTTCGGCCATTCCTTACTACGCGGCGAAACGTCTACACAATGCTCAGCGCGCTTGCGCAAGCATCCGCACGCATGCGCACATCGGTTAGAAGCGGCGAGAACTCACCATTTTTGTTTTTATTTAGGTTTTTAGAACCTTTTTACTGCCTCAAAGATACTTTTTGCATGTATTACCCTCTAATACTTTTAACCATTGTTTTTTTTTGTGTTAGCTTTGAAGCAGTTGACCACATTAGTCACGTAGCAAATTTAAACCATCCTTATTTGATATAACTACATTTAAGTATTTTCTTCAGGCATTTTTTTTAGTATGTTATGCCTGTATGCATCTAAACAAAACAAGTTTAGAGCGCATGGTAGTACTTTGGGTGTCAAATTCGATCGTTTCGCCGATGTAGGAGATTTTGGCAGAACACCGGTCCTGAGTATTAGGCCAGGACAAGACTAAAATTAAGATACACACCTATCAAGCTACATGCTCTCTATACTGCCTGTTGTAAATACAATCCACAGCCAGCTAGCATCAAATAATGAGTTTTAATTTTTTGCAGGTGTTAAGTCTGCTCATTCCCTGTCATGGCTGCCTTGTATGTTCAGTGACTTTATCATGGTGGTCAATAATGAAGGTACGCGTGATGTTCAGCTTCAGCAAAGACCCAGCATTCTGCAGTTTGGACAGCAAGGAGATAGTCCTGTTAACCCTCACGCCATCACTTTCCTGGTCATACGTAAGGCCTTAATTAGTATGCAGGTAATACACATTGAAAGGCACTAACGGACTCCGCTATTGTCTTTCCTGTCAAGCTTCCAAGGTGAACCTGCATAGCTTTATGCCGGACACAGATGTGGATGACCTGGATTGTGCCATTCATAGACATAACACAGAAGGCGTCCATGTGAAGTGGCCAAGCCAAAAGTCCAACGAGTACAACTCTTGGTTTAGCATCAGTCTGACACACACCCAAGGCCTGTTCACTGTCTCTGGAATCCTCAGATACCCGTGTGAGCCGCCGTCCTCTGGACAGGAAGATGTCCGCAATTGGCCTGCTATTGAGGACCGACAGACTCTCATTACTTCAGGTAAGAGTCTACATTGGTAATCACTAATTATCGTTCCATCTAAAATACACAGAAATACAACATCAGTTAAGCACCGTCATTTCCGGAGTATAAAGTGCACCTGACAATAAGCCCCACTCCTCAAACTTCACAAAATTTAAGAGAAAATCCATATATACGTATACGCTGCACCTGACTACAACCTGCAGGTGTACATGTCTTAATGGGAAAAATTACATAGGAAGATGTTACACAGAAATATCTGATTGTTTAAAAATGTCTTTATTAACCAATCAAACAAACATCGACACACAGAGTTACGTTCTCATTCATATGCAGTGGCCTCTCACTCGAAGGAGCCAGACACCACAATCCCAACTCGTGTTCTCTGAAACCTTAAAGGGATAGATCGATAGATAGAAAGACTTGTAGTTCTTAAAAGATAAACGTTATTATTAGTTAAGATAACTTCATATTGAAACCCCGCTTGATGTTTTCGTATTTATACAATTTGAAAAATTAGTACAACTAGTAGGTTGCCATTGTTGTTGACGTCGCAGGGTGGTGACATCACATGGTTATGCTGCTGGGCTTCCAGAGTATGACCCAAGTGACATAAACATGTCATCTGTTCAACCCTTTCAATTTGAACCTGAGAGGAAAATTAATGAGCATGACAGCACTGTCAATATTTCATAAAACGAACACCAAAAGCAAAATGAAAAGGAAAAACAGGATGAGACGACAGTAGACAAAACTGGTGTACTGCCAAAATGTGCCACACCAGCGAAACGTCCGACAAGCGGCGAATTTGACACCTAAAGTACCACTTGCGCTTTCAGCTTGTTTTTTTTTTTTTTAGATACATATAGACAGATCATACTAAAGATGCCTAAAGAAAATACCTAAACATAGTAATATTGATTAAGGGTGGTTTAAATATGCTCAGTGACTAATGTGGTCAACAGATCAACAATCTGCTTTATAGCTACCACAAGAAAACACTATGCCTAAAAGTATGAGAGGGAAACACACGCAAAAAGTATTTTGAGGCAATAAAAAAAAAAAAAAGTGAGTACAGTGGTACCGCGACATACGATCGCTTCGACACGCGATCTTTTCGACATCCGACGTAAAATTTGACTCGCCATTTGTTTCTACATCCGACGACATGCTCGAAATACGACGATTTTTGTCAGCAAGCAGCATCTGAAGATGTAAATGACAGCAAAATAAAGCATGGTGTGAGCATCCATGACCTGGATGACAATAGGGGGCCGTGGAATGTCGATCTCGGCCAGCGGTCCTCCTCCGTTCGCCAGTCTTTATAAGTTAAGGTGACAATTCTTATTGTGGTAACATCGCCAAAGAAATCGCCAGCTTTGTTAGGTTTCTAATCATTTATTCCATCAACTTGTGCAACAGCAGCGGACACCAGCATCAAAACAGAAAGTGAACTCTTGCTCACCATCACGTCAGCCCCGCGGTGCGTTCAGGTACAGCAAAAAAAGTCCGCCACAGTAGAACCCGATTCGTTACATTAATACAGGTATTAATATTATTATTACTATAGTTATTATTGTCATTTTTATTTATATTGTATTTTTTTTGCTCTTTGTAATTGCTATTTGCAATTGTAACAGCAGTATTTATTAAGGATTTAGTGTAGGTTGGGCTGTGGAACGAATTAATGGATTTATAATGTATTCTTATGGGAAAATCCCGCTTGACATACGACCATTTCGATTTACAAACAAAGTCCTGGAACGAATTAACTTCGTATGTAGAGGTACCACTGTACTCGCCGCTTTTAACCGATGAGCACATGTGTTGGATGTCTCGCGGCTTAGAAGGAAGTGCAGTAACCCGGTAGTATTCGTCGAGTGACAGTGCCAATCTACGTCATCACCCCGAGCGTCTATTGCAGGGTTCACTAAATCCGGACCTCGGTGCCACTTTTCCTGTCGTGTTTTCCATGTCTCCCTCCTCCAACACACCTGAATCAAAATAATCAGGATCATTATCAGGCTTCTGGAGAGGTTGCTGATGACATAATCATTTGATTCAGGTGTGTTAGGGGAGAGAGACGTGGAAAACACGACAGGAAAAGTGGCACCGAGGTCCTGATTTAGTGAACCCTGGTCTATTGCATGTACTTAATATTATATTTTTAAATCAATGGCAATATTTTATGTGTTTCCAATAACATATTTTAGTAAAAGAGAACAATTGTGGCTTATTAGAGCCTACAAGTCTTCAAGTCCGTGGTTCCCTTTAAAAAAGACCCTAACTGTAAAAAACAGGTCACTACATTTACAAAAAAGACAAAATATAATCCACTTTACCTTGCCTTCTAAGCTTTAAGTGGGCAAAATCATATTTAAAATCCTGGCCATAGTATCTGATATACTCCCGCTCAGGGCTAATGGCTAGCGCTAGCCTTTAGTACACTTTGGCAATCTATCCTATTTGGATCAAAACAAGGTCAAACACCCAGGCCCAGATCTAGCCTTTAACTGTTCTTCTGTAAATGGATCAAGTTTGGCTGGAAACAACCTGGGCAATGAAGTCCTTTGAGTACTGTTTGAAAATAGCTAATGACCACTAGTGTTGTATCCTCTTGTCGTAGTAAACAGTGGATGTCCATCCTTTTAAAATTGTTCTTTTGTAAACGCATATAGCAACAGATAGAGTCCAATTCATCTATAAAAACCCCATAGTTTTTATTAAGTCTGACGAAGCCTCTGGCAAGCTTTGTCGGCGTTAGTGTAGCAGTTGAGAGCCATTCCAGGCATAATTTGGATATCCACTCCCTTAAAATATGTCTAACTATCTATGCTTAGACTTAAATGGTTGTTCTGTAATGGCAGCAAGGGTCTTTTCCTAAACAACATGCTTTCGCACAAATGGAGCTTATGGAGCTAACCAGCGAGGGTGCGTTTGGAGAATAAAATACACGGATACACACGAGAACTCAAGAGTGTTTTCAAAATAGAACACATGCCCTAGTGGTTAGAGACGTTGAACACACCACGAAATAAACTGAAAATGTTTTGTTTTTGTTTTTTAATGAGAAAACATGCTGCTAATCTGTCCTAAAAAAAATAAGGCACTTTGTTATAAAAGCCGCAGGGTAGAAGTAAAAATTTGCGGCCTCAACCTCATGTCTTGTCTGCATTTACAGTTGCAGTGATCTTGAAAACACTAACTCCAACGGTGACATCAGGCCTTGGGTTCCAAAAAACACTACATTGCCAGTTTGCTGTTGACCACAAGACACCAAACCTGACTGCTCTGTGGTATCAGCAGAACCATGGAGAACGGCGTACACTCTTCAGTCACGCCAGCCGATCAGGTCAAACTGAGGGCAGAGGCGTTGAACTGAAGAATATAGCTGGAGGCGACCTGTCTTACACCCTGCCCTTTACTGAAGTCAAGCATGCGGGGATGTATGTGTGCTCCGCGTCGGTGTTTCCACTGTCTAATAGCCTTGATATAAGTCTACAAATTAAAGGTAAGGAACACTTAAAGCCATGATATCAAGCTTTTTGGATTCACAAGTTGCTTTACAGTAGTACAGCATAATACAGTACACTATTTGCATTTATCCTACACCAGTCCCTTTTTGTTTCTTTAAAAAAAAAAAAAAAAAAAAAAAAAAACAGTTACAGTGTACATTTATATAAAAACGCTTCTCAGTAGTGAAGACTTGACATCATTTACCGTAACAGTTTTTCAAAAACATGGGTCCAGCAAATTTAAGATAAATTTTGTTTATTTTTATTAAATAGTTACCCTTGATCAAATGCTTACTCTGCCTCTGTTAGACTTGTGATCAGAAAAAGACAATTGGTCTTATAGACCCTACCCACGTGACGTCACAACTCCGCTGTCCTGAATGGTACCGCCCACTTGTCCGTCAAAACATAGTGTTAACCTGTTACGGCTACGTACATTTCTCCTATTTACGGCGTGTTTTTCTGCTCCTTAACATTAATAATCAAAATGGTGAAGGCGTGTGTGGGTGTTGGTTGCACTAACAGAGAAGATGGAAGGAGAGACTTGAAGTTTTACCGTATTCCGAGGGATCCAAAGAGGAGAGCGAAATGGACGGCTGCAATTCGACGTGAAAACTGGGCACCAAAAAATCACCACAGACTATGTAGTAGTCATTTTATATCCGGTAAGATGCATTTAAGATATACTTAGAGGGTTTTGGGCTGACAAGTAACCACAATTAAGATCATTGCGAGGCTAATCGCCGACAACATACGACGTAGTACGACATAGTTTCAAATTCAAGATGTTTGTGACTTCCCTTTCTTCCACCATCGTTATTTTTTGAATAATATTTAGCTGGTACCAAGTGAAAGAAACTGGCCTCGTCTACGGGGCTGACAAATAACCACAATTAAGATCATTGCGAGGCTAATCGCCGACAACATACGACGTAGTACGACATAGTTTCAAATTCAAGATGTTTGTGACTTCCCTTTCTTCCACCATCGTTATTTTTTGAATAATATTTAGCTGGTACCAAGTGAAAGAAACTGGCCTCGTCTACGGGGCTGACAAATAACCACAATTAAGATCATTGCTAGGCTAATCGCCGACAACATACACGTATTTATGTAGTGAGAGTGCTATCGCTAAACCATATAAACATTAAAAGCCTTAACTCCATTGACAAACGACATGAAATACATTAGACTTGACAGTGGATGTTAGCAATAACAAAAGATTTTGAATTGAAAATTTCGTAACTCACCTTTCCAAGCACAAGATAGATTCCTGCCGAATTTTCGTGGACGAGGACCTGTTTCACCCAACCAGCAACGAAGTATTTATAAGCCTCCAAGCTCTTGAAGTTTTTCAAATTTTCGTGAGAATAGGCTGATTTTGTGTGGACAAGATAATTGTAAATATCAGCGTAGCAGATGTCAGGCAGACAGGGCGAAGACAGTGGGTCGAAAAACATCGATTTGGGCATCAAATATGGATCTGGCGACTGTATAGAACGAAGCTTTTCCACATAACGCCTTTTATGCAACACATCCAGTGAGTTTACGGCATCAGAAAGCACTGGGTCTTCCATGAAATGCATTTTAAATTCCTCGATCAATTGAAAACAATGCTAATACAGAGACAAAATGACGGACAAGTGGGCGGAACCACACAGCGAGCACGTGGTTTTGTGACGTCCGTGGGTAGGGTATATAGGACAATCTTGGTCAACAGTAACAGCTAGCTAAACAGCTAGCTTCTACTTCTGAGAAAAAGCAGTGTAGAATTGCAACCCTGTTAATGTGGTTATGCCAAGTATTGCAACTACTAAAAATAATAATTATGTCATAAAAATTTGACCATTGATCTGTAAGCTGAGGTAATCAAGCCTTTGATTGTTTATTACCTATGATTTGTAGCAGAAAGTGAAGGCCTGTTTTTCAAGAATTTTCAAGGCCAAATGTCCTTCTAATACTGTAACGACTCATATGCACGATCATGGTCCTGATGTATTTTCCAGAGTCCCCCCAGGTGTCCCTCAATGTTGGTCCCATGCTTACATTGCAAGAGGGTGAGGAGAAGAAGTTGGTTTGTGAGGCAGCAAAGTATTACCCTCTAGACGCGCACATTGCCTGGTACGAGGAGGACCCAGCATCTTCCGGTCAGAGGGTCGGCGCTCCTCTCCCCAAGGCGCTTGACAATATTTTGCTGTCCAGTCATAAAAATAATATGGACAGGACCTACTCGCTGTCAGGTTTCTTCTACCTCAAGGCGTCGCTCAGACAATCAGGACGTCAGTTTACTTGCACAGTCTCCCACACATCCCTGCGAATGCCAATCAAAAAAAGTTTCATTTTGATAGTTGAAGGTGAGTCATATGAATTGCACTACAACACTTCAGTCATGTACCACACAGGGGCAGTAGAAGAACATCATCTTGTTCTGTTTTGTCTCTCAGAACCAACCAGCTGGATCTTCACACTCACTGTATGCAGTGTGATTGTCATGCTGCTGTCTGCCCTGTTTTTTATGCTGAGATACCTTCATCGAGGTGAGTATTGATCATCTCATATGCTAGATAGATTTAATTGTCACTGTAAATGGGTTTAAAGAAATAAAAAGATCTGACTTTTTTCAACAGCTAGCAAACATTCGTTGCAGGTAAGACTAGATTTGGAATACAGTTATCAATAGATTAAACAAATTTTAATCTCAGTATATATGTGTGTCTGTTCTATGCAGAAAAAGCCGTACTAATGGCACCTCTTGGACAGAAAAGTATACCCGGAAGCAGGTGGACCTTCTCCTTCTTAGTCTTAGAGTAATTTGAAAAAGAAAATGCAATGTGGGTGATTGCTACTGAAAAAAAAAAATCTTTCATTTTGTAAATTTCAGTTCTTGTTGAAATATCTCCCCAGCAATACTGATGGTTCAGACATTTTATTACACTGTAATTTTGTCTTCCTTCTTTCTAACTAGTTTATGTTGGTGTGTCGTAATATCAATGCAGCGTAACAAATTCTGTAGCAGAACATCCAAAAAAATGCTTTCAACTTGTCTGAATAAACTCCCCAAATGTCTGCCATGTGGTTCTTTACGATCGGATAGGAAATGTGTGTTATGTCAACATAATTTGTTCTCCAGTGATCTTCATCTTTTTTTTTAAGGAATATAGTTGGCAGATTTCCTGCTTAGAGTACGAAGTAATACTGTCACAGGATTGGAAAATAACACAAGGCTGTATAATGAATTGACGCTTCCTTGTGTGATTTTCATGTACTGTTGTCTAATTGTTGCTGTTATGTAAGAGATGTGGGGTGCACTTTTCTGGTGCCATGCCACCTAATCTTTTTGTCAGCTTGTGCTTTACTCCAGGAAAACTTGATTAAAATACTCGATTCATCAAAACAAACCTGTGAGGCAAAATTCCCTCATGGGGTTTGATCATAATTGCCCCATTAGGGAAAGAAAAAAATGACATTGTCATAAGTAGACATGTGCCGATTACCGGTTTCAAGGTATACCGTGGTATGAAAATGTCAAGATATCAAAACCGCACAAATTTTCTGTCATACCGTCATTTTTTAAGTCCTAAAAATGCATGTAGAAATCCCTAGCTTGTAGCTATGAGGCTCTACCCTCCCCCACCGGATGTTGCTCAGTGTCAGTGAGTCAGCTGTGCTATACGATTTGCTGAAGGAAGTGAAAGGCCTGAACTTTTTCCTCCATTGAAGAAAATGAAATCGCTGCTATGGGAATACTTCGGCTACAGAAAAGTTACAGGCGGCTGGGAGAAGGAGGGCCAAACGACATGCATAACATGTTTGCGGAGGGTGGCTGCCGAGGAGGAAATACCTACAATATGATTTTGCATTTATACAAAATTAAAAGTTAGTAAGCACAATTATGAACATCCAGCTAAGAGAGTTAACTCGAGGGTGTTTAGTGTGTCTAGCGGTGGTAAAACGTGTTTTTTTTTTATCTGGCAACTGTGCTAAGAAAGAGAGTGTGTGTATAATGTAAACATGATACGAGTCACACGCACGTGCTTTTTATGGAAAATAATTATTTTTGATCTGACGGTAATAATTTTAAGTTGTGGCTGTGGGTTTAGGTTCACCTAACAGACTGAATTAATTTAAATTTTTAATTAAAAATAATAATTTAAAAATAATATTCCTGTTCAATGGAGAAAAGTTTTTTTGTGTGTGTGTTTTTTTTTAACTATGATATCTCAAAATAACACATTTTAGAGCTGCAATTGCAATACAGCGAAACCGTGAAACCATGATATTTTGGCTTAAGTTTATTATACCGTCAAAATATCATACCGGCACATGCCTAGGCCATATTGTGACACTCAGTGTAGTTCAGACATTTTATCACTGCTAGTCTACACAGTAAAAAATAAAAAATCTTGCATTTTTGTAATCACACATAATTCTCTTTCTTTGTGACTAGAAATTTTAAATTTAACATTTTAAATTGACCTTCTCCCTGTATCAAGTCGGTATGCTGTATTTGGGAAATATTTATTGTAAGTTGTCAGAACTTAGTTCAGAAAAAAAAAAAAGATAAATATTGGGGCTAAGATTTGGGGGGGAGGGGGGGGGGTGAATTAGTGAGTGGGAAAAAATGTTCTAAACATTTGAAGCAAGAAAATACGAACATCTTGACTGTCCCAGTTAGCACACTAATAAACAGAGTATGTTTGACCAATTGCAGATGTTTGTGTTAGCCTGTTGCCAGCGCCAAGTGCCTCCATGCATGGTTGAGGGACAATATGTGCTGCCCCAAGCGGGATCTCAAGTGTTCAGAGAAGAAAAACAAAATACAACATTGCTTTGTCTGTGTGGGAAAGAAAATAGTAAATGATGCAACAACAATTGATCAACTTTTAAAAGACAGTACAAGCAAAACTAACAACAAAACTGCATTAATGTTCCAGGTCAGGCCTCTTGTTTTAGCTCCTTTTAAAATTCTAAATGCTTACATTTTTTTTTTATTTTTATGATAATATGCAAGCTAATTCTTGATGAGCTTCATTTGAAGACGATTTGTTTTTGTTTGATTTATCGGCTGAGTTCAGACAATGTAACGTGGGCTCATGATTGTGTGAATGCTAAATGCATGGTGTTGGTACTTTGTCTTGATACAGGCCACAGAAAAATACGTTCAAACAGAATACCAAGATGTGTTCCTCATATAGGTTTTTGCTGACATTTTGTTCCTGTTTGGCAGCTGCAGGTCAATTATTCACAATTTCCCGTTTTTCACCTTTACAACCTAATTTGGGAATCTCCAAATACCCCGCTCCAATAATACCTGGCTCTAGCTGACAGCCTACAAACTACGCCCGCATGATGCTACGCTAGATATCACATGTATATGAACAGAAGGCAAAATGACAGACTCTGCCGCAATAGCAAATATATAGAGAAGTAGATGAGAAATGATACACTTGCCAGTGTTAGTAAGAAGCCACCATCTTAAAGCAGTAGACTTCTCAGAAAGGCTCTGTTGTAGAGAACCTTCCTAGCGAACCTAAGTAACTTTTTATATAAAATAATCCTAAATAGGCAAAATCTTGACTTGAATCTATCTTTAAACGATGAAACAGTTTTAAAACTTTCACATGTGGAAAGTAGACAGAGCAATTTTAACAACTTTAACGGTTGAATCACCACATAAAATGACTTCCAAACATAGCAAAGGTTACTATCTAGTTATCGCAATATCCACAATGCAACTGTGTCTAGTTAAGTTTAGGGTAAAGAGTTGGGCTCGGGTGACTGTACATAAAACCCTTTGAACTTCACATAGTGTGACCGATGTTTTTTTTTTTTTTTTTTTTTTTTTTTTTTTTTTTTTTTTTGAATGCAAAAAAAAAAAAAAAAAGAAACGTGAAAAATAAAACCAGTTACTTTGCCAAGTAAGTAATAACTCTTACATTCATGTAACTGAGTTACTAACTCAATTACTTTTTGGGAGAAGTAATTTGTAACTGTAATTAATTAGTTTTTAAAAGTAAGTAACAACATTGCCCACCACACACACAAAAGCTGACTGAATAGTTACATTTTTTTCCAGCAGTCAGCAGTAATGTTCATAAAACAAGTAGATAATTGATACTTAGTTGTATTTGCTTCGTTTAATGCAATGTTCTTCACTTTATTATAATGACAGTTTATGTGCTGTTTAGATTTTATAATAAAAACAAATAAATAAAAAGATTTGTACTGTTCCGCACTTTTTCATTAAAAAAATGTAAAGAAATAACAATAAAAATGAAAACTATATAAAGCCCCTTTCACAAACATATGCTGGTAAATTCCCATGTAAGGTGACACAGGATTTACTCGCGTCATTGCTTGCACGCATGTAGAGATATCCCAGCAATGACGCGACTTGGACACTTTCACAGGCTTGTCTTATGTTGCCCACTGGTGCTGTCCTTGTGCAGGGGCTGCTGGCGCGATTTTATTACCCAGACATTACATCATTTTTGGTCGGCATCGGCTGTCACAATGTCGAGCAGAGACGTTTGTGGGAGCGTTCCCGATGTTGTAACTGCAGCCCATTCAAGATCATTAAGACTGTATTTAAGCCCAGGAGATCCAAGAGAAGGGTGCCGAGATATTAACTTGCTGGGTGCCATTTGACACCTCTGCCGCCCTTGTTTTGAAATCCCCAACGTTGTGCTGATATTTGAGTGAATTTGTTTTGTTGTCTTCGCCTCTCTGCCTACCCCTTTTGCTGTTGCGGATTCCAACATCGGCAACAAAATAAACCAAACATTTCCAAAGATGGACGATGGACTCTCTTCCTCGGCTCTACGATCCAGTACAAATTTAATTCTGTTATGTTTTCAGTTTAATTTAGCTATTTCCAGCTTGCTATGTTGATAATTAATATAATATGTTGATGTTTGTTTACTGCTTTTCATCTTACTGCGAAGAAAGAGGAAGTGACGATCGGCCCGCCATGATATTTATGTCATGAGTCATCGTGCTGTGACATGGGAAATTAACGCTGGCTTTCAAATAAGCCTCATCCCGGGAATTATACTAAGACGCGACCCGTGAAATTTCCGCGTAGTCTCTGTGTCAGTCGACCCGGGAAATTGCGTTCACATTCGAGGGCTGCCCATTTAAATCCCGGGATTTTCCCGGTGTTTCGGTGTGTGTGAAAGGGGCTCAAGAAAATAATTCCTATTAAGAGGCTGGAAACAAGTATTTTGACAATTTGGAGGTCAACAATGTCTCTAAACGATTAATTGGTGATCAAAATATTTTGATAATTGATTAGTTGTCAATTTGTCTATTCATTGTGGCAGCCCGATTTGCTAGACATGATGGCCCTTCGAAGGAAACTATGAATGTGATGTGGCCTTTGACAAAGAAGATTTTGACACCGTTGCTGTAGAAATACCGTATTGGCCCGAATATAAGATGGCCCTGATTATTAGACGACCCCCTCTTTTTCAAGACTCAAGTTTGAAAAAAGACTTTTTGAACACCAAATTAATTTTATACAGAAAATAATTACAGTACATCCGAAACAAATGATTATAACAATATATTTGAGAGAAAAAGCATGTTATTGCCTCATTCAAAGCTTAATATCTGAACATTTAAATATGTAAACTAAAGTGCAATCACATTCTTAAATGAATGGCCTCTGGTTTTTGAAATGTAAATAAACCAATCTGTTGTTATAAAACAACAAAATTGCAATAACTGCATTAACCATCAAAGTGAAGTCTAACTGTCAGTGTAGTCTTGAAAAATAATCTGAATAAGGAAAAACATTGCAATAAAAGAATGCAAACTGGTTAAACTTGAGAGTAGCTGAGATCTGGCATGACAGAACATCGCTTTAATGATATCTGGCGCCATCCAGCGTAGTGAATGGGGAGAGTAGCTGAGCTCTGTCATGACCAGTGTTGGGCACGTTACTTTAAAAAAGTAATCAGTTATAGTTACTCACTACATCTTCCAAAAGTAACTGAGTTAGTAACTGAATTACTCTATAGTAAAAGTAACTAGTTACCAGGGAAAGTAACTATTTCCGTTACTTTAAAAAGAAGTTGTTGTATGTCAAAGAATTTGAAATTTTCTGAGCAGTATTCAAGTCAGTTGAATAGAGAAGAACAGATAGGTAGTTGTGTTATAGAACCTTTTAATATTTATTGCACCTCACCAGCAACAGATTTATCCTACACTTGAAGTGCAACAAAAATAAACAGTAAGATTTTTCGCCACTAGCTTTGTGGTAGCGTGTGTAGTTGTTACGTGCTTCAGCAGATTTGAATTGCTTACCACAGATGTTGACAAAAGCTTTGCCCCGGGACATAAATTACACTTTTCATGCACGTTCTTTCCTTTAATTTCGACCAACTTGAAATAGTGTTTATATCTCCACCTTGTAAAGGACAATTTTTCCTCTGAATGCTCTGCCACCATATCCCTCTGCATCTGTTTTGCGTGTGTGTGTTTGCCGCACGCGCTGTTCCGGTTTGTGTGCGAAAACACTGGCTCTGATTGGCTTACCATGACACATGACTCTAACCCTCAGCCAATCACAATCACTTCCATCGCATCTATCCAGCGGGTGCATTCAGGTAGCCTCGTCCCCCTACTCCTCCCGTCACCCTCAAAGCGTCTGCTGTCCTCAAGATGGAAGCAGCATTCTTGCTGACTGACAGTGGGGGGTGGGAACGAGGCTAGCATTCAGGTGTAGCAAACACAGAAACGTTAGCAAGCGTTGAAAAGCATTGTCTAATTGAATGAGCAGGGACAAACAGCCTGGAGTCATAAGAAGTACGTGCGCTATTCTCGAACTTGAACGCACCCCAAGTCTTGGATGACAAATAAACAGAGCAGAGTAGACTTGCTACGGCTGGTAGTTCCTTCAATTTATTCAGAGTAAGTAACGCACCGCTTTTGACCGTCAGTAACGGTAACGGCGGGAAAAAAATTTGTTAGATTACCCGGTTACTAACTAAAATAACCCCGTTAAGTAACGGGGTTATTTTATACTGGCGTTATTCCCAACACTGGTCATGACAGAACATCGCTTCAATGGTATCTGGCGTCATCTAGCGTCGTGAATGGGTATAACACCTAGACCGCGAATATAAGACGACCCCCTCTTTTTCAGTCTGATTTCAATTCAAAAAACACCGTCTTATATTCGGGCCAATACGGTAGTTTGCAGTCAGACCATATACAATTGATAAAAGTTTCCAGCGAGGAGCTGCTTTGCCAGACTTTAACTGCAGCCATGTTCACATGTTTGTTTGTAGCATGTCCTGTTTTTTTTTTTTGCTTGAGTAAGTAATGACAACTATTGGGAAATTTTGGTGTTTGAGAAGAAAACTTTAAAAAGTTTTGTGCTCTTTACCGAAGTTCAGTTTTCCTTTTTTTCCCCACTTCATGTCTTCCTCGGGTTCAACCCAGATTACTAAAAGTGCTTGTCTCTTTAAACCTTTAAATAAGCACACTCTCTAATGATAGCACTTCACTTGTCTTTCGTCTCTGAGCTGTTGTGACAGATTTTCAATAACACCTGTGTAAGTTCTAATGAAAAGCTTGTTTGGAAAAGCAAAACAGCTAATTATCTGTTCTGTTCTGACTGGTGGACCTCAACATACGCACTTTGTTTTCCTGCCAATTTCTCTGCTGAGGTCAGGTTGCAAATCTCTCCAAGTAATAAAAAAGAAGGGAAAAAATGAACATGTTAAACCATGAGCTCATTTTAAAAAGAAAAAAAAAAATGGTCGGGCTTGACAATGAGCTTAATTTAACCAGCAGCTCCGGATTTGTATTTTTTCCAGGGAAAAAGAAATATGATTTGTTTGTTTCTAACCAGCACGAATTTAAGGCTGACCGTAAAAATGGTGTCAGAGCTGTGTCATAACATAACTATGCTGTAGCTCATGATGAAAATGTTACATGCTACATATTGATTGTTAATTAGCAAGCTAAAGTCAGACTGTGTCACTGCTGCAAATAACACAGGCCCATGATAAATGGTTGTATCTGCAGTTCAGCAGTTCAACTTCATAAATATGCCATTAAAAATGTATAATTCTGGAAAGGGATACAGTACCTTTGAAGACAATTTTGCCCCCCGCCCACATATGTTGCAAAACTTTACAAGCATTATCACCCAAAATGTGTTTTTGTCGACTTATGTCATGAATTGAATTGTGAAGGTCCACCGCTGTTAGCATTTTATGTGAACAAGTAGGTAAGTGTCTCATTTTGTGATTCATGACACATTGCAACGCTGTGCTGCTCTCCTTGTGTTTACATGGAAACTGGTGGTAATTGATTGTGACCTTTGGAGAGTGTAGCACTTGCGTCGGTTTACTCTTTTCCTTGTATACATTCTCAGTCGCAGTTTAAATGTCTTTGCGGAGTTCCATTCCCCAGCAAGTGAAGGTCATAAACACACACATTGGCTTTCAAAGTGTCATGGCTGTAACTCCAAGGAGCTGGCATGCACTCAAGAAAATAGCAATACGGTAAGTGTGAGCCTGTATAGTTTGTTTATCGTGTGCTGTCATTTTTTGTACTAGTTGTATGGTGGGTGTAAATTGGTTTGCTTCTACAGTGTATCACAAAAGTGAGTACACCCTTTGCATTTCTGCAGATATTTATCTTTTCATGGGACAACAATGACAAAATGTCACTTTAACACAATGAAAAGTAGTCTGTGTGCAGCTTATATGATAGAGTTCATTTATTTTCCCCTCAAAATAACTCAAAATATAGCCATTGATATGTAAACCCCTGGCAACAAAAGTGCGTACACCCTTTAATAAATACGTACATCCCTAAATGTCCAAATTGAGTACTGCTTGCTATGTTCCCTCCAAAATGTCATGTGACTCGTTACAGGAGTGCTGTCAGCATTGCTGCAGAGATTGAAGAGGTGGGGGTCAGCCTGTTAGTGCTCAGACCATAGGCCGCACTCTACATCAAATTGGTGTGCATGGCTGTCACCCCAGAAGGAAGCCTCTTCTGAAGACGGTATACAAGAAAGCCCACCCACCTCATCAGACCATAGGACATGGTTCCAGTAATCCATGTGCTTTGTTGACATGTCATCAGCAAACTGTTTGCGGGCTTTCTTGTGTACCGTCTTCAGAAGAGGCCCTCCATTTAAAAATTATTCTTCCCCCAGAAAATGGAGATTTTAAGCTTTCCAATGATGTATCACACATGCGTATAGGACAATTTTGAAATTTGGCCAAATTGAGGGTCTCAGAGCAGAATTTCAAGTCACCTGAGTGTTTTCCGCCATCTATATTAAAATGTGTTTTCTACATTAATTGTTTAAAAATGTTTTATATGCAGCCTATGCAGACATTTTCTTCACATAATCATACAACAACCATGGTCCAGGTAAAAAGTTGTCTTTTTTTGTTGAGTTTAGCTGTGCAAAAACACCTGAAAGAAGGCTCCATTTTTATTTATTTTTGTTCATCCCTGACTAAAAAGTTTTTTCACTTATATTTATTTAGAAAGACAATGTTGTGTGGTCTTAAGACAAATGTGTTTTTTTTTCTTTTCCTGGATAGTTAAGAGACCTATAAATACAAACCCTTACAAGTTAGTATCTATATTGCGTTAATATAATTTAAGTTGCGTTCAAATGTTGAAATTTAAATTTGAAGATAAAATCCAGACATTTATTCTGACGTTTCCAAAACGATTCTTTAGTAGTTTTGGAAAACAAAGGTTTGAATCGAACAATGCATCACCTGAACCAATACACATGAAAGTTAGTATAAGTCAATACAGATTAATTTTGCATTGATTGTTTAACCTATCAATTAATTAGGTTCATATTCATGAGAAATATAGCCCTGATCCCCATTCACCCAATCTTTTCTGGTCTTATTAATGTCCCGTCCCCAGCAAAAAGTGCACTTGCAGGTTATACTGTTACATCGTCCCTACCAATGTTGAGACCAAACCTACGCTCTTGGGCAAATGAACGTTCATTCATTCGCCCCTCCCAGCCAAAATGGATTGGATGTCTAGTGCCATCAATGGCCCTGAAGCATGAGCATCCACAGCCACTCTTCCCGGTTTAAATGAATTACGCGCCCATCGTCAACAATAGTAGACAATGAGTTAAATCCAATGCAAAAAAAAAAACTTGAGAGTGTGATTTGTGGCTGTAACCAGTGTGTGTTTCTGTTTTTATTCCTTTTAATTTGTATTAATTTAGTTTTTAGTTTGTGATGGTATTAATGTTTAAATGTATTTATAATTATAAAAAATAATAATAGTACAATAATTATTCATAATTAAATGAATAAACAGTGCATAATATTAATTGCTCATATTTAACTTTTTTTAAACGAGCAAAAATATTAACTTGCTCTTAAAGCGGACGTTCCGAATTTTTTACATTGGGCTTAATTTTTGAGTATGCGGGGTTTAATTAGTCGGCGAAGTTGATTTCAACAAATGCCCTGCAGTTTGTTAGTTTTTTGTTAGCTGCAGGGCTCCGGAGTGGCTGAAATAACACGAGTCAATGGTGCTTGCGAGCATACCAATAAAATACATCAATGCATGCAATTAAAGTGCCTGTGACACGAAAAAGCATGTTTACTTCATAATACACGCGGTATTTTATGCTCCTGAATGAAATGGACCGCTTGGATGTGTGTGGAAGCGATCGCTATATTTATCTAGTTTATTGAATCCCGCGCCATGAAAATGACCTCGACTTCCGGCAACAGTCTCGAGTTGAGAAAGAGGGCGCTGTGACGTGTACCGAGGAAGGAGTCCTCTTCACTATACGGCCGTACTGTTGTTTGAGAAGGACGAAGGATTCAGCTGATTTTGCGGATTAATACGTTTAGCTTTCGCATCGCGCCAGCCAAACAGCTGCAGAAAATTGCTGTACGAGGGAGGGGTGTGTGCTCCTTTTTGGGGTTTCAAAAGGTTCCCATTCACCGGTGGATATTGGCCAAAACAAGCCCTACTACTGTGGGACCATGGGACTTACGAGGAAGTGAGTAAACATCGTGTTTTGTATTATGTCAAATACTGGGATCATTTTAATATGTAGGTGGCTTGCATTCTGTGTGCCTGACATGCTCCTTGTCCCCTTGGCCAATGACCGGCAGCTTGTCACACATCCCCCCGCCGGGAGAGCACTATACTCGGCTTATTGCTCTCCTCGTGTGCCCGGTGTTCTGTCAAATTTTCCAACCGATCAGAAATTGCAACTTTGAGTTAAAAATAGCCGCGAATACAGCGATTGCAAAGTAAACACTACCAACTTTCTTTAAATAAAGGACTACTTACGTTTGATCATGGATGGCCGTGTAAAAAGCTCTCCTCATACACATTAGCTGCACATGTTAGCTGCACAACAACTGCAGCTACCCTCCTCCACTGAGTCTCTCGCTGTTTACGACTTCGCCGTGTAGTAAAGCATTATTCTGCCATATTCGTGTTGACCATTTGGCAGCTACACGCTCCTCCGACTCGGACGGTTTGTTCAGCGGTCATTGTCCAGCTGCTTCCCCGGCGAGCTCTTCTGTCCGTAGTAGCAGGCGAACGAGCTGTAAATTGCTCTCCGCCGGGCAATTTGCCGATCGGCGAAGACAATCGACAACCCAGTCATCATGTCAAATGATCAGTGCTAGTTATGCGTGATTTTCCGCTTCGAAGACTTTGAAACATCACTCGGTTCGGGTTAGCATGTCAGCTAGCTGTCACGAGGAAGGGAAATGACATAAGCCCGATTTAGGTGGCATAAAATATCGTTCGGGAGGTGCGACAGTAAAGGTGAAGTCGACAGTTTTGACCATTATGGAGTAATTTTGCCATGTCGTCTTGAATAAATGCATTCTTATTATTTCATATTCCATTTAGCACAAGACTATTATTTGTCATGACCATGCCATGCCATTTATTTAGCTATTGGGGAAAAAATACTTGGATAAAAATAATATCCTGTATTGGAGTAGAGATACTGAAACAATGATATTTTGCGGCTCTCTTCTTCACGTTTTACTCGTTCTGAATAATTCCCCCTCAATGGGCTGACTGATCTTTCTCAAGCCATTTACTTTATTTAGCTATTGGGGAAAAATACTTGGATAAAAAGAATATCCTGTAAAAATATTGGAGTAGAGAGACTGAAACAATGACATTTTGCGGCTCTCTTCGTTGCGTTTTCTCCGTTGTGAATAATTCCCCCTCAATGGGCTGCATACCAAATAAGATGAAATCGTGACTCTGCTGACGTCATCCACCTGTTGGGGACCCTAGAGCCCTATAATGGTAGGCGTGGCTAACCGGCAGATTAAAAGACTAATTTCTAGTCATCTGCGCTTTGCTAAATTGTTGTATATAGTCAAATCCTCTCAAAATATTATTCTAATTCACATAATAATCCTATTTAACCCTTTAACACCCAAGCCTATTTTGGCCGAATTTGCATGCCTTTGATGTTGCCTTTATATTTCAAAGAAAAAACTGTTCACGATGGCAAAATTGGGTCCCTTTTTTCAGGATACCTTGAACTTCATGTCCGAACTGTTGTTTTCCACACTGACCAACTTTAATCCACATTTTGGACCCAAAAAGACAAAAAAATCCCAAAATCTTTTTTCAAAATTTGTAATGTTGAAGTCCCACTGACAACCAAACATATTCGACCACCCGTTTTGAAGCTTGATCATTTTTATTTAACTTGCTAGGATAAACATTCAATAGAAAAAAATAAGATTGAATAGTTTTATGTTTGACAATTCAACACAAACAGCAGCTATGGTCAAAGGCGTTTTTGGCCTTCACACATACTATGGTCAAAACATGTTATATTCAGTGCAAAATAGTGAGAAAAAAATTATATATATTATCCAACACAAAAAGGGTTTTGCAGGATATCTGTTTGTGAAGTTAGGTATTGTACCCATCTCCTTATCAAATATGTACATGCAATCCAGCTTCTCGAACACACATCTATATAAAAATTGAAAAGATTCATAGTGAAGAGAAAATAATACACATTGAAAAATAAGTATTTTCAAAAATATTGACAAGTTGTTCAGTTCAATTCAGTTTTTTTCCAGACCCCTCTCATTTTTTAGGCATGTGACCCAATAAAGTTTTTTTTTTTTTTTTTTGCGCACTCAATAAAGTTTTTTTTGGAACATGTCACTAAACTGCGTCACATACAACGTCACACAGCCTACTCATCCGCCGTTTGCGCGCAGCTGTCACTTCTACTCGCCGAGACGCCGACAGATCCGAGGAAAACAATGACAAATACAGCTCATCCTATTCCTTGAGTTAATGAAATAATGCATTAGCTTGCGCTAAATTTAGTTTTCGATTCATTCTGCACGTTTCAAAGTCGCTCGCTGAATCCAACCAGCCGTTG
Source organism: Corythoichthys intestinalis (assembly GCF_030265065.1). Taxonomy (NCBI): domain Eukaryota; kingdom Metazoa; phylum Chordata; class Actinopteri; order Syngnathiformes; family Syngnathidae; genus Corythoichthys; species Corythoichthys intestinalis. The sequence continues at coordinate 42,534,843 of NC_080400.1, forward strand.
ATTGCTACGCGTGTCTCCTTTCCCTTAGTTGGCGCCTTGCTCCTCAATTTATTAAAAATGTTCACATTAGGTTCTTCCTTCTTGACATCACAACGGCTATTGGGATATGTAATCTTTTGTGCTGCTTTCGGTTTTGAAAAAAGGACAAGAAATGATGGAAATATGGAGATATAGACACATGGTCCATGCAGCGTTTTAATGCATATTTATGAGTGCAATAAAACAATAAAACTCAAATGACATTATCTCCCGTTTTACTTTGTCGATTGACTTCAAATAAAAACTGGTGTGGACATCAACTTCCGTACTTTCAAACGAGACCGACCAGAGGCACGTGGGTGACGTAATTACAGCGTTACGAGACTTCAAAGATTATATGCGTAAACGTGTCGCATCCGACACGTTCGGTGTTAAAGGGTTAAGACTTTTTTTCTCCTGTCGTACGCACTTCAATAGCGATAGCTACGTTTTCAGGATAAGGTTATTGAAATTTACCATTGCATGACAATAATTATAGCATGAACAGCAACATTTGTAATCCAGCAGCTCTGCAGGGAACACGCTGTCTATCCAAGCAGTGCGGAATGATCGCACATCTTTTTTTTCACCGCTGACGTACTGTTTACTCTTTGACCACAGCATGGCTTCGCTTGAACAGTTAGATCAGTTAATATCGTTTTTTTATTGGCATGCTAGCAAGCACCATCGACTCACGCTAACTTAGAAACTTCAAAGCCCTGCAACTAATAAACTGCACAGAATTTGATGAAACCAACACCACCGATTAATTAAACACCCGCTTACTCAAAAATTAAGCCTAATCTAAAAAATTCAGAACTTCCCCTGTTTGAATAGCTATCTATTGTAGTGACGACTGTCCCTGAAAGAGTTAATGAGTGCATGAGTGAAGATGAGGATCAAAATTACAGAGGTAATAGTTGGTTATTATACAGTAGCTCTCTGCCCAGCTGTTCCGCCTACATTAAACTACCTGGAACTGTTGAGGGCAGTGGTGGCGATCAACATTAAGCAATATGTGATGGTAAAAGTTGGTCAATGCAGCTGTAGTCAAACCACATTTGTAGAAATGTACAATAGCGATACAGTAAAAAGTCTAAACACCCCTGTTTAAATGCCCAGGTTCTTTTTTTAATAATATTTAATAAAATAAGACCTTATTACCTATGTCACGCAATTGATATATTTTTTTAATTATATCTCTTTTTGTTTTAAATACAAATCATTCACCGGGAAAAACAAAACGGGGAAAAAAAAGAAAAAAATGAACTAATAGTAAGTAAGTAAGTAAGTAATAGTAAGGTAGAAGGCCTTTAGGAAGGGTTCTATCGGTGATCCATCTAGATATAGCAATATTTGTCCACTCTTTTTTTTCTGCTAAAAATGCTCCATATCTGTAAAATTCAGAGGGGCTTTCCCATGCATAGCCTTCTCCAGATCACCTCACAGTTGTCCAATTAAATTCAGGTCTGGACTGCAGCTGGCAATTCCAATAATCAAATCTTGTGGTAAGGCCATGCTGAAAGATGGAATGCTTTTTCATCTTCAGCTTTTTGCGCCTCACAGACTAAATCTTTTTTTCTGTGAGATGTGCCTACACAAATGTTAGAAAAGATTATTAGAACAGCTGAAATTCATTTAAAGTAAATCAGAGGCACTTTTATGAATTTACTCTATAGATTATTTTAATGCTAATGATCACAAATTAATACAAATTCTTGTTACATCCGTGTACTTTTCCCCTTATGACACTACATTTTCTTTTCTTTTTGATGTAGTCTAATTTCACATTGAATATAAAAAAGACTAGATAAAATGTTGAGATGTGTTGCCTCTTTTGTGTTAGCCAGTCAGATGACATGCAACCCCCGTGCCTAGTTTCTGTTCACTTCAGACTAGTCTTTCTTGTCAATTTTTTTAATTGGGAGTGGATTTTGCATGCATGTCATCTCTTGAATGGTCTCAACCACAGGCCACGTAATTAATAAAAACACAGTTTTAAATCATGAAAATAATAGCTGTCCCATACAGTGCCACATTTGCCCCACATCTTTTGATGGACAGGTGTTTTATTTCCAACTTTCTCCTCTTTTATGCTGTTGCATCTGCTGTGCTTTCAATTTTGGAGACATCTTAAATGCATCAGTAAGTAAAACATCTCCTTTCACCTTTCGCCTGGACTCCAAAATTCTTGTTTTTGTCCATAATATGATGCATATTTTAAATCCCCTACAGCTCTGCATGTGACTTTTTGTTTCCGTATGGTCAATGTGTACTTGGAGAGGTAAAAAAATTTTATGAGAAGTAAAAGTATAGCGTTTCACCTCTTAGACTAACAAAAACGTATTCTTTTGTCAGATAAGAGAATCATATCCAGGCTCTTTGAAAACATGATAAAATTCGAACTGGACGGCAAGTGAATTTTCTTTTGTGACGACAGCTTGGGATTTAATTTCATCCCATGCTGATTCATGCAGGTCATTCGTAGTACCTGCTGACTCATTGTTACTGGAAATAAGGGCTTTTCAGAGTGGGCCTGCAATAGTCCAAGTCTAAGAGCCTCAAGGGATAAGAGTAGTTTCATTTTACAAATAAACTCAAACTCATTTTGATAGCTCAGTGAGTCATGACGAGTCTCAGCGTGAGTCGCTGAGGTGTTCTTTGAGAGTATCAGGTCAGTTTTGCTCTACTTTGATGCGTTCAAAACACTAAACATCATACCTATTCAATGAAAACCTTTTATTTTTTTTATTTTTTTAAGAAATTGAGAAATATGCCATATTTATCAGATTTTATGTCATATTCTTGTATACAGTGTTTTGTGCGGGGGGGACTACCTTGGATGTGAAGGGAAGAGTATCTTTTCTTGTATTTATTGTTTGACTGTATTACTTTAACACACTTAGTATAATCAATCAGGGAATAGTATCTTTTCTCGTATTTACCGATTGACTGCTTGTATTACTCTAACACCCCCATTACAAAATAAATAGCATTTATATCATAATTTGTAAAACAAGTAGAATATATTTGATATTATGAACAGTTGGACTTGAAATGACTAGATTTTGCAACGCCAAGACAACCAGCAGATAAGGGCTGAACAGATACAGGACGCCTTCTGACCACGGAAACCCAACGCACGCGTCATGCAGCTGACTGAGCAAGATTGACGCTGACAAGCAGGTATTAGGCAAGACCCCTACAAGCCCACATCTGCACCACCAAATCCCACATTCAGCTCTTCCGGACAGTCCAGAACAGAGGGCGGGACATCTTGTCTTGCCACAAGGAACATCTGATAACGAGGAACCCGCGACTGAGAAGTTGACACTCAGCACTCACGTGGCTGTGAGGTGGCAAAATCCTCAACTCTCATTGCGCTGACAACAGTCACGCTCGAAACCCTCTTGCCCAATCCACACTGAGAATAATCTGCCGATTTGGAATAAATTGTCAGCTTGTGTTTCAAAGCCTTTCTCTAGCTTTTCAAATGGAGTCAGTACAAGGCGTTAAAACTTCGGTGAATACGCAGCGTTTGGGTTTTTGGCCAAGTTGTCCGGTTTCCGCCGGCCCTGTGTATTGGAGTTGCGCCAGCACGGTTCCGGCGGTTTGGCTGGCGTGATTCCGGCCATCTGGCTAACAGGTCGGATTCCTTTAGGTGTATGCAACCAAAAAAATCAGCGAGGTTTAAGGTTAGATACTTCATGAGTGAACTTTGACATAACTTAATTTACAAAAAGTGATAAAACAGTCAAGTCAACCATGTTTCCAAGCAGGTTGTTTGAATGTGTTTATTTATTTTTATATAAGCTACGTATGTGTATACATCTTCCATCTGCGTATTTCAAAGATGTCAAGATGGTTATATCCAATATTTGTGTATGGTTTTTTTAGGGTGGGGATGGTTTTTTTTTTTTTCTCTACACTCGCTTTGGCTGATGTCCAATGTATCAGAGTTTGGCTACATTTGGGAGAGATATCATAAAAAGATATCAAAATCCATGCATTTTTTATTACAGGTATTATCATCCAAATTTTGACACTTGAGACAAAAAAAAATCGTATCCCAATCGAATTGTGAACCATACAGTGTGAATCCGACTTAAAGGGACAGACAACACCTTTATCAGATGCACAAAAGAATCTTGTTTGCCCTCATTTGCGCACTATGAGGCGCACCTGACTGTAAGCCGCCACCCACCAAATATGGCACAAAATCGGCAGTTGTTCATAGATAAGCCACACTGGACTATAAGCCGCAGCTGTCCTCCCTGTATTATGGGATATTTACACCAAAAGGTACCAAATAAACCACCATGAAGTTTTGAACCAATTGGCTGCAAAGCTTCATTGCTCCAAGAAGCGTCATTTGGCCATCACAGCTCCCTTGGGTGACACATTCAACCTCTGCTGCCAACTGCTGTCAACGCTGTTGTTGTCCAACATTTCTCCTAGCATGCATTGCAGCGCTACAAAATTCATGTTCTGTGCTAAATATTTCTTCAGTTACTGTTCCAGTTGTTTCATTAATTGCTAGTCATGGTCATTGATAACATTTATTTAACGGTGGCGTCATAAGACTGTCTTTAGACAATCCTAATTATGACATGACACTGTCATTAGCTTTCATGAATGCTTATAACACATGTCATTTAGGGTTATCCGGCAAATTATCTCACTTTTGAATGGACGTAGTAGATCCAAGCTGGACATTAATGGAGTTAGTGACATTAATTTGCCAGATGACACTTAATGACATCTGTTATAAGTGTTCAGTATCAAATAAAGTGTTCCCTATTAACCCAGATAAATCAATAATTCAGACGCACTGGACTATAAAACGGAGGAGCTAAAATGAAGGAAAAAAATAGCGGCTTAAAGTCCGAAAATTACAGTAATTAATTAATTAAATCACGGAATTTCACATACAGTGGGGAGAACAAGTATTTGATGCACTGCCGATTTTGCTGGTTTTCCCACTTGCAAGAGAGGTCTGTAATTTGTATCATACGTTCTCTTCAACTGTGAGGGACGGAATCTAATACAAAAAAACAAAAAATCACGTTGAATGATTTTTAAATAATACATTTGCATTTAATTGCATGAAATAAGTATTTGATACTTCACAAAAATCGAACTTAGTATTTGGTACAGAAACCTTTGTTTGCTATTACAGATAACAAACGTTTCCTGTAGTCCTTGACAAGGTTTGCACACACTGCAGCAGGGATTTTGGCCCACTCCTCCATGCAGATCTTCTCCAGAGCCTTCAGGTTTTGGGGCTGCTGCCAGGCAACACGGACTTTCAGCTCCCTCCATAGATTTTCTATCGGGTTCAGATCTGGTGACTGGCTAGGCCACTCCAGCACCTTAAGATGCTTCTTACGGAGCCACTCTTTAGTTGCCTTGGCTGTGTGCTTTGGGTCGTTGTCATGCTGGAAGACCCAGCCACGACCCATCTTCAGGGCTCTCACTGAAGGAAGGAGGTTGTCAGCCAAGATCTGGCGATACATAGCCCCATCCATTCTCCCCTTAATACGGTGCAGTCGTCCTGTAACCTTGGCAGAGAAGCAGCCCCAAAAAATGATGTTTCCTCCTCCATGTTTCACGGTTGGGATGGTGTTCTTGGGGTTGTACTCATCCTTATTTTTCCTCCAAACACGACAAGCCAAGTTTAGACCAAAAAAATTCAATTTTGGTCTCATCCGACCACATGACCCTCTCCCATTGCTCCTCTGGATCATCCAGAGGGTCAGTGGCAAACTTCAGACGTGTCTGGACATGCACTGGCTTCAGCAGCGGGACCTTGCGTGCGCTGTAGGATTTTAATCCATGACAGCGTAATGTGTTTCCGATGGTTTTCTTCGAGACTGTGGTTCCAGCTCTCTTCAGGTCATTGACCAGGTCCTGCCGTGTAGTTCTGGGCTGATCCCTCACCTTCCTCATGATCAGTGATGCCCCACGAGGTGAGATCTTGCATGGAGCCCCAGAACAAGGCAGATTGACCGTCAACTTGAACTTCTTCCATTTTCTAATAATCGCTCCAACAGTTGTTACCTTCTCACCAAGCTGCTTGCTTATTTTCCTGTAGCCCATCCCAGCCTTGTGGAAATCTATTATTTTATCCCTGATGTCCTTACACAGCCCTTTGGTCTTGGCACTTGTGGAGAGGTTAGAGTTTGTTTGTTTGAGCATGTGAACAGGTGTCTTTTATACAGGTAACAAGTTCAAACAGGTGCAGTTACTTCCGGTAATGAGTGGAGAACAGGAGGGGTTCTTAAAAAAGAACTAAGAGCCGAAATATTTACTAATTGGTAATGTATCAAATACTTATTTCATGCAGGTAAATACATATTTATTATTTAAAAATTATACAATGTGATTTTCTGGATTTTTGTATTAGATTCCGTCCCTCACAGTTGAAGAGAATTTATGATACAAATTACAGACCTCTACATGGCTTGCAAGTGGGAAAGCCTGCAAAATCAGCAGTGTATCAAATACTTGTTCTCCCCACTGTAGATTTTTTTTTTTTAAATCGGTAATAATTGAGAAAATCTAAATAAAAGCCAGTACTTCAAGGAAATGGCTGCCTCACATAAGGGCAGACACTTTTTCAATGCTGGTACTATTTTAGCCAATCAAATGTGAGTATTCCAAATTGCCCATCCTTCCTTATGGTGTCATAAATACTAGAGATGTCCCGATTGATCGGGTCCGATCACGTCATTTTCAAAGTATCGGAATTGGCAAAAAAATATCGGCCATGCCTTTTTTAAATATACTGTATATATATTTTTTAATTAAATCGTTTTCTAATTTTATTTAACGTTACGGACATAATATGTTACACTCATCCAGAGTCTTTAGTTTAGGCTTAAGGTAGGGTTATCAGATTTATCCCGATAACGACGGTCATTAATTAAAAAAAAAATGTATCACATTAAAATTTTTAACGCAATTAATGCATGCGCTGCACGACTCACTCACACATTGTCGCGCTCAATCTGTAATGGCGCCGTTTTATCTATATATAGAGATAAAAGGCAGCGTAAAATGAGTAGAGTGAATTTTGGCAGCCTTTGGAGTCTTTTTTTAATTGACTAAAGCCTTACAATCCCTCTCCATACGATTAGAACTATCATGGGAAGCAATGTGGGGAAACAAGGTAGCAATTGATCTTTTTCTTAACACCTTATGTTATTTCCCAACGCAGAGAAGATCATATCAATTGGTAGCACTACGCACAGTCATGGTTCCACTTCCCATCATGGATTTGTGCATGGCTACAGTATCATTTACTGAAAGCTCAACAAATACACTAGATGGCAATATTTAGTCACAATATACAAACTCACAAGTCTATCTATCCGTGGATCCCTCTCACAGAAAGAATGTTAATAATGTAAATGCCATCTTGAGGATTTATTGTCATAATAAACAAATACAGTACTTATGTACTGTATGTTGAATGTACGTATATATTCGTCCGAGTTTTATTCATTTTTTTCTTAATGCATTGCCAAAATGTATATGATCGGGGGAAATTATCGGGAATGATTGGAATTGAATCGGGAGCAAAAAAAAGCAATCGGATCGGGAAATATCGGGATCGGCAGATACTCAAACTAAAACGATCGGGATCGGATCGGGAGCAAAAAAACATGATTGGAACAACCTTAATAAATACCCATTATCAAATCTGTGTTCAAATCTATCAATGTGTATGTGCATGTGTTCAACTGATGTTACAAAATGACTGTGCTCCAAACAGTGTCATTTTTTGTGTTTAAACATTATTTTTCCGTTATAAGGATACTAAGAATTTTGCATGCATACCTAAATAATCTGATCAACTGTCTTTCACATGAAGGTTATTTATACCAGGTCAAACCAGGTATTATCTATTAAAAGCACCTTTATCTTTAAGTACAAAGCATGCTCAATTGGGTTGAGGTCAGATGGCTTACTTGGCCACTTAAGAATATTATTTACTCTCAAAAGCTTTGAGTTGTTTTTTGCATTGAGCTGCTTTTCGCAGTAACTTGCAGGAAGATAGTTTAAATAAATAATGGCATTCATTGGTAAGTGTTAACAGACTAGCTCTGCTGTTAGTAGCATCTTGGAGGAGGGGCATTATTTTTGCTCAAGAAATGTTTCAGTTCTCTGTCAATAAAACGAAATCACTTGAGCCTATTATACGTGGACACAGAGGGATTTCTCGCTCTCGCTCACTATATCACTCTCTTGACATTATACCACTGAATGACTCCACATGTATTTTAAGCATGAGACACACAAGGAGGGAAAAGAACCCCTGATGACTGATGAAGCAAATACTTGATGACCTTTGAACTCCTCTGGTGCGTTGGTGTTTGTATCTCACACTCCCCACCTGCATGCTCCCAGAGGGAGAGAGCGAGACATGGGGGGACCAATATTTCGGTAAATCAGCTTGCCAGGCTTTTTCCCCCATCTCCAAGCTGTCTTACTGTTTCAGACATACACCTTTAAATACGCACTCACACACACAATGGCTATCTGGTGTGTGGAATGTTTGCTCTGTTTGGGTCTAGTTACAAGGGGGCTCACTGGACATCTATCTCATCCTGACATCAAACTTCACTATAAATGGAAAAGAACAGGTAATGCAATGGAAGCGCACGATACTATAGGTTTAAGCAAACAGATCATAAACCCACCCTGATGCACTTGAAGTGATTTACTATCACTGCACAGAAAGGTTTTCTCACTCGACTCGAGTTGCACTATTTATCTGGACAAAACACTGTTAGGGCAAGTGGATGGACAGATAATGATGGCAGAACGGCAGACAGAAAACAGACATATGACCAGCGGGGGCAAAGAGTTTATGCAGACCATTTCACATGTAGATGATAGGTACGATGGTTTAAGTTAATACTGCAAATTAATGAATGCATTGTATGTATTATCGTAATTAATTATTGTAAAATTACTGTCTTGAGAAGTCAAATTATTTATTTATTTTTTTAACACATCTTTTATAGTGTTTAAAAAAGTTACCATGGCCATTTTTCAGATTTGTATTATTTATTATTATTTACATTATAGTTTTATTCATGTTAAACATAAAAATGTCCTGCTTATGCGTTAAGGGATATATGAATGCACTCTCTCTGTTTTTTCTTCAGCTGCTTATATGTATAAAAATATATAATAATATTATGTTAGAAGAATAATTATATGTATATATACAGGGTGACCCCCCAAAAATAGGAACTTTTTAACAATCCAATAAAACCAAGAGAGATGGAAGGAAAAAAAATATGTTACCGTTATTGAAACTTGAAAACATGCCATTCAAGAAACGACGCTGGAATTTTTTATTTTATTTTTTTTCCCCAAAATGGAGTTTTTTAATCGCCGTCCTCCTGAACGAAAGCATTCTTGAATTCTGCTGTTGAGGTTTCTCATTGATTCCTCATCTTAGCTGGGATAGGGTGAATTTCATCTTGAATGACCATGATTACTAAAATGGCTTATTGTTTAGGTTCTTAAGGTCACTGTTACGCAGTGCTGCCACTTGCTTATGTCTGCCAATAAGTGAAAATTCCCATTTTTTCAAAGTGGGCAACAGCACATTTCAAGAATGCATTCATGCGGGAGGACGCCACTTAAAGGAAGTAATTTTTAAATGAAAAAATGAAGCTCCAGAATTGTTTCTTAAATGGCATGTTTTAAGGTTTCAAATACTATGAATAAAATAGTTTTCTTCAATCACTCTTAGTGTTATTGGATTGTTAAAAAGTTTGCATTTTTTTGGGTCACTTAGGGTGTGGGTATGTGTGTGTGTATACAGTATATGTGTATATAGAATGCCTCGACATACGATCGCTTCGACACACGATCTTTTCGACATCTGACGTCAAATTTGACACACCATTTGTTTCTACATCCGACGACATGCTCGAAATACGACAACTTCTGACAGCACTGCAGTTTTTTTGTTTTCCCGCACGGCGGATTTTCTTGCAAGAGCAATCAACATGGGTTCCAAGAAGGGCAGTGCAGGTGGTGAAAAAAGGAAAAAGGTTACGCTACCATTGAAATAAAGATGGAATTGATAGAAAAATTTGAGCATGGTGTGCTCGTCCGTGAAATTGCTCGACAAAGTTTTTTAACCATTTATCGCAGAACTTGTGCAACACAACACGCCTACTGTCCACTGCATTTGACGCCAACAACAGGACATTAAAAGAGAAAGTAAAATCTCTACCACACCTATCTCACTGTCACGTCAGCAACGTGGTGCGTTCAGGTACAGCCCGCAAAACACATTGGCCACATTAGAAGCTGATTCGTTACATTATTATAGGATTTATTATAATGTTATTATTACGATTTTTGTTTATGATTTATTTGTTTTGATTTGTACAATAGTATCAGCAGTATTTATTAAGGATTTAGTGTAGGTTTTCGGGCTCCGGAACGAATTGATGGAAAATGTAATCTTATGGGAAAACCCTGCTTGATGTACGACTATTTCGACTTACAAACAAGGTCCTGGAATGGAAATATATAGTATATATGGCAGTTTTTGCTCTTGCACTCCTCTTTCAAAGATTAAGCCAAAACAACTGTTTTGTTAGATAGAACAATATGTCTATATGCTGCGATAGCAGATTCATGACGCATGAAGCCCCCGAACTATTTTCAATTTGTCCGTCTTACCCTGGAAACCCCCGCTTACAGACGTCGCGCAACCGTTTTTGTTTCAACCAGCCATATTAAGAAGGTAAGTAATTATATTTATTATTCAAAATGTCTGTCATTTTTAGCTTAGAATCATTAATTGATTTCAAATGGTTCGTTTAAAAAAAGAAAACGACTTTCAAAAATTATTCACTTGCAATTTTAAACTTTTAAACAAATTACGTCACAATGAAAAAATGGTGTCTGTCAATAACCCTCTTATATCTACCTCATAACTATCGCTTAATTGTATATTTTTTGTTACTGTTGCATTTTCCCGGTTATTTGAGATGATAAATAATCAATCCAAACAAATAAAAATTGAAAAAAAAAAAGTTTAAAAGGGTAAATATATGAAAAAGAAAATCTCGACCACTCCTTGATGTCTGCGATTTCTGCATCTCAGCCCTTGTTATATTACCATGTTTCACCCTTGAAATTCCCAAGAAATCTGTCTGTGGCCACTCACAGCTGTGTCTTGACACTCGGGGATGGAGTTTTTGGATCGAAAAGAGGTAAGCATGCGATAATATCTCGATTAAATCGTGGCGTCTTTAATTCTGTTCTCTCTCATGCTCTTACCTCCAGTTAGGGTTTTGCTGTTTAAATGTTTTTTTTTTTTTTTCTTCAAATGCCCTCCTGTTCAAAAATGTTCTTCCCCTAGACAATTGAGATTTTAAGCTTTCCAATGATGTACCACACATGCATTTAGGACAATTTTTTAAAAACTTATTTATAAACCCTATGTCCACTTAAAAAAACGGTAAATAATTGTGAATTATGTATTCGCAAGAAGAAAACCTTTCCCACTGGCCAAAAAACCCGTGTCAACCCGCTAACAATCGGCTTTTGGTGGAAGTGGGAAAGGTGCAGCGACCCGCTTCAACCCGTGTCAATCAACCTGCCAAGCGACCCGCGTTAAAATCACCTCGGCTCTGATCGCCATGCAGTGTGAAAGCAAAACCCCGGGTCAACAGTCAACACCCTAATCTACGTGGTGACGTAGGCTAGTACGTGATGCGTCATTGACAAAAACAAAAACCATGTGCTCTAGCCCGGATCCACGTACAGCGAACACTCGGTGTAGCAGCGTTAGCAATAGCCATAACAGATGAAACAAAGGCTCTTCTCCTCCTTCTGTGACGTACACGACTCCTTTCAATTTCAAGCCAAAATTCACGTCGCCTACGTTGCCTCAGCACAAGCAGAGTGTTGATCCTTTGCTGCATTTCGACCATTTTGAGGGCAGTAAAAAGCATGAAAACAGAGAACACAAACGGAAAGGAAGCTTCTATGTTGCTTTGCATTGTTTACTCCCTTGAACTGAATGAATTCGGTCGCACTTGTCGAAGCGCATCTTAGCGTGGTGACGTCACGAACCTTACGCACGGCTGAGGAGGGGTTGGGGGTTAGACGGGTGGGGGAAAAAAAAAAAAGACACGGCTTTTTTTTTGTCAATGGAAAAGGTGCCAAATGCCAATTGCTAGCGGGTTGCATCGGCTTGGAAAAACGCGCGTTGACCCACTAGTTTCAGTGGGAAAGGGGTATTAGTTACATTTTTTTCTCCTCCTCCTCCTAAACAATGAAGTTTAAATTAAAAATTTCAGTGTCCATTTAAATCAATATGTCTATTTACACTGTATAAAACAGTTTTAGGAAGTGGTGGAAAAATGAGAAGAAAGAAGAGCAGCAGAATACAGGACAAAAGTCTATATTTCCAATAGTTTACACAGTGACTATTAAAACCAATCTTCCCCAGCCGCCTTCCTCCTCCCCTCCCCTAAATTTACTACCCTGCATGTTTGGTCTCTCCACCCGCCGTTGCTCTCCACCTCCTTATTCCCTCCCCTCGTGCTCACTCCCCCAGACAAAAGCAGTGCTCAGAGAGTTGAAGCAAAGCGAGCGGCAGTGCAGAGCTTCCACATACACATGCACGCACTGTCACACAGCTGTGATGTGTAACACAGAATGAGGCTGAGGTAAGTTCACCGCAGCTGTTACTGAGGATTACCTCATTGCTGTGTTTTATGGGAGTAATGAAACATAAGAAGAGTTTGTGCGACTCCTTAAGAAACACATGTTGTGTTCACTGTGGTATGTTGCAGTGTTGTGTTGTATAAATAAGTGATACCTTGAATTAAAGCCATCATGCACTTTTGCTTCTTAAATTTACAGGTAGTTTGCGAAAGGACAAATCTTCTTCTCATGTCTTTCATGTAATCTTCCTGGAAACACATCCACACCTGAAGAGCAGAGTTCCACCTTCAACATCTATCAACCCCCCTCCCCTTAAGTCCCTCAGAAAATTTAACCTCCAAACGATCCTGAGCAGAATCAACAGCTGACCCAATGGAAGCAACAACCCTTGCTGAGATGGGAGACTTATGTCATCCTCGAGCCTCCAGTCCAGACGGGGAGACAGTGTGTGAGGCTCTGGCCCGTCATGAGAGCACTCTGAGAGAGGCCATCAGGGAGATCCACATGGATGTCAGTGCCTTTAAGTTAAGCATGGGACACCGTCTTGAGGATGCAGTCAGTCTGAGCGGGACTCTTGGAAGAGCCATGACTCAGCTCCAACAGGAGAACCGGGAGCTCAGAGCTCAGCTGCAAGCTCTAAGCCGACAAGTGGAACTCCTCAGTGGGATGAGCGGTCATAACGGCAAGGACCACACCAACGACATCCAAGCGAATCACTGGGAGGTCAAAGAGGTGATCTGTGGGAAGGCTGAGGTTCCCGCTCAAAGTGTCATCCAGCCTGTCATACTAGGGAGCCAGACACCGAACCATAGTGGCCACAGTGGCCCCATCAACACTGCATCCACTCCTGCAACGTTCTCCTCCTCCCCCAGCTCCAGCAGTCCTCCAGTCACTTCAAGAGTTTCCGCCATTGTGACAAGTCCCATGTCAAGCAGTAGCCCCTCCACTGGCCGCTTCTCCAGCCGAGCCACATTTGCAGTATCAAGTAAAAACAATGTAAGTAACCAATCATTAACTTTTTTTCATACTTTTGAAAAGGTCCTTCGAATCCTAACCACCAAGTATGTTGCAAACACCTCCCAACGTGATAATTTACTTGGTTCTCCCCGGGCCAGCTTTGTTTTTTTTTACCAAGCTTTAACACAGTTCTATTTAGTTCTATTCAGTAATGCAAGGTGCTGATCATTAAAAGTTGCTTTGATCATGTCAGCTCATGATATCCTTATTGGTTCCTGGGAAGTGTTCTGTTGAGTGCAGTATGATTTAAGAAGATTGAATGGCTCTTCGGAAGAAGACACATTCTGATGACAGTTGGAATCAGCTGTCGCCTCGCAATTTGGATAGTGTTGCAATTGCATAGCTGTGGACTTAACTGGTGCTTATACTGGCAGTGACTAGGAAGAATGAAAGAATGACAGCATCTCTGGTTAACTCAAGAATGACACTGGTGATAGTCAAATCAATTGGAATGAGAATAATGGTGCAGGTTTGGACATTAATGGATAAATCAATTATGCTTGACAGGCCTGGCAATGGCTACTTTCACACCCTAATCTGATTTCTTTGCCCATATTTGAAACATATCAGATTTTTTATGCAGTGTGGACAGTTCATTCTGATTTTTTTTTATCTCAAATCCAACACTCTTGCAGTATGATAGCGATCCGTATGTTTGCGCCTGAGTTATGCTTCTGCGTTGCGGTGACGACGTAGCGACTGCAGCGTCAATGAGCATTTGATAGTTCTGCGGCAAGGGAATGCATTTCTCTGTAATTCACTGCCAAGCCACTAGAGGGGCGTGGCGTTGTGTTTGTACGATTTTGGGGGACGCTTGTCAACTTCCTCTAGTTTTCTTCTGGTTACACAACAATGCCAACAGAGATGGAACGCTTGAATGTGGATCTTCAGCTCATCCACATTGAACAACAAGTATTGACCATACAAATGTTGAGGCGCAGGCGATGCAGAAGAGGGTTGCGTACATATTCTGTCCGACTGTTGATGCCGCACAGAGACCGGCAGTCAAATTACGTATTCTAGCATCGTGTGGGGGGGGCAGCAAGCTGCGTTGTCCAGCGTTTTGTCCGGTTTCTTTGCCGTGTCCTACAATCAGCCAGTGGAAAGCCATCTGACGGCTATGGAACTTCCCAAACTGCTCTGGAAGCCTTGAAGGTAACCACGGTAAACACAATGGTATCATTAAAGCACCGAGGCAATCTCAATCAGTGATGATGTTGTATAATGTGTGAACTGTCTGTTGTTGAAAATTAAACATAAAAACAACTCTTTTGACACCGAACCTGTGCTTTATTCTTCATATACTTGAAGTGTAAAATGTAAATAAGTCATAGACTCGCAGCAAGCATATCTACACAATAAATGATAAAGTGCACCAACCAAAAATACGACATAAAGTGATAAAAAGCTGGCAGTTTTTGGTCGACTGTGTCACCGCTTCGTGTGGCCACTCTCTTCCGAACACACACATACTTGTCTCGGATGTCCTTCCATGTTTTTTATGCAATCGCTGTCCTCCAGCCCTGTATTTTCAGCAATCTCTTTCCACAAATTGCTGCCATTTGGCAATCTTTATAATGTCTTGACGACACATTGTAGAGGTTGTCGTACTTGCGGACCTATTCGATGATACTCTCGTCGGCTTGGTCCATTTTTGCGTGTAGCACAACAATGTTTGAAAATGGCGGTGATTTTGAGCTAAACCGGAAACAACAGTCTGAGCGGATCAATCACAGTCCATTTGCGTCACATCACCACGCATTGAAGTGACGCCCAGCCAGGAGTCTGTGGAGGTGCACGTCAGGCTATGGCAGAGGGTCGTAAATTGTGTCAATGAAAAACGTCATTACTATTTTTCAAAACAAACAACAGATGCAAACAAGCAATGGTAAATGGTGTTATATAGCGCTTTTCCACCTTTCAAGGCGCTCAAAGCGCTTTACACTATCTCAACATCTACCTACTGGTGACGCAGCACCAGGAGCAACGTGGGGTTCAGTATCTTGCTCAAGGACACTTAGACGAGTTCATCATCGGAGAATCGAACCCACAACCTCTGGTTTGGGGAACAACTACTCTACCACTGAGCCACGCCACCCCACCAATGGCAAACAAAGGTATAGATATTAAATTTCCCTTTATGACACCATTCGTGAAGCTATCAGTTTAACAAATTGTTGGCTCCGGTTGCATAAAATCTTCAAAATTGTCACAAAAGCATCACAGCGGAGAGCTTCCGAAAGGGACAATATTTACTGCCGTAAACACTGCAACACGTTACAAAGGTGGTACAGCACGAATGCGTGTTACAGTGTTGTTAATATTACTTTTAAAAAGTAATTAGTTACAGTTACAAACTACTTCTCCCAAAAAGTGAGTTAGTAACTCAGTTACCTCATTGTAAGAGTAATTAGTTACTCAGCAAAGTAACTGATGTTATTTTTCATGTTCTACACGTTATTACATTATACATTCTATAACATCATTCTGATAAAAGATGCTTATATTACCTGACACACATCTTACATTTTTTGGCTCACCTATATAAGAGTGTAATGTTATACAAACTTTAACTTTCAAATGCTCTGAGAAAAAAAAGCCTTTCTGTTTTTCCTGTTGTACTAAATCCGCACCAAACCGTGACGTCGCACTGAGGTACAAAATGAACCGTGACTTGTGTGTATCGTCACACCCCTAATATATATAATATATTTTTCAATATACAGGTGCGGCTCTGAATCTTCTGCCTCTCCTATCTTTCCTCTAGTTGTTTTGATTAAAAAACATCACACAATGTTCATGGATACGTTTTTCAAGAAAACTGTAGGGCAAGTGATTATTTTTGGTACTAAAAAACAACAAATTATGATTATATTTTAGCATCTACAAGCACAATGCCCACTTGGTGATGATAATGCACACTCAATAGGAAAATAGTACTTTATTTTCTTTCTTTCTTTCTTTCTTGGTCACTAGAACTTATTTTGTGGTGCTGGGTGAAATACGTATCCTGTGATTGAATGTTGAATAATGATTGTGTGAGCAATTGAATAACTATAGATTAATAATTTATACAAAACATTCAACGACACCACTGTTACTTTGTTTTTAAAACAAATCTAAACTTTTAAAAATGCTAACCTTAGGGGCTAATTATAATATTTTAGAATACAATATAATTTTAATGTCTATTCCTTATGTTTCCTGTTCAGGGGCTTCTACTTTGTCTGCTATTTAATTAGATAAAAAACATTGAGTTTCAGTTCAGCTACTCCACATTCTTCTGTGTACATCCTCAGGGAGTAGAAGTGCTCCCTTGACGGAACCATTGCTGTATTGCTCTCTACCACGTTTCTACTGGCTGACCGCAATCGAGTGAAAGTTTATGTAATATGGATGACAATTTACTAAACAATACCCCTGTGATGCTGTAATTCAGTAATTGCAATGCAATTTTCCAGATTGGGAAAGGACTGCTTGTGGTGAAGGGGCCAATTGTTAGAGAAGCTTGAGTTTTGTTTTGTCGTGGTTGCATGGATGTGTCATTGAGGTTGGATCGCAGCTCTCTAAGGCTCATGACTACTATAAATGCATGCTGCTGGGCGATATGGTTAGGATGGACACATGCTTTTTTTTTGTCTTTGGCCAAATATGTGATACTATTGTGTCGTGTTGTTTCTGTGGTTTATGAGGTTAGTATTGTGTGACTGTTTTTCCCCCTTTTTCTGTAGCCGATAGACTATCAGATTCGAAGTAAAGAACACTATGGAACTCAAATAATTGTTAAATGTAAATGTAAATGTTTTTTTGTTTTTTTTTTTATTGTTATGTTGCCCTAATCTAGCTTTTCAAAACAGTTCTATATTTTGTGCAAAATACATAACTTCCATTGAACGTTATCCTGTTGCATACCAACTCACTCACTCATTAACTCACAAGAAACCTCAGGTTTCAGTTTCAGCCTTCTCCAGTGTGGCATAACAACTAGGAAATGTTCAGAGAAAAACCTTATTATGTGTTATTTGTATTTTTATACCTTTTCATCATTCATCCATCTTCCATATCGCTTATCCACACGTGGGTCGCAAGGGTGCTGGAGCCCATCCCAGCTGACTATGGGCAGGAGGCGGCATATACCCTGAACTGATTGCAAGGCAATCAAAGGGCACAGGGAGACAAACAACCTTTCACACTTACAATCACACCTATGGAGAATTTGGAGTCTCCAATCAGCCTACCATGCATGTGTTGGGATGTGGAAGGAAATCGGAGTACACTGTGAAGTCTTGTATACTTGGAGAACATGAAAACACCACACAGAGATTGAACCGTTGATTTCAGACCTGTGAGGCAGATGTACCAACCAGTCATCCACTGTGCGGCTAATTTTATACCTAAACTCTTGAGTGTGTGATTCAGAATTGGGACGATACCACCCAAAGGAAGAGATTTGAGGACACGGCATAAAGAGGAGAAAGACATTTAAAAAAGGAGAATAATGTTAGGAAGTTCATTCAGGTTTTAGAAGTTATTTCAGTGACATAAATAACAGAAATGCAGTGTTGGTAATAACGGCGTTTCTAACGACGTTATTTTTTTTCATTAGTGAGTAATCTAATGAATTACCGGTACTTTTCCCATCTTTACAACGTCGTTACAGTAACTGGGGATGTGAAGAGGCACTCTACTTAGGTTAACCAAGCGTCCTCTTTTGCCCGGACATGTCCATTTTTTACATCTTGTCCGTGGCGTCCGCCGGGGTTTTTTCAATTCATGAAAATGTTTGGTTTTCATTATTTCTCATGGGATTTAGTAGCGTGTGTTGAAATTGACTGATGCTTTGCACAGAATACTACGGTATTGTGCTGCCCGTGACGAGTTCCCAGAGAGCCTGCCCAATTGGTAACACTTTTATTAAGATCAATAGGTATATAATCAAATGCTCATGTACCCAAAACAGTAATTAAGTTGAAAATACCTTTATTTTACTCTGGATACTAATTGTCACATGCGTGCTCAGTCACAGACTGGCATTATCATGGCGTCATTCCCAAACAAACCTTCGTCACGGCAGGAGCTCACAGGCTATTGGTATGTACACTTGCTAAATTTACCTTTCGACAACTGTTGACTTCTGTTGGAGCTTTGTACTGGTGTGATCCGCAAAATCTTTTTTGGTGTCGCATCATTGAGCTGCCGATGATTCTAAACTTTTATGGCAATGTTTGATTTTTGCCTCAGCTACAGGTGCTCGCTAATAGGGTAGTTGTTAGTGAGCTAAGCCGTGCTAGGCATTATGGGAAATGCAGCTTTGCAACTGCTGCATCTGTAAACATGCTGGTTGAATTATTTGTCAGTTTATTTCAGTTATTGTTGCCGTGCAATCTAGACATTGAATGAGAGTAATACTTGAGCTGAAATAGCAATTTGTCAATGACAATTGTATTGATAGTTTTAAGTTTGAAGTTGTCACATACTGTAGCCGACTGCGTGTGTGTGTTGACTGGACTACACTTCCAAGGGTCTGCATTATATTCATAAAATATTTAGTTATTAGTTTTTGAACAACTTCTGTGTAATGATGACATTGCTAAATGATTATACTGTATGTAGGTTGATTTCTGTCTTTATTATTCAATCCAAAAAAAAAAAAAAAAAAATCAAAGGTAAAAAGGTATAAATAAAACTGAATTTTCCAATCCAGACAGAGGAGGCACACTTTTAAATATATTAAAATGATAAGGCATCTTTGAGTGAACTTCGAGTAAAATTTAGGTGTCTTGAGGCTGAGCAGAGTGTCCTTTTTTTTGGAACTACTACAATTTGGTTGAATGAACCGGAGGTTGTCTGATTTTGTCACAGCTTCTTGGGAGAGAGCAGATCTGGAGGAGGGAGGAGGGAGGGGGGCGGTGAAACTGTTGCAGACGCGAGGATGATTGGCTATGTTGCTCGGAGTGTTAGCATAGCATTTGCGTTCTCGTTAGCATTAGCATTTAGGGTGGTGAGCGTCATCTTAAACTCTCTGAACTTTTTTTTTTTTACATACAGTTCGTGGTGTCCAGTTGGGTACAATTAATTGCAAATAATGTACTATTAAGTGTGCATTATCATCACCAAGTTGGCGTTTTCCTTGGAGACGCTACAATATAATCATATATATATATATATATATATATATATATATATATATATATATATATATATATATATATATACATATATATATATATATATATATATATATATCTTTCATACCAAAAATAGTCACTTGCCCTAAACTTTTCTTGAATGACATATCCATGAACCTTGTGTGCTGTTTTTTAATCAAAAGACAGGAGAGGCAGGAGATTCAGAGCCTCACGTGCGTATTGAAAAATGTATCTATATATGTGTGTTTATTGTGTGACGATACACACAAGTCACCATTCAGTACTTACCTTGCTAGTGCGGTCACGGTTCCGTGCGGGTTCAGTACAGCAGGAAAACAAAAAAAGGCATTTTTTTACGTTTTTTTTTTTTTTTTTTTTTTTTTTTTTAATAATGAAAAAAACTAGGGCTGTCAAAAATATCGCGTTAACGGGCGGTATCTAATTTTGTAAATTAATCACGTTAAAGTATTTGACGCAATTAATGCACATGCCCCGCTCAAACAGATTAAAACAGTTTATTTTTTGATTGAAAATTTTACAAAGTTTATTAAAACGAAAACATTAAGAGGGGTTTTAATTTTCTATAACTTTTCTATAACTTGTACTAACATTTATCTTTTAAGAACTACAAGTCGTTTTATCCATGGATCGCTTTAAGAGAATGGTAATAATGTTAATGCCATCTTGTTGATTTATAGTTGTAATAAACAAATACAGTACTTATCAGAGGTTGCGCTAGACATTTTCGTTGTCTGTCATTTTGACTGACAGGGTCATAAAAATCCGGTCATAATCTATTTTTACCCATCACTTAAATTTTTAAAATGACAATGATGACATATTCAATAGTATTTAGTTTTCATTCATTTTTAATTAATATTGTAACGCTTGCTTGGCGGCGAAAAATTACACACGGAAGTCGTATTTTTCTCCCTCTTTTTACTCTGCTTACCGCCAACAACACCAACAAAACAACAACTCCACCCCCAAAGAAAAAGAGGCAACTATATAGACCCCAATCACCAACGTAACACAATGATCTTAATTGTGGTTGTCAGCCCAAAATCTTCTAAATATATATTAAATGCATCTTACCAGATATAAAATGACATAGTCTGTGGTGATCGTTTGGTGGCCAGATTTCTTGTCGAATTACAGCAGTCCATCTCGCTCTCCTCTTCGGGTCTCTCAGAATACGGTAGAACTTCAAGTCTCTCCGTCTATCTTCTCTGTTACTGCAACCAACCGCCACACACACCTTCACCATTTTGATTATTAATGTTAACGAGCAGAAAAACATGCCGTAATAGGAGGCATGTACGTAGCGGTAATGTGTAAACATGACGAGCTGACGGACAATATGGCGAATCCAGTCAGGGGGGCGGAGTTGTGACGTCATGTGATTGGGGTCTATACACAGGCGGCAATCGCGCTGGCACACCGGGTGCACCAATAAGAACCTCGCGTTGATGTGTCAATCACGGTGCCGCCGCCAGACCCCGGTGACGCTACAATATTCTGACAGAATAGCCAACGACGTCATGCATTAAGAGAGGCAATAGTTAATTAATATGCTCACTCGCCACCCTGTGGTCTGGGGTGTGAATTGCAAACTGTCAAAATGACGGACGGACTTCAGTTTTTTCCGTCATCGTTTTAAAAAACCGGTCAACGACGGAAAATATTCGGTTAACGCGACCCCTGGTACTTATGTACAGTACTGTATGTTGAATGTATATATCCGTCTTGTGTCTTATCTTTCCATTCCAATAATAATTTACAGAAAAATATGGCATATTTTATAGATGGTTATAGATAGTTTGAATTGCGATTAATTATGATTAAGTAATTTTTAAGCTATAATTAACTCGAATAAAAAATGTAATCGTTTGACAGCCCTAAAAAAAAAAAAACGGTTTCAATCAATTCAATCAGGTAATATGAACATCTTTGATGTGAAAGATGTTATTGAATGTATAATGTAATAACGTGTAGAACATGAAAGTAACGTCAGTTACTTTGTTGAGTAACTAGTTACTCTTACAATGAGGTAACTGAGTTGCTAACTCAATTACTTTTTCAAAGTAAGATTAACACTGCAAAAATGAGAATCAATGCTTTAAACCATGACGTATTTGATTTACTTGAAGTTTGAATTATATTAAAGTGTTCTTTACTATTGAGTGTCCAGACAGAGTACAAAATCACATTTCCTGTTTCATCATTAACCTTGGTCTGGTTGATCATCTCTTTGTATGAAAGGCAATCATTTTTACTACATCTTCAAAAACACAACACAGGACTGCACAATTTGTTCAACCTTCTTTGTTGTCAATATCACGTATCGTGTTAGATGGGTGCACTATCAAATTTCATTCATTTCACCTCTTAAGGCAACTGATGCCTGAGTGCAGCATTTGGTGGCTACATCAGAGGAATGTTATCTGCTGTGAAATCATGTGGCCAAAGCAAAACAAAACAAGGGCACCTTTGTTTCCGTGACTCTGTAGGAGATCCCCTGCTGTCGGTCAAAAGTTGCACTGGGATTGTGCTTGGCTGCGCTAGTTGGAATGCTTCATTGGGAGCTCTCTCATTCACGTTGTCAAAGCTCAACACGATTGCCACTCTCGTTCTTCCTGTCTGGAAGACAGAGATGTGGATGACGTACATGCAGTTCGCTTGGCTGTTCAGACAAGTCTATTAGGCTTGAAACTGACAGCTTTACACACAGACTGCAGGCATTCTTTATTTTCAATCCAAGATGACTGTCTTTGAACCAAAGTGATGTGTACAGACCT
The DNA here is from genome assembly GCF_030265065.1 of Corythoichthys intestinalis. Taxonomy (NCBI): domain Eukaryota; kingdom Metazoa; phylum Chordata; class Actinopteri; order Syngnathiformes; family Syngnathidae; genus Corythoichthys; species Corythoichthys intestinalis. The sequence continues at coordinate 42,557,539 of NC_080400.1, forward strand.
GTTTGTCTCCATCTCACTCTCAATAAAATGGAAATAGTAAACTAACTTGATTCAAGTTTAGAGGTTTGATTAACAATAACCTTTCCCACATGGACAAGTTTGAGGACACACCTTTAAATTGATTAATGCAGTAGGGTAGATGTGACCCCTGTGCCTTGCCCTCTAGCTAAGAGTTAAGAGGCCTCAATACAACCTCACCCTCATCGAAAATGGAATGGAACAAAGACTGTGAGCCATCAGATCCTCTTTTAGGTGGTTTGACCTGACGAAACTTGTTATGAAACCAAAGGGCAAACATTTTTGCAGAATGTTCAACAGAATTTTGTTGAAAGTACTCCCAGAGGAAGGTGAGGCTGGAAAGGAAGAACTAATTTTATATTGACGGTTAAAAAAAAAAAAAAAAGCATGTGGTTTCCAGTTTCCTTCAGCTGTAAATAATGATAACGATAATGTCAAATTACCGACAATCAACAATTAACTGCCATAAATGAGCTACATTTAAACTCTTGTTTACAGCAAACAATTGTATGACATATGTATAGCATGAATGCACTTCATTTCTTGTTCTTAACCCACCATAGTTCAAACTCATGCTCTCACTCTCGGATTAGCATTGATGACTCTATACTGGGCCATCAAGACCAGTTACATTTGCATGATCTCAATTAGACATGTGCCGATTACCGGTTTCAAGGTCTACCGTGGTATGAAAACATCAAGGTTTCAAAACTGCAAAAAATTTCTGTCATACCGTCCCCAAGTTATTTGCTATTTTTGATGTCCCAAAAACGCATGGAAAAATCCCTTGCATACAGCTGCAAGGCTCAACCCTCTGCCTCCAGTTGTTGCTTAGTGTTAGTGATTAAGCTGTGCTACACGATGGCTGGAGGAGGTGAAACCCCCGAACTTTTTCCCCCATCGAAGAAAACGAAATCGCTGGTATGGGAATACTTGGGCTACAGAGAAGTTACAGACGGCCGCGGCTTAGAGGAGGAGGGTCAACCGACATGTAAAACATGCTTGCGGAGGCTTGCTGCCGAAGAGGCAATACCTCCAATATGATATTGCATTTATACAAAATTAAAGGTTAATAAACACTGTCATGAACATTTCCCACTAGTTACGAGAGTTAACTAGTGTTTAGTGTGTGTAGTGGTGGTTAAACGTGTATTTTCTCTTTGGCAACTGTTTGTTTTTAGAAAGAGAGTGTGTGTATAATGTAAACATGATACGAGTCGTACACACTTGCTTTTTATGGAAAATAATGCAATTATTTTTGTTCTGATGATAATAATGTTGAGCTGTGGCTGTGGGTTTTGGCTCACCTCAAGGACTGTATTTATTTCAAATTTATTTAGAAAATTTTGATTTTTTATTATTCATTTTAACTTACCATTACACTTATGTTCCAATTTGCTAATATGTTCTGAAAAATAAAAATCCTATTCAATGGGAAAAAGTTTTTTTAACCCAGATATCTCAAAATAACACATTTTAGAGCTGCAATTGCAATTCTGCGATACCGTGAAGCCGTGATATTATGGCTTAAGGTTATCATACCGTCAGAATATCATACCGGCACATGCCTAATGTCAGTATTAAAACATTACAATATGCAATGGTACATCTACATAGAATTTAATTCGTTCCAGGACCTGGTTTGTAAGTCGAAATGGTCGTATGTCAAGCAGGATTTCCCTATAAGAATACATTATAATTTGAATTATTCTTTCCACAGCCCAAAAACCTACACTAAATCCTTAATACACACTGCTGGAACAATTACAAATAGCAATTACACATAGCAAAATAAATACATTATAAATACAAATCGTAATAATAATAAAATAAATAATAATAATAATAAAACTGTAATGAATCTGGTTGTAATGTGGCAGTTGCATTTTGCAAGCTGTTCCTGAACGCACCGTGTGACTGACGACATAGAGAGGTGCGATAGAATTTTTACTTTCTCTTTTCATGTTGTCGTTGGCTACAGCGGACAGTAGCCATGCTGTGTTGCACAAGTTCTGAAATAAATGATTCCAAATTTGACGAAGCTGGCGATTTCTTTGCTGATACAATAATAATAATTGTCACCTTAACGTATAAAGACTTGTGAACGGAGGTAGGAGGAGGACCGCTAAGATTAGAGACATATTCCGGCCCTATTGTCGAGCCAGTTCACTGACGCGCACTCCTCGTTCATATTTTTTATCATTTCCATCTTAATTTCAATGGTAAACGTCACCTTTTTCCTTTTTTCACCACCTGCACTAAACTTATTGGGACCCATGTCGATTTCTCTCACAAAAAACCAATTCGACATGCATCTGTGTTGCCTGAAAACAATAAAATTGCGACGCTGTCATAAATCGTCGTATTTCCAGCATGTCGTCATATGTCGAGACAAATGATGAGTCAAATTTGAGGTCTGATGTCGAAAGGATAGTACGTTGATGCGATTATATGTCGAGGGACCGCTGTAATTCTTTTCTAGCATCATATCACTTAAAACAAAAAGCAGTCAAGTTTGAAGTATTTTACCGTTTGCGCATTATTTTAATGGTACATTTCTGGCAATGACAGCTGCCAGTATTTTACTATGAATATAATTTTTTTAAAATTGCGATTCAATCTTCCTCCAAATCCAAAAATAAATATTCAACGTCCCCATGAACTATACCCCCCCCCTAAATGCAGGATTTCATACTTTTAGTGAAAATAAAATAAATATGTTATCGTGAACCCTGGAATATTATAACAATTTGATCCTCGATTGGCAGCAATAATCGCAACCAAAACCTTTGCACTTATGAATATTTGTGTTATGACTGGTGTGAACAGTTCTTGAGGTCATGCCACAATATATCAACCAAGTTGAGGTTACGACTGTTTCACTCCAGAACAGATATTTTTTTCTTCCAAAACCATTGTGATGTTAATTTGCTACTGTGTTTTGTCTTATTAACCTGTCAAAATACGTCTTCTTTTGAGCTTTAACTGTGGAACAGATGCCTTCAAGTTCTTCTGCATTTTTTTTTTATTGGTCCATTTCATCCCTCCATTGAAGATAGCTGGCTGTCAGGCCCCGAAGTAGTAAAGCAAATCCTCGTTCACCATGGTTCAAAGGTGTGATAAGGTTTTGATGATCATATGCACACTTGGGTTGTGTTTTCCTCTCAAATAATTTATTTGGTGTCATCTGCCCACAAAATATTTTGGCAGCAGTCCAATGGAACATCCAAGCTCTCTTTAGCAAACTTCAGACGTTTACCAGGCTGTTTTTTCAAGACCGCAATGGCTTCCTCAGTCCGGTTCAATTTTTTACATGCGGTAGATTGTGCTCCAGAGATGCTGGCATATGCCAGTAATATCTGTGAGTCATCAGCTGACACACATGTGTTTGCTTTGTTTGGTTGTTTTGCAACAGTGCTGTATTTCTTCATATATTGACCATTTGTAACCGTGAATAACCCTGAATAACTGTGAACTAATCAACATCGAGACCTTTGGGATACTTTCGTAACCTATGTGTTTCAGCTTCATACAAGTTTAGAGTATATACCGTAATTTTTGTACTATGAGGCTCACCTGACTATAAGCCGCCACCCACCAAATATGACACGAAAACAGCATTTGTTCATAGATAAGCCGCACCTGACTATAAGCCGCAGCTGTCCTCACTGAATTATGGGATATTTACACCAACATATTAACCGGTAACACTTTATTTGACGGCGGCATTATACAACTGTCACAAGACCAGATTAACCACCATGAAGCTTCAAACCAATTGGCTGCAAAGAATTCATTGCTTCAAAAAGCTTCATTTGACTATGACTGCTCCCTTGGGGAAGACATTCAACCTCTGCTGCCACCTGCTGTCAACAGTAAATAACAATCAAAATTCATGTTCTGTGCTAATTATTTCTTCAGTTACTGTTCCAGTTGTTTCATTACTTGCTAGTTATGGTATTTGGTAACACCTTATTTGTCAACAGAGTTATAAGACCGTCATAATTATGACATGACACTATCATGGGCATTACTCAATGATTATGACAGATGTCATTAAGTATCATCCGGCAAATTATGTCTCGAACTCCATTTATGTCCAGCTCGGATCTTTTATATACATTCAAAAATAAGATCATTTGTCATAAATTACATCTTTTATAAGCATTCATTAAATAATTAGCACAGAACATATTTTTTTATTGCTATTTACACCTGTAGCTCTGCAACGCATGCTAGGAGGTTATGCTAGGATGCTATGCTATGCTAGGATGTGTTACGTAGTTACCCATATGAATTGACGAATAAACCGCACTGGACTATAAGCCGCAGGATTCATGCTGAAAGAAAAAAGTAGCGGCTTATAGTCCGAAATTTACGGTAGAAGGTTGTGACGTCGATCTGTTTGAGATCATGTGACAAGAGAGCTTATTCAGATAAGTCATCATAATGAATTGCAAGTTTTGTAATGATGAATGGTCCAAAACTTAGCTTTGCGGATTGGTTGTTTAGTCATTTTGATGAAGATGAGAACCAATTTTATGAGCAAATTATTCAGAAATAAACAAAATTTCGAAGTTTTTACATAATTTTAGTTTTTCATATCTTTATCTGATGTGCAGTGTATTCATTTGAGTTGCCACATGCATACTATTAAATCAAATGTACGTGTAAGTGTATTGTTTTATTTTAGCACTGTTAAGACTGTTAAATTCAATTAATCCAAAAAATCAAAAGTGGTTGAATATTGCCAACATTATGTCATTCTGTTAGTAGAGTTGATTGGTTCAACATTTCATCAGCAGTTAACAGAGTTTGTGCACAACAATTTCAGTCTAAAATTTGGCCCTTCTTTTGGAAAGGTTTCCTTCATATTATTTTAGACTGTTAGCATATGGTTTTGATCATTCTGTATATCAGTGGATTCTTTTATGTGGTATACATTGTTCCGGCACTAGGATAGGGTTATCTGGCTAATATCCAGAAACATATTCCGCCCCCCTCGCACGCGTTATGTCAGCTGGGATAGAATCCAACCCCTCGGTAACCCTGCAAATGATAACCTATACATAATGGATGGATATGTATGTGCATTGGACAGGGTTTCATTAGCAGAACAGATGGAAAATCAAGATTAGCCTCTGCAGGTCAGAGGGTTATCTACTAGTTTCAGTCAGAATCGAGCTTAGAGGCGCTTGATTTACTGCTCAGTATACGGCTTGCATTACATGTTACATAAGAGCTGATACCCTGAGAGGGACAAGTTAAACTTGGGGCAGCTTTAACCATTAGCTCCAGCTCTCGCTAATACAACACAAATCTTATCCCTGACGCTTATCTAGAAACATGCAGCACAGACGAGCTTGTCACTAGCAAGTCAAAAAGATGGATTGTGTTCAATGAACCGTAATGTACTGATATCAGTGGAAAAATAATTACTTTGTACTTTCTTAGCTTAGGAGATTGTGTGTAGGCAGAGTTGCCAGAATATGGTCTTTGGATGAAAAAACAGGAAGAAATTGAAGCTCATTTTGACTCTGTGGCTGCCATTGTCGTTTATTGACTTCAAATCCATTTGAACTGGGAGGACTGGCAGTCCCTCCCATATCAAATGGATTTGACGCCTCCCACCATCCTTAGCACTGATTGAGTTAAATAAATTAGCAAGTTACATAAAGCACAGAAAACAATAAGATTATATGAACCAATATTTTTCAAAGTCATTAATCGTACCTAAATCGCATTTTAGGCGGAATTTTATTTCATCAGAGACCAAGAACAAACATTATAAATTATAGTAATAATATGGAGAACAACAAGATAAATGGGTGTCCGTTAATGTAAACAAATTAACAGTTATTCCATGAACTACTGTATAACCAAAACAAAACATACAGTGAGGAAAATAATTATTTGAACACCCTGTGATTTTGCAAGTTCTCCCACATAGAAATGATGGGCAGGTTTGACATTTTTATGGTAGGTGCTTGTCCACTGTGAGAAACAAAAACAAAGAAATCCAGAAATCATGTATGATATATGACTTTTTAAAACTTTTATTTGTATTATACTGCTGTGAATAAGTATTTCAACACCTGAGAAAATCAATGTTAATATTTGGTACAGTAGCATTTGATTACAATTACAGAGGTCAAACATTTCTTGTAACTTCACCAGGTTTGCACGGACTGCAGCAGGGATTTTGCACCACTGCTGCTGGCCATTGTCATGTTGGAAGACCCAGTCACGACCCATTTTCAACACTCTAACTGAGGAAAGGAGGTTATACCCCAATATCTCACAATACATGGCCCTGGTCCTCCTTTCCTTAATATAGTGCAGTCGTCTAGTCCCATATGCTGAAAAACACCCCCTAAGCATGCTTCACAGTAGGGATGGTGTTCTTGAGATAATCATTACGACTAAAAGGTTCCTTTTCGATCTCATATGACCACATGACTTTCTCCCATGACGCCTCTGGATCATCCGAATGGTCGCTGGCGAACTTAAAACTGGCCTGGACATGTGCTGGTTTAAGCTGGCGAACCTTCCGTGCCATGAATGATTTTAAATTTTAAACAGTATTCTTGGAAATGGTGCTCCCAGCTCCTTTTTGGTCATTGACCAGCTCCTGTGTTGTCCTTGGCTGATTCCTCACCATTCTTAGGATCTTTGAGACCCTACCAGGTAGATCTTGCATAGAGCCCCAGTCCGAGGGAGAATGACAGTCATGTTTAGCTTTTACAACAGTGGATCTTACATCACCAAGCTAATTGGCAATTACCCCGTAACCCTGCCTAGTCTTGTAGAGGTCTACAATTCTGTCTCTGGTGTCTTCGGAGAGCTCTCTTTTCTTGACCATGTTAGGAATTGGAGTCTTCCTGATTATACGGGGTGGGCAGGTTTTTATATGCAGCTAACCGCCTCAAACAGGTCAAAAAGTCTGACTCAAAAAGTCCATCTCCACTCCACTTATTCTTTGGATTGACTTTTAAAGGTGACTAAGACGTCTTTGAGGCTCACCAATCTCGCTAATAGACATGTGTTCAAATACTTATTTGCAGCAGTATAATACACATAAATTGTTTCAATCATACACTGTGATTTCTGTATTTTTTTTAGATTGTCTCTCACAGTGGACAAGCACCTACCATGAAAATGTCAAACCCGCCCATCATTTAAGTGGGAGAACTTGCAAAATCGCAGGGTGTTCAGATACTTACTTTCCTCACTGTACAGTAACTTGTTTAACAAGGTCTCGAGCTTAGTCCAAATCACCACCAAATCTATTAAAGTTATCATCTTTACTATCACTTTTGAATAACCCTGCCAACTATGGAGGTAGAGCGCATGCCAAAAGCACCGTTCTCGCAGCTGTCAGTGTGGAAAAAAACAACAACATATAGTCGCACCTGAATATAAGTCGCAGAAAATTGCGAGTTATAGTCTGAAAAATATGTTGTATACAGTGGGGAGAACAAGTATTTGATACACTGCCAATGGCTTTTCCCACTGGCAGTGTATCAAATACTTGTTCTCCCCACTGTATATTGGTGCCTTAGACTTAGACTGCCTTAGACTCCACCATCAGTTGACAATACAGCCACGGCTTCCCGTAGGGGGCCGACCCAGGCAGAACGATGAGTTGGCTTTCACCGTGATAAACTCAAACACACGCTGCATTCTAACGCCGGATTTAGGTAGAAAGACGAAGGTTTTACTGCATGCAAGCAGGCAGGAGTGTCTCAAGAGTGATTTGGTCGAGGATTGAAGGTAATTACTATATTAAATAGCACCATGCATGCACTTTGAAACGTTGTGAAAAAATATCAATGGATAAAATTAGTTTAACTTTGGCTTGAAATATTTATGTAAAATGAATGATTTTTTTTTTTTTTTTTTTTTGCTTTTAACCAAGAATCTAGCCTGTTTCACGTTCATATCTTTAGAAATTCAGCGATTGAAGCATTTATTTACAATAATTTTTAACTTAAAAAGCTCTTTGTTACGTGACAGCCGCCATGTTTGATTACACAATATCGTAACATTTGCTTTAAATATTTATGTAAAATGAACGATAACTGCCCGTTTTTTGCTTTTGACCAAGAATCTAGACTGTTTTACGTTCATATCTATAGAAATTCTGCGATTTAAGCATTTATTTACAAGAATTTTCAACTTCATTTTTTTCATTCATTTGTTTATTTCAGGCCATGATTTTCCTTGTCAAGACAGCAAACATATACAGCTCATATAAACATATAACAAAAAAGAGCAGCAAAACTAAGTAACATAGCGACATCAACTACATGCCTGAAAAGGAGTGGGAAGAAGAAAACTTATTTAATCCCCTCCCTATTCTCATCTAATTAGGAACAAAAAAAAATCTTGCTACTTCCTTCCAAAAATGTAGGTAACCAAAAAATCAGTTCAAACAGTTATGTACAATTTCATTTTTGTAACAAATGTTGTCCCTTGACATGAAGTTACCACAGGTAACACCCAAACCCAAAAACAATTTCATACCAACATGGTAATGAAAGTAAAACCATACCAACTATGGTAAAGGCCACACACACAGGGCAAACAAATTATAAATGGAAACAATAACTATACCAACAATGGTACCGGGCAATATACCAGCAATGGTAAGAAACAACCAGCACTCATACCAAGACAACTTATTGATGTAATTAAGACCTTATATCAGTATACTGTGACCAGACCATAAGTTTGTATAACCGTTTAAATCTGTAGATAGTTTGGCATTGCTTGTGTTGCATTCCCAGATTATTCCAAAGTTTTACTCCACACACAGACACACAAAAACTTTTACGAGTTGTTCGAATTTTTGGTAATTTGAAGTCTCCATATCCTCTCAAGTTAAAAAACTATCTCAACCCATGATATTTAGGTTGCTATTTCTGGCAAAAACCTATATGATATGTTAAATATTGTTATTCATCCTGAAAATGTAGTTGATTATCTTTGTATTTGGTGATTTTTGTGCATCTAGCATAAAGTCTGAGAGGTTTATAGCCATTTTAGGTTTTGTTATAATTATATTTAAAAAATAATCAGGATTTTATTATGGAATGACTTTGGATTCTTTGATACCGCTGCTCATGGAGACTCATATATGCCTAAGGGAGGTGCCTGTTTTGGTTTTAGGTCGCTAGTGGCTTTGGTTTTCTAAATATTTGAATTTTAAGTTTTTTAAAATAGCCCCCATACGGATCTGCCCTGTGTCCCGTCAACTGATAGTGAAGTCTATGTTGGTGCTGTACATGTTTTTAATGTGGGTTTTTGTGTTTGTTTGTTTGTTTGTCAAAAATATAATTTCTCCATCAATGTGAATTACAATACAGTAATTAGATGAATATATTTACCGGTGTATATTTACTCGTGTAGTTGTTCTTAGGCAAGCTTTCTAGCTTCAAACATTGATGTATTCCCCCAGAACACATGGCTTTGAGTGATTCTCATAAGATTGTTTCCCAAAGGTGACTTTTTTTTGAATGAATGAACACTTGCTGGGTGTTTAAGTCATGGAAGGGTTCCACTGCTGAGGAAAATATATTGCTGTCCATGAAAAACAGAGATCTGACATTTACAAAGTGCCTGTAGAGACTCCCCATATAACTGCTGACGTGTGCCAAAACTCATCCATCCTATCTCTGAGGCCTCCCTTCCCCCTTCTCTCCGAGATTGACTGCATCCAAACTTCACTCACTTTTGCGACTATACGTTTGTACGTGCCAAATTTGTTCAATATAACAGCAAAAAAATACACCTGCAGACAATTTTCAGTGTGGACTCATTAAATAACAGCAATATGAAGAACACAATGATAGATAATGTGAAAAGTTAAGACTAATTGAAAGAAGTGCACAGCTGGGACTATAAAGTGGATATGTGTGAGTGTGTGCGCATATGTGTGTATACGGGGGGGGTTAACAGAGGTATGTGGCTACTCCCTGGCTACCCTTGGCTCTCTTAATGACTTCCAGACAATAGACTGTGTTCCCGTCATCACCGCTGTGGAAACAAGTTAATAACTGACCCGGCGGTGGGACACCTTGAATGCCCTCTGGAGCCACCGCTTCTAGACGACATCCAATTTTGTGGTGGTTGGCTAAATTTAGGAAAATAGTTCTATGTTATTCACACACTGGATGACGCTTTGGATTTTCATATATTCTACCTTTACAAAAAGGTATTCATTTAGCAATAAAGAAGAGAATTGGGTTGGTTGTCATATATTTTACTATTTGATGACATTTTCCCCATCAACACGTTTCAGAATACCCGGTAGTCATTCATTTATTACAGGGAAGCTTAATACCTTGGGTTGGATTAGGCATCCTTTTTATTCTTCAACTTTTTTTTAACAGTGATTTATTTAGCCTCGCATGCAAGTTAATTTATTATCAATCGAAGACATCTTGATATTTTACTACAACTATACCCATTGTGAGGTTGGCGTCGTGCACTATTGTTATTTAAATGGAATTTTCTTTAAAAATTATGATGATCGTCTTAATGAAATGTGTATTTTTATTTTTTTTTAAAATTATTTCTCTTAATTAATTGAGGAACATTAAAAAGAATACAATCTATTTTTCAGGTTGTTGTTTTAAAAGAAGTGCATTGCACTCAAGAACTGGTTTAGAGATATTCAACACAACAAAACTTGAAATTGAGTCCAGAACTGACCATCAACATCATGTCCTTGTGAGAAGCACAGTGATGACCAGTGTTGTCACAAGCGCGTTATTCGCGTTACTGTAATCTGGTTACCTTCTTTCAGTAACGAGCAATCTAACGCGTTCTTTTTTCCAAACCAGTTATCTGATTAAAGTTAGTTTCTTTAGTGTCTGTGCGTTTACTATTTTGTGATTGTTACATTGTTGCACACTTTTGGCACTCTCTCAATGAGCTTCAAGATGCAGACACCTGAAAAGGTTTTCACTTCACAGGTATGCCTTATCAGGGTTAATAAGAGGAATTGGTTGCCTTTCCAAAGGGTTGGGACCATCATTTGTATTGCATTGAATGAGGTGTGTCCAAACTTATGGCCTGTACTTTTATATATATGGCGGAAAACACTCAGGTGACCTGAAATTCCGCTCTGAGACCCCCAGTTTGGCCAAATTTCAAAATTGTCTGATATGCATGTGTGATACATAATTGGAAAGCTTAAAATCTTAATTTTCATAGGGAAGAAACATATTGGACAGGAGGGCTTTTTAAAAAAAAATTTTAAATGTTTTTTAAACAGCAAAACCCTATCTGAAAGTGAGAGCACGCGAGAGCAGAATGACAGCCGCCATGACTTTAACGAGATATTGTTGCGAACTTACCTTGTTTCGAGCCAAAAACTCCATGTCGAATGTATCACTGAGTGTCAAGACACAGCTGTGAATGGCCACAGCTGGATTTTTGGGGGGATTTTATGGGTGAAACATGGTCATATAACAAGGGTCGCGATGCAGAAATCGCAGACATCAAGGAGTGGTCGAGATGTTCTTTTTCATATATTTACCCTCTTAAACATTTTTTTTTCCTTTGTTTGGATTGATTATTTATCACCTAACCTATTGGGGGAAAATGCAACAGTAACAAAAAAAAAAACAATTTAGCGATAGTTATAAGGTAGATATCCGTGACTTTTTTACAGACGCCATTTTTTTCATTGTGACGTAATTTGTTTAAAAGTTCAAAATATGCCAGTGAATAATTTTTAAAGTCGTTTTTTTTTTTTTTTTTTTTAAACAAAATATTAGACATCAATTAATGATTCGAGGCTAAAAATGATAGGCATTTTGAATAATAAATATAATTACTTACCTTTTTTTCATGGCTGGGTTGAAACAAAAACGGTTGCGCGACGTCTGTAAATGGGGGTTTCCAGGGCAAAACGGACCAATTAAAAGTAGCTCGGGGACTTAATACGCCATATATCTGCTATGGCAGCATATAGACATATTGTTCTATCAAACACAACAGTTGTTTTGTCTTAAAATACAGCAGTTTCTTTTAAAGAGGAGTGCAAGAGCAGAAACTGCTTTTCAGTCTTGTCTGTGTTTTCCGCCATATACGGAACATCTTGACACTATTCGTGTTCAATCCTCGGACCAAGCTCAGTTGTTTTCGGTTTAAAGAAAGTCTCAATATCCATCTTCCCTCCACAGGTGTAGTTTTGGCTGCGCAAAGCAAAAGACCGTCTCTAAGGTGCTAGTCACATGATCTCTTCGAAAAATAATTTAGACCCATTATGAAATACTTTGAAGGATTCTTGTTCATTTTTTTATTTTTCAACTTTTATAGACAACATTTTAACGGCTAGGTCTTTATTTTAAAGGGGAAGTTCAGAATTTTTGACATTAGGGGTTGAGGCAGCAAAGCAGAAAAAAAATGGTAAAAGGTAACCGATGAATTACCTTTAAAGTAACTTATTTACTTTGATAATAAAGTAATCAGTAAAGTAACTAGATTGCTTTTTTGAGGCATAATCAGTTATCAGTAATTACATGACTTTTTCAAGTAATCTGTGACAACACTGGGAATGACAGACAGGGTCTGTGCTTTCCAAATATACAGAGTTGGTGTGACCACTGCCTGGACACTACACTAATAGCTGTTGTGTTTTACAACCTTAAATTATTGTTATTATTTTTTTTTTTTTTTCATTTGATACCCCTTCTTAAATATCTGCACCAAACATGATACAAGGTGAGAGTTTGTTTTGATTTCCATTTACTGGTTTTTGAGTTGGTTAGTACAATTATGCATTTTAACTAGGGCTGTCAAACGATTAAAATTTTTAATCGAGTTAATTACAGCTTAAAAATTAATTAATCGTAATTAATCGCAATTAATCGCAATTCAAACCATCTATAAAATATGCCATATTTTTCTGTAAATTATTGTTGGAATGGAAAGATAAGACAAGATGGATATATACATTCAACATACGGTACATAAGGACTGTATTTGTTTATTATAACAATAAATCAACAAGATGGCATTAACATTATTAACATTCTGTTATAGTGATCCATGGATAGAAAGACTTGTAGTTCTTAAAAGATTAATATTAGTACAAGTTATAGAAATGTTATATTTAAACGCCTCTTAATGTTTTCGTTTTAATAAAATTTGTAAAATTTTCAATCAAAAAATAAACTAGTAGCCCTATTCTGTCCTCAATGTGTGTGAGTACACAAATTGACAGATAGCGAACATAAGTTCCAAAAAAAAAAATCAGACGGTGTGGCAAAGTTGCATGGGCTTTACTGAAGTCATCTCTTTTTGACAGGAGCACGTTTCTTGTATTTTTGTAAAACTGAAAATAACAAGGCAATGTGTCCATAACTTGCATAAATCACAAAATAACATAAAATGTACACACACGTGTCCATTTGAGCAGTAGCACTAGCCAATTAGCTCACAAGCATCTAACAATGTAACTGCATTTCACTATACTGGTATATGTGAACAAATTCAAATACACATCATCAATAACTATCTAATGCTCATGAATATAAACAAAGGAGGAATATAACTCACAAGCGATGCATGTATTAGACACAAACAGTGTGATGGGGCTATGAGAACTGGCACTGAATACTGGATGCGGACGTTAGCTGGTCTGAATAGCACTGTCTATTAGTGTGAGTTCGCGTCGACATATAATCACGTCAGAAAAGCGCGCCGAAACCCAAATAATCAGCTGCACTGAATCGCCAGCAGAGGGTGACATTACGCCACATAACATATGCAAGTCACACCCAAGTGCCAGCAGAGGGCGGAAAAACTCCATAAAACACAATTAACAAGTTGGCCTTTCACTGTACTGACATTTAAATCTGTCTGAGCGGGCCTAGTGCGTTAATTGCGTGAAATATTTTAACGTGATTAATTTAAAAAATTAATTAACGCCCGTTAACGCGATAATTTTGACAGCCCTAATTTTAACACTTGGTGGAGGTCTGGACTCTTTGAGTGCCATTTAATGTGGAGGCAAAATTTTCTTCCATTATTTGTTCTTACATTGTGGCTGTTGAGCTTACTTTGTTTTGCTTCTGTTGAGTGGTGCACTAGAGAATTAGAATGGAAAGCAGTTGGAGAGCTGGCCTTTTCAACATGTTTCATCAAACGGCTGACCCGCATGAAAGTTCTATTTGAAAACAGGACCAGAGCAGGGATATGACCCCTGCAGTAAACTTAGCTGTCAAAAACTAAGAGTTGACTGTACAATCAATGTCAGTTTCCAGTATTTGAATAGAATCTGTGCAGATCTAAAATAATCCATACTTTTTTAAAACTTTTAAAACTTAAAACTTTTTTTTTTAAACAAAGTAATATAGTAAGTGTCATAACCTGCTTTGGCGTCCAGGTGAATTTAACAGTAGGAATTAGAAATTCAAATCTCACTCCAGGCTGAACATTACACAAGATCAGTTTTCACAATGATCTGTAACATGTAATAAGGTCATAGTATTTACTTACTTACACATATCATATAGACCCTTTCATGTTTTGAGGTTTAGTCTTTTATGTTTGTAAGATCATAATATTCTCATACACAGACCAAAATTAACCCTCTCATTCACAGAATATTCTTTTTTTTTAAATTTTTTTTTTTTACCTTTACAAGGCACTCATTTAACTCATTGGCTGCCACTGACAGCACTGGTTTAAATTGTTACTTTGGGCTGTAACCAGAGTGTAGATCTGTTTTTATTCATTTTAATTTAATAAATTCAAATATTATCAACATTGTAAAAATTTATACAGAGTGGGATAGGGATTTTTGCTCATCGTTCTTGTTATCATTTTGACGCCACGGGGTGAGACCTTGCATGGAGCCCCAGATTGAGAGAGATTATCAGTGGTCTTGAATGTCTTCCATTTTCTACTAATTGCTCCCACAGTTGATTTCTTTCCACCAAGCGTTTTACCTATTGCCTGGTGCAGGTCTACAATTTTGTCTCTGGTGTCCTTCTACTGCTCTTTGGTCTTGGCCATAGTGGAGTTTGGAGTGTGACTGACTGAGGTTGTGGACAGGTGTCTTTTATACCGATAATGAAGTAAAACAGGTGCCATTAATACAGGTAACGAGTGGAGCCTCGTTAGACCTCGTTAGAAGAAGTTAGACCTCTTTGACAGGCAGAAATCTTGCTTGTTTGTAGGTGACCAAATACTTATTTTCCACTCTAATTTGGAAATAAATTCTTTAAAACTCAAAGAATGTGATTTTCATGTTTTTTTTTTTCTCATTCTGTCTCTCATGGTTGAGGTTTACCATGTTTACAATTACAAGCCTCTCTAATATTTTCAAGTGGGAGAACAATTAGTGGTTGACTATATACTTATTTGCCCCACTGTAATTACACAAAAACAATATAAAGAAAAATACTACAATGCGTAATGTATAATTTTTAGTTATATAATAATAGTTTTTTTTTTTTTTTTTTTTTTTTATAACCAAAAATAGTCACTTGCTCTCTAAAAGGTTAAAGGTCTTAATGCCAAGTTTTGAATAGCTATCTGCTGTAGTGACCACTGTCCCTGAAATAGTTAATATTTATCTTATATCATCTCGTCTGGAAAAAAACAACAAAGACACCCACACACATTGGTGATTCCAGAAGGTAATTTGCTGTTGAAGTATGAATTTTATCAGAACTCTGTGACTGCACATGTTCTCCAACTTTAATGTGTTTGGACTTGGGGCTCATGTGACCCTAACATCAACAGCCCCTCTCCACCTGAGTACGGGAATACAAATTAATTTGTAGATAATCTTAGTCACGTGGCTCCACATCAAGCTCTCAGTGCGTGGGGTTAGTTGCGGGTACAAGCACGAAAACAGTTTGGAGAGGTGTTGATGAGTGATCTCACCTACTGTGGTTTTTGGCAAGAAAGAACATATCAAAAAGGTGTGTTGGGAAAAAGTGTCAATTCAGATGGAAAACAAATAGGTGCTTCAACACAATTGTACCTTCTTGTATATGGGACCTTGTGGAACTCAACTGAATTTTACATTTACCCCTTCTTACATAGCATCAGTGGTGAATGAATTACTCACTTTTATACTTAAAAGTGCAGATACGTACAGGGGCAAAAAACACTCAAGTACAAAAGTATTTGCTTTAAAACTTACTTTAGAAGTATAAAGTAAAAGTATGCAAAAATGTGACATGTGTTGCAAAATGTGTTCAAAATGATTCAACTCCCACAGTAGATACATTTTTTTGCAAGTTTGACATTCATTTTTCATTTTGTTTATACTGTAATCACATTAAATAATGACATGTCAAATAGACAAATACAACTGAAATAGTAAAAATATGTTGGGGAATATTCCAATTTATGGCCTTTGTGTGATTACTTCATTGACAAAATTATGTTAGGTATGTATAACTTTAGTACTTAGTACAGCATCCTTTACAACAGTAACATCCTTAAGACGTGAAGCATAGCTTGACACAAGTTTCTTGCAGTGATCCACAGGTGTCTTTGCCCATTCCTCATGGGCAACCACATGGCCAATTCATTAACATTTTTGGGCTTGTCTGCGGCAACTGATTTTCAATGGGATTGAAGTCTGGTGATTGCGATGGCCACTCCAGAATCTTCCAGCACTTCTTTTGCAACCAGGATGTGGTAGATGTTGAAGTATGCTTAGGATCATTGCCCAAGCCTCAGCTTTGTCAAGGACTGCATGACATTAGCATCCAAGATCTCCTGGTATTGAACTGATTTCATAATACCTTGCACACGCTGAAGATTCCATGTACCTGAAGAAGCAAAACAACCCCAGAGCATGACTGACCCCACCCCCACCGTGCTTCACAGTAGATAGGGTGTTCTTTCCTTTATAGAAATTACTGTTGCGGCAAAGTTGGAAAAGTTGATGCGGACCAAAGTGCGACCAGGAAACGGAAGTGGAGTGAAGCGTTTTTATTAAACAATGGCTATGACTGTGGCTGTGGCTGTAAGGGCTTGGAAGGTGGGTGTCCTGATGGCAAAAAACAAGATTAGTCAAGAGTTCAATGAACGATCGTCAAAAACTACAAGCGTAGTTGGCCAATGTACCAATGGTGACTGGCGGAATCATCTGGCACCTGCTTGCTGCCCAGGCCGTGCCTTATAAGCAGTGTTGATTGTGATGAGCTGCAGGTGCACTCCCAGGTCTGCCACACCCAGCCTGCCAAGGTTGAACTCATGCCACATAAAAACAGGAAGTGTAACAACAATAAAAGCCAGTAGAGGTGAGTGTGGGCTAGGACCACCACAATTATTCTTTCTCCTCCACACATACCGTTGATCCATTGACCCAAAAAGTTCCAGTTTGGTCTCATCACTTCAGAGAACAGTGTCCCAAAATGTTTGTGCTTTGTCAACATGGTTTTTGGCATACATCTTGTGCTTTGTAGTCAACAAGGGGGTGCGCCTGGGAGTTCCTGCATGGAAGCCATCATTTCACAGTGTGCATCTTATTGCCTGGGATGAAACCTGAATACCTTCCTATGACATGTCCTGTCGTAGTTCCTCAGCTGTCACCCCAGGATTTTTCTCTACCTTTCACTTCACCCCAGGATTTTCCCTACCTTTCACTTCAAGTATCGCACAGCAGTTACAAACAGTATTCTGTTTCTAAATCTGCTTAGTTGCTGCTCATAAGGGTTCCGTTCACATCTACAGGGGTTTTCATCAGCTGTTTGACAACACCTGATGGAAACCTTTGTTCTTAAGAGTGATGGACTTGGGAGGTGTAATAATTTTGTCAATAAGGTAATCACAGAAAGGCCATTCAATTGGAATATTCCCAAAATATTTTTGTTATATCAGTTGTATTTGTCTATTTGACATGTCATTATTTGATGTGAATATAAACAAGATGAAAAATGAATGTGAAACTTGCAAAAACACTTATCCACTGTGGGGGTTGAATAATTTTGAACACAACTGTGTATACAGCGATGCCAATATTCAAAGAATTAGAAAATTCATTGACTGCTGAATTTTGTTTAAAACTGTGCAGAATGGAAAAAAAACAAGCAATAAAATTGGCTCCCCTGTAAAAAGAAGCTTAACAAGCTCAAAAAACTCCACTACTTCCCTTAATGTCGAATTGTAAGCAACTATCAGATGCATAACCCCACCTACTGTACAAGAGTGTGCAACACTAATCTGAAGAGGCTCTGCTCTCATGTTGGTATTTGTTGGTCAATATTTTGTTCGCCTGCCTAATCTTACGCGTACTAGTCTTGCTGCTTCCAGTGCTAAATTATGGTATAGTTGTTTATTGCGCTAGAGGTATGAAAACAAAACTATTAATTCACAATGAGAAAAAAACAACAACAACCAACAAACAAAAGTAACGTAAAAAGTACAGAAACTAAAAAGTACCACTTCATATTTGTACTCAAGTAAAGTACAGATACCCAAAAATAATTTTAAGTACAGTAACAAAGTACTTTTACTTTGTTTATTCCACCACTGCATAGCATGGAGTAAATAACCTGTATTTTTTCTACTCCAACCTATCCTAGTTGAAAGAAAGAACATTTTCTAAAATAACTTGTAATAATGTAGCATTGGCCCCTCTGATGACATTAAGCAGGGAAAGAGACTTCTCATTCCGGTAGCGGAATAGTCTGTGTGTTCTGCTCTAACCTAGAGCAGTGGTCTCAAATCTGCGGTCAGGGGAGCAATTTAGGCCCATAAAACACTATTTTGTGATCCCCTATTTGGCAAAGATTAAAGTTTGAGATTCTGTTGTTTACTCATAGTATAAGCCACAATAGCTCCGTCTCACTCACTCATGGCAGTTTAGAGGGAAATTTGTCAACAAGTAAATAAACGACATTAGTCACTTTGTTGGACATCATCTCAAAATCCAATTACTGTATGTCCCTCAAAAAATCATGAAGATAAAGATTGGTGACAGGCGTTGCCAAATTCAGGAAAAATGGGAGATGGGATATTAGTCTTACCAAAATTGTGGATGTTAATATTTTAAACTGTTATCAACATAGATCGAAAAGATTAGTTGTACTTTTTTGAGTACTTAAAACCTTAAAACCTCACCCAGACATTATCTTCAGCAGCTCCCAGATTAGTTGAGTTTGAGACCTTTTGCAGACTATTCAAAAGCCAATTGCAGGGTACGATCACTATTTTGCATCAGGTGAAAATAAACTGTACAGAAAATGTATGAATGGAAATCCCCAGATCCCAACCAGGCCGTAAGCGCAACAATTTTCGCAATGTAAGTACACAGGCATAACCTGTCATTGTCGAAATTGCGGCAGTCATTACCTTGTGTTGTCACTTTTGTTTTTTCAACGGGCTTTTTGACTTTGGTTATTCAAGAAGAATAAGTGAAGACAGACACATTGGATTTAAATAATTCAAATGTCAGTGTTGAACAAAATCCTGTTAAAAACACAAATAATAATTGGAACCAGACTAATAGGTTTCAAAAACTGTTTTTTACATTTTTATTTTTTGTGTTATTATAAATTATTATTATATTCCCAATATACGTATATTCTTATAAATCTATTCATTTATTGTAAGATGAGGCTTTGCAAGGCAAAGTAAAATTCCTTATTTTTCTTTTCATTGGCATGTGTTCGGCGCGTCGTACAGCCTGACATGTTTGACCGATTGGTACCGTTCGAATACTGAAATGACCGAAAGTTTCGCGCAAAATTTGTCTTTCGCCAGTAAACGCAGGTTTAAAAATAATAATAATAATAAAATAAAAAATAGGGCTGTCAAAATTATCACGTTAACGGGCGTTAATTAATTTTTTTGATTAATCACGTTAAAATATTTGACGCATTTAACACACATGCCCCGCTCAAACAGATTAAAATGACAGCAAAGTATCATTTCCACTTGTTACTTGTGTTTTTTGGTGTTTTGCCGCCCTCTGCTGGCGCTTGGGTGCGACTGATTTAATGGGTTTCAGAACCATAATTATTATTGACATCAAGAATGGCGAGCTACTAGTTTATTTTTTGATTGAAAATTTTACAATCTTTATTAAAACGAAAACATTAAGAGGGGTTTATAAAATTTCTATAATGTATACTAATATTTATCTTTTAAGAACTACAAGTCTTTATACCCATGGATCGCTTTAACAGAATGTTAATAATGTTAATGCCATCTTGTTGATTCATTGTAATAATAAACAAATACAGTACTTATGGACAGTATGTTGAATGTATATATCCGTCTTGTGTCATATCTTTCCATTCCAACAATAATTTACAGAAAAAGATGGCATATTTTATGGGGGTCCCGTGGCGTGCCGTGCCGGTTGGGGGGCTGTGGCTGTGGCTCGTGGCCCGGGTGGGCGGGCGGGGGTGGGTGTAGGCGTGGGGTTGGTGATGCGTCCCCTCCTGCCATCCTGTAGGCCGGTTGATGGGCGCGCGGGTGGCCCGGGGGACCACCCTGGGTCCCGGGGGGGGGGACGGTGGCTCCTTTGCTGGGCGGCGGGAGGAGGGATGGGCTGCGCATGGCCCCCCCTCCCCCCCCGCCCGCCCGCCCTCCCTCCCCGGGCTGGCTGGGTGGGGGCCGTGGCCCTGGGTTGGCGTCCGCGCATTTTCTCCGCCCGTCTGCGTGGCTGTCGCGCGCCCGGTGGGGCTTGCGTGCTGCTGGATGTGGTAGGGCATGCTCGGGTTGGGGGTTCCGGTGCCGGGATTGGCGATGCGGCGGCGTAGGGTTGGTCGCCAACGGGCTTACACTCATAAGAGATTCACACGATTACTGGGTTCTAGATCACAGAACTGATTTGTGTACACTCTACCCCTTTCAATCACTTAGCTTATAGTCTTATAGACACCCCCACCCCCATTCTCCTCTTTCACTGGCCAATTGGCCCCCACATGGTGTAAACCGGAAATACATCTCGCTGACGATAGCACCAGCATATTAGTAACTAGTTTAGATGTTCAATGTATTTCTTGTTGTTGTTTGTGTATGTGTTTCTTTTCTTTCTTCTCTTGTATTTCTTTTCTTCTGTCCCCCCATAATCCCTTCCTGTTCGCTGCTTTGTCATAATAAAAAGGTATTTTGAAGGATCACAATGGGAGTATGTCAGACTCTCCATGTGAAACATTAAAACTGTTCAGAATCTGGGCACTTAGACTTCCATTCTCTGTGTCAAACAGCTGAACAGGACAGGTTTAAAAATAATAATAATAATAATAATAATAATAATAATGTTAATGCCATCTTGTTGATTCATTGTAATAATAAACAAATACAGTACTTATGGACAGTATGTTGAATGTATATATCCGTCTTATGTCATATCTTTCCATTCCAACAATAATTTACAGAAAAAGATGGCATATTTTATAGATGGTTTGAATTGCGATTAATTACAATTACTTAATTTTTAAGCTGTAATTAACTCGATTAAAATTTTTAATCGTTTGACAGCCCTAATAAAAAAATCAGAACGCTATTTGTCCTACAATTTTTGACCAAATCACAAAATTTACACATAAAAAAATTCTAGGATGGTCAGGGGAACAAAAGTTGTTTTCAGAATTTGGTAAAAAAAAATTTGCCAAAAACTTGCCCATTCATTTCTAATGAGATGCCATTGACACTTATGTACGTCCAATTTTCCCATTCATTTTCAGTTGCAGGTAAACATAGGTTCTTTTCATTTTTGACCAGTTACCATGACAGAAAACTGCCGCCCAAATAAGTCGATATCACTGACGGCCGTTCATTCATTTTCCAAGCTGCTTTTCCTCACGAGGGTCGCAGAGGTGCTGGAGCCTATCCCAGCGAACTACAGGCAGTAGGCAGGGGACACCCTGAACTGGTTGCCAGCCAATCACAGGCACTCATACCTACGGACAATTTAGAATGTTCAATCAGCCTACCATGCATGTTTCTGGGATGTGGGAGGAAATCGGAGTTCCCGGAGGAAACCAACGCAGGCACAGGGGGAACATGCAAACTCCACAAAGGAAGGCCGAAGCCCGGGATCGAACCCTTGATCTCAGAACTGTGAGGCAGACGTGCTAACCACTCAGCCACCATGTACATGCAAATTTCCTGTTCATTTTCAGTGACATAAAAACCTGTGTGGTTGTGATTTTTTTTAAAATTAAAAACCTATCATTACATCCTATTGACACTCAACTGGCGCCCAAGTAAGTTGATGCCATTGAAAGCCATGCAACTGGACGTGTCCCTGAAATGTCCCCAAATCAAAAGGAAGTGACCTGATATCAACAGGATGTGTCCCCAAATCTACAGGAAGAGACATGATAGATCTGTATCTACCACAGCATAGCCCCATCGTAATTTCTCCAGAAATTGCAGTTTCTAGTTTATTAAGGTGTTACCAAACCACAAACAATAAATTTGATCCATCCATCATGATATCTTTTAATTTCATGGTACTTAAATGTGTGCCCTATAAAAGGTGAAGCCAACAAGGATAAGATTATGTCAACGAGGCAAAGGAATTACTATTGCCTTGATGCAACCCTTATAAAACAATACAAGATGTATCCCTGTTTGATAATGCTTTTAGACGACTGAGGCAAGCCGCTCCTTCTTTTCCTTATACAGGAGGGTCCACGTTTGTCATACTTTCCTGACCCCTCACCCAGCATGTCAGACACCCCCTCAATTTACTGCATCACTGCCAGGAACAAAGAATCACCGGAGTTAAGACTGGAAGGAGGGAGGTGGACTACTAAGATATCCCAGATAGGGGAGTAACAGTCTATTGTTGCCATATGTTGGAGATACAGTGTACTCGTGGAGAGAAGTGAAGTGGAAAATGAACTCAGCAAGGAGGTGAAAGAGAAACATTTGTTCTGTACACGACATGAACTGACCTACAGTAAACAATTTGTAAGTTGATACAAGCCTTTCTAGCACTTTAACCACTGCGAAGAGTTGTGTTTTTCAGAGCATTAAGTTACATTGTATTGTGTTTATGAAGCACCACATTAATACAATATAGGCTTATATACATATAAATCCAGTCTATAACTGGAAAGAGAAATATATGCGTGTTGGGGAATCCCTCATCAGTCAAAGCTCTGCCAGCATAGCTCAGAGATGATTCACAACAAGTCTGAGCTGGCAAAAAAGAAGCTTAGAGCCTGTTATTAAATATGAAGAGACATAGTTTATGCTCTGTGGATAATCTACCACAATTTCAATATACATTCTGTACAAGAGCACATATTAAATACCAGTGATAATAATTCCTGCTTCAAGACTGCACTGCAAGAGGGCTTCTCCTTTACCAACACAAACATCTTCAGGCAAGAAACACCATGCGCTCAGTTCCAGGTTTATGTATCTAGTGCATATTTTCCATCTCAATGCAAAGTGTTTCTGTGGTCATTTTTCTCAGTGAAATTAGAGGTTGCGATAATCTTTTTTTTTTTTTTTTTTTTTTTTAAAGGTGGTTAGAGTGTAGGATTCCGTTTTACACCCCTGGGAGGAGATTACAAGCCCACGTTCTCTATCATCATTTCCCTTGCTGATATGATATCTTTCCAGGAGTGTGTGTATGTGTTTACAGGGTGTCTTATTGTACTCCTATATGTAGGGTCACCAGCTGTCACGGCATTTTGTAACTCTACGGTGTTGAGAAGCCGTTCGCAAGCAGTTTTGTTAAATACAATTTGCAAGCCCTGTTCAAATGTCGATCTGCATATACACTGATATAAATGGCTCAAATTTTACTGTCAGACTTGTGTTTAACCATTTTCTGACACCATTTTTGTGTTTTATACAGTATTTTAAAATTTGTACGGCCATCCAGCCCAGTGATTAGTAAACCAGTTTCACTTTTTTGAGGTTTGAGGTTCAAACCTCAGCTCTCGAATATTCTCACTGTGCTACATCTTCCATATGAGGTTCATTAAAAATGGTTTCCAATCAGTGTGAATGTGCAAATGGTGGTTATTAATGCCTCTCACACAATGTTTGCAGGTTTCACCTCACACATGATCCAAATGCATACAGTACCTGTCAAGTTGTACGGTTTCGGCGTAATTTGTACA
This sequence comes from Corythoichthys intestinalis, assembly GCF_030265065.1. Lineage (NCBI taxonomy): Eukaryota > Metazoa > Chordata > Actinopteri > Syngnathiformes > Syngnathidae > Corythoichthys > Corythoichthys intestinalis. Next base: position 42,581,637 of record NC_080400.1, read on the forward strand.
AGTGAGCACTGATTTTTAAATGTGTACGCCGTACGTTCAAAATCTGTACGTTTTTCGTACATTAATGTTTTTTTTTTTTCTCCGTTCGGATTTTGTCACCATTTAGGCAACGAGACAATGTGCGTTACTATGCGTTGCGTTGGTTGAATGACGTGAGAAAAGTCAGAGACATGGAGAGAGAAGAGTGTTTGTTGTGACGCTGTAGCAAACGCGATGGTAGGCAAGGTGGCTCCAATTTTTCCTGACTGTAGCCGACAGCCTACAGTCTACGCCTAGATATCACATGCATATAGAACTACATGCGAAATGATAGACTAGGCGGCGTTGGTAAACAGCCGGCATTTTAAAGCAGTAGACTTCTCAGAAAGGCTCTGTTGTAGTGAACCTTCCTATCTAACCTAAGTAACTTTTTATCTAAAATACTCCTAAATCGGCAAAATCTTGACTTTAAACTATGTTTAAATGATGAAACAGTTTTAAAACTTTCACATGTCGAAAGTAGACAGAAGGGAACTAATGCCAAAACGGGAGCAATTTTAACAAATTTAACGGTTGATTCAGAACATAAAATGACTTCCAAACATAGCAAAGGTTACTATGTTTTTTTTTCTTCTTTTTTTTTTTGGGGGGGGGGGGTAACATAAAAGGAAACACAAGTTACTTTGCCAAGTAACTAATTACTCTTACATTCAGGTAACTCAGTTACTAACTCAATAACTTTTATGGAGAAGTAATTTGTAACTGTAATTAATTACGTTTTAAAAGTAAGATTAACAACACTGGTCAAAAAGATGAAGTCTGCAGAAAGAAAAGTGACGAAAGCAGAGATTTTAGTCTGCCAATTTGTTGCTGAACACAATTTGCCCGCAACTACTGCTGATCACTTCTCAGAATTAGCAAAAGAAATGTTCTCTGACTTAAAGATTGCATTGGTAAGTTAATTTTATCAATTGACCTTTTTAATTTATAATTGGACACACTAACAAACTACCTTTAAGTCAAACTGAATTGCGAGCTCAAGTGCCATGAAGTGCACCCATCAAAAGACATGACCGAAATTGCCAAAAGTGCTACAAACAATTATAACAAAAGTCACTGCTAAATTTTAGTAATCATGATGTAGCTGAAGATATTTATTGTTCTTTGATTGCACCAGGTTACATGTTACAATATTACCAATAAATTCATATTATTTTAAAAATTGAGTTTTATTTTTGTTTCATATTGCATGCTATGTACAACATTGTAAGATTAGTCACCAATTTGTAAGGGCATACGTCACTATTTGTAAGATTGCCAACTGCTTCGGGTTGACAGGTATGCAAATGAGGCTTCAATGGCACCAAACTCATCTTTTTTTAATTTATTTTTTAACCTGTCCTGTTCAGATGCTAAAACACGGAGAATAGAAATCTGAGTGTCCTCATGGCATCAAACTCATCTTTGTCACGAGCCACATCTTCGTCACGGTTTGCTTCTAAGTAGGGGTGCACGATATCCATTTTTTGAAACCGATACCGATAATTTCCTGCTCCTCAAAGCTGATACCGATATCGATAACCGATAATAAAAATATAATTTTTCAAATGTATAACCTGAGTTTTTGAACACCTTGAGGTTAAAAAAAAAAAAAAAAAACTAGTGGTGGATTCAGCATAGATTTGCCTTTGATCTCATCAGATTTTTCATAATGACATGAACAAAACAGTGCGGTTCACTTCTGCACAGCTCGACATCCAGCTAAGAATGAATGCACTTCCATAAACCACAAGGCTTGGTCTTTCCTTGCCTTTATGGGAAGACACTCGTCTTAATATTGTGAAAGTACAACAGAAAAATACACATATTCAATACTCAATATACAACAAACTGCACAATAAACTTATATACACAACTATTATATGTATAGCATAGCACACTAGCTTGAGCTACTAAAGCATTGGCTGGCTTCTATAACACAACTTATGAAGTTCTGTACATATGACCCTTCACCACAGAAGTAAACATATATTGCACATCCATATGTTATAGTAAACATAAAATACTTACATATATTTCCGAGGTGGAAACGTAACAGAAAGCATTCACGACTGTCAATGCTCCCGCTAGACACCGGAATGTGTACGTGATTGAACCAAACTACTGTAACAAAAAAATTAATGCAGGGAATTATTCTGACCAACAGGTGGGAGCAATGGCCCGCAAATGGTCAACTGATTTCCCATACAAGAAACTGTAAAGCCAGAACAGCACATATTATCGGTCCTATTATAAATGTTATTGGATTTATCGGGCTGACGTCATAATTCCTATTATCGGACCAATAATTATCGTGCACCAGTACTTCTAAGGGCCGTTATGTCTACCAACTAAGGCTGCCACCATTATTTAACTAATTGACAACTAATCAGTAATCAAATGAATTGATAGCTAATTTGATAGTTAGATTAATGGTTTGGATACATTGTTGACCTAAATACTGTCTAAACCTCTTTTTTGAGCCTCTTAATAGCAAATATTCTGTTATTTGTTATTATATATTTTTTTTCTAATAAGAGTGGAAAAACTAAGTAGGGTATAGATTTAGAATTTCTATACTTTTTAAAAAAAATTTACTTTAAAGAAGTCAAGTACATGCAAATATCTTTTTTTTTTGTATTTTTGTTTGTTTGTTTTTAAATAAAAATACATTTGAAATAAACATTTTAGAAAAAACTACATTTTCTCAGTTTTCTTTCATCCTCTTCTTTTGATAAGGATGTTGTTATTGGAAAGTCATGGACATGATTTACTTTTGCAGACCACAAAAAATGACGTGCCGGGTCCGACGTGGCCCACGTGATACCGTGCTTTATGAATAAAAGCATGGATCACCCTTTGCAGCCTTGATTACCTCAAATATATGCATAGTTGTGATTTATATATTTCTTTAAACAAGTAGCTTTGCTCATTAAATCCACTACTCCAGCTACACCCAACCCCCATGCCTCCATGGAGATACCTGTGACAGTTTAACAATATCCTCTAACTAAACAGGATATAGCATTCACCATGCACCCCCATGCCGCCTGTTTAAACAGAAGGGTTTCCCAGTGCAAACGATCCCATAGCAACAGCCACTAATGTCGTTTTGGCAAACACTGTTATATGTTTAGTCTAGCTTGAAGATACTCTGAATGGTATAGTTGATTGATGAGTATAGTTAAATAAAGGACAGTAACACTAGAAATGTCGTCAGAATATACAGTATATATTTGGGACTTATATATATAGCATCAAGACTTCTTAATTGTATTGTACAATTTTCTGACTATAAGGCACACCTGGTTATAAGCCGCCACTCACCAAATTTGACACGAAAACTGCATTTGTTCATCGATAAGCCGCAGCTCTCCTCACTGTATTATGGAATATTTGCACCAAAAGATATCAACCGGTAAAACTTTATTTGACAGTGGCATCGTCAGAGTGTCTAAGACTGAATGAACCACTATGAATTGCTTCAAAAAGCTTCATTTGGCCATCACTGCTCTCTTGGGGGGGACAGTCAACTTTTGCCGCCTCTTGCTGTCAACACTGTTGTCATCCAACATTCCTCCTAGCATGCATTGCAACGCTAGAGATGTAAATAACAATCAAAATTCATGTTCGGTGCTAATTATTTCTTCAGTTACTGTTCCAGTTGTTTCGAATGTTCCCACGTTTGAATTGATGTAAAAGATCCGAGGCGGACGTAAATGGAGTTAGTGACATAATTTGCCGGATGATACTTAATGACATCTGTCATAAGCATTCATTAATGCCCATAATACTGTCATGTCCTAGTTATGACAGTCTTATGGCAGTCTTATGACGCCACCGTCAAATAAAATTTTACCTATTGACCCAAATAAATAAAAAAATAAGCCGCACTGGACTATAAGCAGCAGGAGTCAAAATGCGGGAAAAAAGTAGCGTCCTATAGTCCGAAAATTACGGTACTTAGAAAAGTGTTGTTAAAAGCAGCTAAATTTACTACTACTGATTTAAAAATCTATAATATTTAGTACATGTTTTGACCTACGGAGGGCGCCATGTTTTAAGCGCGCAATTGGGGCTCGGGGTGATGACGTAGATTGTCACTGTCACTAGACTAACACTACCGGGTTACTCCAATTCCTTCTACGCGGCGAGACGTCCAACACATGCGCACATTGGTTAAAAGCGGCGAGTAGTTACTATCTGTGTTTTTATTGAGTCTTATTACCTTTTCATTGCCTCAAAATACTTTTTGCATGTGTTTCCTTCTCATACTTTTAAGCATTGTGATGAGCTGATAATGCATTCACACTTTTTTCTTGAAGCTTCAAATGTACGTCTCAGTAATACACCTCAATTCAGTGCCCACTGGTGGTCCTCCAGTCGCAGATTACACGCATATGAGCCTTTTATTACAGAGCTCGTCTCCCGTGTTAAGTCTCCGATCAGCCAGCTGCGGGGCTGGCACCTCCCAACTCCGCCAAATGAACTGTAATATATTAAAATGTGTAGGGGAAAATTAAACTACGAAAAGTGAACTGCATGGTAGCCCCAGTAACAGAGGCACGCGATCAGTTTTTTTCATGACATTTCCGCCTGTCTTTCCACCCATGCGGTTTGCGCAAATGCAGGCGTATCATGCAGAAGCAGTGGGGCCTTAAATGTAGTACGGACAGGTATAAAAATAGTCGGAAAAATACCCTGGAGAAGATTATCTACCCTAGTCTAGACGTAGCCTAATACTACAACTGAATGTCAAATGAGGTCCGCAAAATAATGTTTCGTGGGCCAAAATTGACCCCTGGGCTGCAAGTTTGAGGCCTCCTGTACTATATTAAGGTAATTTTTAAAAAATCAAGAAAAAAAAAGTCATGATTCATGCAGGACAGGCTTACTAACGAAAAGAAGCCACTTCAAAATTCTTGTATGCAACAGTAAAATAGAAGTGAGATTACTATTCAAACTATGACATAATGACATTTTCCTGTTTCAACAATCTATCCTTTACCACCATATGCCCTGTCTTTGTTATATATTATATCCTCTGGTTGTCTTACATCTTTGACCGTTCTTGGAGGTAATTTACATTGCTATTTTTGTGTAGCGATCGCAAATGCTACTCAGTGACAGCCAATGAACACTTTTAATTTTTTCATTAATAACAGATCTTAATTCCATCATTTTTTTACACTTCCCCTTTACTACAGTTGTTTCAGAAAAGGTAACAACAGTGGCAGTCAGATACCATTTTAATTTTTTTCAGGTCATTCCTTGTCAGACAGAAGCAGCACAGCAAAATGCCACGCTAAAAAGATAAAGTAAAGTAAAAGTATCAAAATGGCTTACATCTTCAATGGATCAGGATTGTCATCTGTAGGACCATGGCGCCCAACAAAATGTTTACTGCATATGAAGGTGAATGGCTTCACCTTGCTGGCGTTAAACTGGTCTTTTGGATGTCCGCACAAGTTGATCCATTATTCAAATTTTTTCCTCTGAGTCTTTGGCTTCGGGAAATGTATGAAGAAAACATCCTTCATATGTCGTAATGTCTAGAGTCGTTTCTCTAAGTTCCATAGCAGCAGTGTCTACCCGGCATGTTCTTCTTTGAAAGATTACCGGCAGAAAACAAGTAGTAATAACATGAGTTGTACGCGAGGGCGGGTCTATGTTGACCCACTTCCAGGTTACGATGGCGACGACGCGGTCTAAAAATAGCATTTGTGCAGTTCGCTATTGAAATCATAAGATTATTTCTCATTATGTCACCAAAATGATGTTGGGAATAAAATTTGATTCTAAAACGATTCCATTAAATTGTGAACTTTGCGAATATATTAGTATCAATAAATGAGTGAAGGATGGGGAAATTATGTGCTTTAAAACATGATTAAATAGAATCGGGATGAAAGTCTAAAAAAGGAAGGGAAAAAATGCTTTTGGATCTGGGTGGATCTTTAACTTCTTTAAATGCTTTAGTTTTGTTTTGTGATTCAAAGTGAAAGGAAAAACCATGTTCTTGAATTGTTGTTAATATACTGTACTGGTACCAGTTTTGTCGTTGTTGTGTGTTTTGGGTGGAAGTGTTACATAATGGAAATTAATACAGTACTTTTCTCTTACCATAAAACAAGCATTTTTAAATGGGGGGAAAAAAAGATTAATCATTGATGGGGTTGAAAAAAAATGTTAATAAATGCTTGTGCATTTCTACAGTAGAAACCATTTGAAACCTTCTAATGCATAATTTTGATGATGATAACATGGGACACTATCCCTGGAAATAATTATTGATGTTTATTTCTTCAATAGATTGATTGTATACATGGTGTAATTTAATCCTGCAAATTCCCATGGTCGTAGAATCTTGCCTCAAATGTTGTGACCTTAAAGTTCCTGTCAGTCATGTGTTCTGCGTGAAGTGGTGCAGAGTGTTCTGCCAGCAAATCAGAAGTAGCGATAATGGAGAGTTTACAGGAACTGAAGCAGCCCTGCTATCGTATTTCCCCCGTGACCCACATTGGATTTTAGGGAAGCTCTCCTTCCCACAGCTCAGACGTTCAACAGTTTGTCTCCCTTCTCCTGCATGATAGGCAGCTGTTTCCACTTCACAGCTACGTGCCTCTGTCACATTTCCCATCATGCACAACACAACTGCATAATTCTGTCGGTTGCACCTTTTTAAACAACCATAACTGTAATAAATCATTCCCTTTTTTCCTTTTTGATGTTACGATTTCCTACATGAATTTTGAAGGTAGCCCAATTCTAAACATCATGAATAAGTGAGACCGCTTCAATACACGGGCTCTGACACTGATGCTTTGATTTTACACATGGTGAAAGGGGAGGAATTGTGGGAAATTGTTCAGTGATCTCAGTCAAATACATCCAGCTACATTCTGACAGTTTAAAACGCAAACACCTGTTCACTTACCCCTATCATGGCTACCTTCTCTTACACTTCCTGAAAGCCTTTTTAAAAGGTCATTTTTGACATAGTGTAACCTTGACAAAATGTGCACAACTATAAATGTTTGCCCACCACTAGAGTCAAAGCAGTATTTAATTTTGTTAGAGTTTTGACACAGGGGCTCGTGTGCCAAAGCTCATAGTTGTTCCATATCTATTTCAGCGAATCATGTTTGACACATCAGTCATCATTGGTTGGGATATATTTTGGCCGCCTGTGTGTTTGCATGTTTATTAAACAGAGAGTCCGATCATAGCAGTTACGCACTGTAGAAAAGAAAAAAAAAAAAAAAAAGTCATTAAAATAAAATGTAATTCTGTGGTAAAATTCTAGCAGCTGTGGTTGCCTGAATTTTACGGTTAAAAAAAAAAAAAAGTAAACTGTAAAATACACAAAAAAATGGTATAAGCTACTTGGTATATTTGGTAACCAAATATTTTCCAGATTTTTTTTAAAAAATTGCAAATCATTCAAGAAAACATCCTAATATCTTTTTTTTTAAATAATGTGATCCATACGTAACCAATCCATAGACTAATCCGAGCAAAACAATCGCAAGTACCCCGTCCGCCATTGCTAGGGTGTGCCGCCTGCTGCACACACAGCCAACAGATGCTAAAGTTGAAATACGGGAGAACTCCGCACATACCCAGAGTTTAAGGGGGTCAGAGGGGGCCCTGGTGGCCGAAAAGTGTCATTGCATGTAATTGACTTTCCTATATATAATTTTAAAATTAAGACTTTTCTGGTAAAATATTGTCTTTAAAAGTTGTAAAGCAATAAAACAAGAAACAAAAATGAATGAAATGAACACAAAAAAAATTATAATGGGTCAAAATCATTTTTAGAACAGATCATGTGACGAGCACCTTAGACGGTCATTTGCTTTGCTTAGCCAAAACCACCTGAGGACTGTAAGGCAAGAAGGATATGGGTAATTTTTTCAAACCTAAGCTTTCAAAAGCGATAAAAAACTACTCAGCAAGAACGAAGGATTGAATGTGGAGCATGAGAGCACTGCCAAAATGCTGAGCGGATTTTCAATTTGCCCCACTAAAGACACTAATTGTACAGAAGAGCCACCACCGGTGTCGGCAATTCCTTCCTACGTGGCGAAACGTGCTACACAATGCACAGCGCGCTTGCGCAAGCATCGGCACATATGCGCTTATTGGTTAAAAGCAGCAAGTACTCACTATTTTTCCTTGTATTGAGCTTTTAATTACCTTTTCTTTGCCTTAACCCTTTAACACCGAACGTGTCGGCAGCGACGCATTTACGCATATCGTCTTTGAAGCTTCATCACGCTGTAATTACATCACCCACGTGCTGCTGGTTGGTCTCGTTTGAAAGTGCGGAAGTTGATGTCCACACCAGTTTTTTATTTCAAGTCAATCAGCCAAGAAAAACGGGAGATAATGTCATTTGAGTTTTATAGTTTTATTGCACTCATAAATATGCATTAAAACGCTGCATTGACCATGTATCCATCTCCATATTTCCATCATTTCTTGTCCTTTTTCAAAACCGAAAGCAGCACAAGAGACTACTTATCCCAAGTGTCGTTGTGATGTCAGGAAGGACGAACCGAATGTGATCATTTTTAATAAATTTCCGAGCGAGGCGCCAACTATTGAAAGGGAGGCATGCAAAGCAAGCAACGGCCAGTGTTGTGCCGAAAAATGCACAACACCGGTTTGTTTGAGCGAGCGACTTTGAAACGTGCAGAAAGAATCTAAAACTACATTTAGCACAAGCTAATGCATTATTTCATTAACTCAAGGAAGAAGATGAGTTGTATTTGTCGTTGTTTTCCTCTGATGAATCGGCGTCTCGGCGAGTAGAAGTGACAGTAGAGCGCAAACGGCGAAAGAGTAGGCTGTGTGACGCAGCTCCCTCCGTGACCTCTTCAAGAAGAAGCTTTATTGAGTGCGCAAAAAATAAACAATAAATTTATTGAGTCGCATGCCTGAAAAATTTGAATTCAACTACTTGTAAATATTTTTTTAAATACTTTTTTTCAGTGTTATATATATGTTATATATATTTTTTTTCACTATAATCTTTTCAATTTTTATGTAGATGTGTGTTCGAGAAGCTTGATTGCATGCACGTATATACTTTTGATAAGGTGATGGGTACAACACCTAACTTCACAAAGAGATATCTTCCAAACCCTTTTTGTGTTAGATGATATATATATATATATAATTTTTTTTCTCACTATTTTGCACACTATATAACCTGTTTTGACCATAGTATGTGTAAAGGCCAAAAACGCCTATGACCATACCTGCTGTTTGTGTTGAATTGTCAAACATAAAACTATTCAATCTTATTTTTTTCTATTGAATGTTTATCCTAACAAGTTGAATGAATATTATCAAGCTTCAAAACGTTTGGTCGAGCATGTTTGGTTGTCAATGGGACGTCAACATTACAAATTTTGAAAAAAATTTTTTGGATTTTTATGTCTTTTTGGGTCCAAAATGTGGATTATAATTGGTCAGTGAAGAAAACAACAGTTTAGACATGAAGTTCAAGGTGTCCTGAAAAAAGGGACCCAATTTGGCCATTGTAAACAATTTTTTCTTTGAAATATAAAGGCAACATCAAATACATGCAAATTCGGCCAAAATAGGCTTAGGTGTTAAAGGGTTAAAATACTTTTACATGTATTTCCCTCTCATACTTTTAACCAATGTATTTTTTTGTAGTAGCTTTAAAGCAGTTGACCACATTTGTCACGTAGCGTATTCAAACCGTCCTTACTTTATATAACTACATTTAAGTATTTTTTTAAGGCATTTTTTAGTATGTTTTGCCAGCATGCACCTAAACAAAACAAGTTGAGAACGCACGGTAGTACTTTAGTTGTCAAATTCGCCTCATCTACATGACACGTAGATGAAGTTTTGCCGATTAGTTGTCAAATTCGCCTCATCTACATGACACGTACTTGAAGTTTTGCCGATTTAGTAAATTTTGGCAGAACACCGGTGTTCTGCCACTTTTGGCATCCTTATAATATTTTGCTCCCAAAGCTGTTGTGGCATTGAATAAGCCCTTTTTTACATTCAGTTGGATGTCCCTTATTTTTATTTTCAGGGTGTTGGCAACCCTAGCAGCTAACGTTACTGTTTACATTGATTGACGATGGGCTGCCACTGAGGTTTGTTAACAGTGGCGCCACCAGGGGGTGGCCAGGGGTGGCCACAGCCACCCCTATAAATTGGTTGGCCATCCCACTGGCCACCCCGCTTGCCAATATATCGTTAGATTGTTGTAGCATCAGTTATGCATTTCATCCCAAATGAATGCATTTTTTTTTTTTTTAATGTAGGGCTGTCAAATTTATCGCATTAACGGGTGGTAATTAATTTTTTTTAATTAATCACGTGAAAATATTTTTACAATTAACACATTCACAGTACTACTCATTCAAGCATTGCTGCAAACAGCCTACAATGGCGCCGTTTAACTTCTATACAAAGATAAGAGGCAGTGCCAAGTGAGTGGAGTAGATAAAAGCATTCATTGGGGCCGTGCATTTAATTGGAAAAAGCTTTGTCATCTCTCTCACAGCAACTATAAACACTGTGGAAAGCCACGTGGGGAAGAATGACAGGAGTTGATCTTTTTCTTAACACCCTGTAGTGTATCCAACGCAGAGAAGATATAGCATTTGCAGCCACCACACACAGTCATGGTTGCACCACTTCCCATCATGCAATTGGGCAGAACAGTTAAGTCGCTACAGTATCATTTACTGAAAGCTCAACAAATACACTAGATGGTAATATTTAGTCACAATATACAAACTCACATTTATCCTTTAGGAATTACAAGTCGGCGGCACGGTTGCTGAGTGGTTAGCACGTCTGCCTCACAGTTCTGAGATCAAGGGTTCAATCCGGGCTTCGGCCTTCCTGTGTGGAGTTTGCATGTTCCCCCCGTGCCTGCGTGGGAACTCCGGTTTCCTTCCCCCCAAAGCATGCATGGTAGGCTGATTGAACACTCTAAATTGTCCATAGGTATGAGTGTGTGCGTGAATGGTTGTATGTCTCCTTGTGCCCTGCGATTGGCTGGCAACCAGTTCAGGGTGTCCCCTGCCTACTGCCTGTAGTTGGCTGGGATAGGCTCCAGCACCTCCGCGACCCTCCTGAGGAAAAAAGCAGCATGGAAAATGAATGAATAAATTACAAGTCTTTCTATCCGTGGATCCATTTCACAGAAAGAATGTTAATAATGTTAACGCCATCTTGTGGATTTATTGTTATAATAAACAAATACAGTACTTATGTACAGTATGTTGAATGTATATATCAGTCCTATCTTTCCTTTCCAACAATAATTTACAGAAAAATATGGCATATTTTAGAGATGGTTTGAATTGCAATTAATTACGATTAATTAATTTTTAAGCTGTGATTAACTCGATTAAAAATTTTAATTGTTTGACAGCCCTAGTTAAATGTACACCTTATGCCTAATATATATACATAACAATAAAATAGTATTGTTGTGGAACTCAAAATGTTGACTGGACAGTTACGGACTATGCACAATAAATCATTAGTAACATCAAATATTACACAATACACCAAAGTATATCAGTAGCCTTGTCCTTAAGTCTTTCTGATAGTTTTCCCCTGTCCTTTTTACTGCAATAATATAATGAAAACCTGAAATTATGACTTTTAGTTTTGGCCACCCCAAGATTTTAAGTGGCCCCATCTGGCCACCCCTATGAAAAATTTCTGGTGGCGCCACTGTTTGTTAACACCCCAGTATTGGCTGCCACCACTCGAGAGCGACGTCCACAAATCTCAACTCGGATTAGTCAATAGTTAGGGTGACATCAGGCATCAAACAGGATTCAAACCCACACCTTCATCTTGGCAGTGTGATGACTACTGAGATATTTAAAAATATTTGGAAGGGTTGCTTTGTGTGTAGAAGTTTAGGAAAACCTTACTTGCTAAGAACTGAAAAAAGTGCGCTGGCGGCTGAAGTAAGACTGAGTTATTATTAGCACAGTAATCAGCACGCTCGACTGCCATGGTAATGTGGGTTCAAACCCTGGTTGAACAGAGGAACAATAAGAAAGGGAGCACAGTGATGACACCACCTCAATCAGACGGTTTTCTAAGTGCATCCTTTTTACCGTCGGTTGCTCCAAAACAACAGTTACAATTGAGTGTTTTTTTGTTTGTTTGTTTTTTAACAGATGTCTATTGTTAAGTTGATATTTCAGTTTTACAGTTTTCTCATTTTTCTAAATGGTACAATTTTAGCAACAACAGCTGCCAGTAATTTACAAAAGTTTAGCAGGTTATTGTGAACCCCCTTTTTTTTATTTTATTTTTTATTTTTACAGCGTTCAAAATAGAGCAAAAACCTTTTGTTTTACGGGGGCAGGGAATGATTGATTCATGTGTTTTGTTACTGATGTGACATACTTTGTATGAGCCAAATATGACACACGCACACATATCGCTGGATGACTGGAGTCAACACATATTGCCCAAATTGCATCAGTGGGTTTGCAATGAAAGTCAAAGATGACTTCAAACTTGGTTAAAATCAAACATTTAAACTCTTCATACTGTATTTGTGTTGCAGAGTATTGAGCGAGAAGAGCCGATAGAAGTAGACCAAGCACCAGCACATACAGTCCTGGAAAACGGACACAGTGCGTCAACAGGTACCCACAAGTGTTTCTCATCATGCCAGTGCAACATGTTCTCCAACTCAAGCTCGAAAAGTGACGTCAAGCCAGTTAGTGAAAGAGGCTTAATTTTTTTCCCCTTGATTTTAGGATCACTTCATGAGGGGATGTTGAGTGCTAGCCTGTTAAAATAGTTGAGTAATGTTTTCTGTGGTTCTGAGGGAGATTTGTCAAGTCTGGCAGATTAATCCCAGACTATTTCACAGTGATGTCATCACTGTCAGCTCTCTGCTATGTTCGAGCACTTTTAGAGAGGCTCAAACAAAGAGTTGTTACAGAACTGGATGAGGGGAAATGCCAGTTTTAGTGCAGTAAGTTATGGTAAAGTAGTGAGGTTTGACTGCCTGCTGTACAGGCAGCGTAAATTAACTTCTCAGTGATTGGGGAACAGTACAGTGTGTAGTCTGTGTAGACTTTTTCATTGGCGAGGCTCCAGCACCCCAAATATATGGACAAAACACATACAGTATATGCATATCAAAAAATTGTCATGTGTGTTTTGATATTTGCTATACATTTAGCTCTGCTACAGTGGTGTGAAAACATATCTGAACCTTTTTGGAATTTCTCACATTTCTGCGTAAAATCACCGTCAAATGTGATCTGATCTTTGTCATAATCACACAGATGAAAAAACTGTATGCTTTAACTAAAACCACCCAAACATATATAGATTTTCATATTTTAATGAGGATAGTATGCAAACAATGACAGAAGGGGGAAAAATAAGTAAGTGAACTATCACATTTAATATTTTGTGGGGCCGCCTTTGGCAGCAATAACTTCAACCAAACGCTTCCTGTAGCTGCAGATCAGTCTGGCACATTAATCAGGACTAATCTTGGCTCATTCTTCTCTACAAAACTGCTGTATTTAGGTCATGCCACAGCATCTCAATTGGGTTCAAGTCTGGACTCTGACTTGGCCACTCCAGAACGTGTATTTTTTTCTTCTGAAGCCATTTTGAAGTTTATTTACTTCTGTGTTTTGGATCATTGTCTTGTTGCAGCATCCATCCTCTTTTTACTTTCAACTGCCTGACAGACGGCCTCAAGTCTTCCTGCAGAAACTCCTGATAAACTTTTGAATTCATTCTTCCATTAATGATTGCAAGTTGTCCAGGCCCTGAGAAAGCAAAACAGCCCCAAATCGCAGTGGGGATGGGGTGTTGATGTTGGTGAGCTGTTCCATTTTTCCTCCACACATGACGTTGTGTGTTACTCCCAAACAATTCAACTTTGGTTTCATCAGTCCAGTATTTTTGCCAAAACTTCTCTGGAGTGTCCTTTCTGTCTTTTTGCAAACATTAAACGAGCAACAATGTTTTTTTAGACAACAGTGGCTTCCTCTGTGGAATCCTCCCATGAGCACCATTATTGGCCATAGTTTTACATATATTTGATGTGTGCGCATTGATACTGGACTGTGCCTGTGATTTCTGTGAGTCTTTAGCAGTCACTTTAGGGTTCTTTTTTACCTCTCTGAGTATTCTGCGCTGAGCTCTTGGCGTCATCTTTGGTGGACGGCCACTCCTTGGGAAAGAAGCAACAGTGCCAAACTCTCTCCATTTGTATACAACTTCTCTGACTTTCGATTGATGAAAATTTAGACCAGGGGTCCCCAAACTTTTTCCTGTGAGGGCCACATAACTTTTCCCTTCTCTGATGAGGGGCCGGGGTCAGTTCGTAACAGAAAAAGTGTGACGATTGCAGGAGTGCCTAAATGTAAAAAATTATTGTTTTTTAGAAAGCCACAATCAAATAACCCTTTCTGGATTCTTCACGGAACAAAAGTAAATAAAATAAAAATGATAATAGAATAATAATAAATGATAATAACACTATTAATTACATCAATTATAACAAAATAACCCTCTCTGGGTTCTTCACAGAAAAAAGCCAGGAAGTAATTAACACTATTGAAAAAACATTTTTTTTACAGTAATTAAAAAAAAATTTTTGAAATCAAAATGCTCTCTGGTATTGTTCCGGGGGCTGGACCAAATGTGGAGGCGGGCCATATCTGGCCCGCTGGCCGTAGTTTGGGGACCCCTGATCTAGACTTTTAGAGATAGAGGTTTTGTATCCTTTCCCAGCTTGATACAAATCAACAATACTTGATCACAGGTCTTCAGACAGCTCTTTTGACCGAGTCATGATGCACATCAGACAATGCTTCTCATCAAGACAATTCTTACAAAGTGTGTGTTTTATATTGTTCTAGACCACTCATCATTGATTGAGCACACACCTGACTTAATTGTTTGGTAAAAATGGGTTTCAATTGCTCTTTAAGTCTCCTTAGGAAGAGGGTTCACTTACTTATTTTCCCCCTCCTTGATTGTTTGCATGCTATTCTCATTAAAATATGAAAACCTATAAATGTTTCGGTGGTTTTAGTTGAAGCAGACACTGTTTTTTCATCTGTGCGATTTTGACAAAGATCAGCTCACATTTGATGGTGATTTTATGCAGAAATGTGAGAAATTCCAAAGGGTTCAGATACTTTTTCATACCACTGTATGCTTTGTGGGAGTTGTTACGGCAGGTCACAAAGAGAGCCTCAAAGGCTTTGTGTGAAAGCATATGAGTGGTCTTGCTACATTTGCAACGGCCACGCGATTAGATCAATGTTTTGTAGTCAATGTTTTCAAAGATAACACAGCAACCAAAAGGAATGCATGTGATCAACTTTCAATTAGGCCATTTGTGTTAATGTGATACTTTTTATTTCTTTTAATCAGAGCATTCCTTGCTGGTACATGGAAAGACATCCCCACCCCGGGATTCCCCACATGAACACACAGCCCAGGTCGCCATGCGAATGGCTCACTTCCCTATCACGGCCACCACCAAGACAGCAGAAATTAAGAATTCTCCTGACTCGCCTAGTAGCCCCACCTCTTCTGGTTCTTCACCAGTCTTGGAAGCCTTCCCTCTCGGCCAATCAGCAGCCGGCGTCGTTAAGCCTCAATCGATCGCAGATTTTCCAGTTCAACAAGGTGACACTGATAACCAGCGGAGACTTGGTTATTTGTGTTGTTTTTTACCCTAATTTGCAGCCATAAATATTTAGATATGCTTCACTTTGTATGTCCATGTTGCTATTCATGTTTGCTAACATACATACTTTCATAACAACCTTTATTAATAATGAAACAGAATAACTTTAACCCACAAATTAACCCTCATATGCAGTAAATTGTGCCTCTGGACATATTGATGTGGGGTAAATTGCGCCATCATCAATTCCTAAACATCAAATTGTTCCATTATTATTCAAATTTCATATATTAATGTAAAAGCATACCACAACCATTAGACTATAAAAACTAATATACAAAATATTAGGGCTGCAGCTATCGATTATTTTAGTAGTCGATTAATCGATGAACTTGTTAGTTCGAATAATCGAGTAATCGGATAAGGAACATGAAAAATTAAAATACCTGAGCTGAGCCTCAAACAGTATTAAAAAAAAAATGAAGATCTACTGTATGTACAACAAAAGAACAATTGGCTAACTAACATAGCAAAAGTCTGCTAGCTTAAATGCTATAAAATGCTTTTTTTTTTTTTTTTTTTTTTTTTTTTACAATGCTCTGAAAAATGGTTCAGACACATATCCCCACAACGACTAAATACAACTAAAAAAACAACTTAATTATGCCTATAAACTAAATTATGAATGCATAAAAACATTAGCTCAAACAAAAACTTAGCTTACATTGGTCTTAACAGAGAGCAGTTGGATTCAGCCATGTGAAATGAGGCAGACCAGAGGGCAGTGTATCCACCCTAATCAGTAAAACTAAATGCAAACACTTTCAAAATAAACCTTTACAACACCATTTAAATTAAACGAATACTCGAAGCAATAAAATTTAATTTGAATATTTTTTTCTAAATGAATACTCGAGTTAATCGATTAATCATTGCAGCAGTACAAAATATATAATATACTGTCTTAACATTATTCAATAGTGGCCTTACATATGTATCTAACTCTGCAACAACTTTGCTACCATGTTAGATTAAAGAGGAAGGTCAAGGACTCTTCTTCATTAATGTTTTTACAGATAGGCAGGACATGGAAATACGTTTTAATATCATCATTCTCATCCTAGGTCAGTCACTGATCTGGAGAGAGCAGCCAGCATGGTCAATGTTGTGATCAGATATTTTGTAGTTTTTATAGTCTAGTTGCTGTGTTATGCTACTATATTAAACTGTATATTTCATTTAATTTGAATAATAAAGGAACCATTGGGTCATATGGAGTTGAATTGATTGGTAGTACAATTTAACCCGAGGTAGGTGGCTCAATTTACCCCAAACCTCAGGTTTGAACAAAAAGAACGTTTTAGAGAAAAGTGTTTTATGCTCTGTATCAACATAAGCATATAAATTTTGCCTTAAAAGCACTGTTTTGACAGAATCTTTCTCAAATTGAGAAAGTCTCAAATAGTGTACTTAAAAAAGCTTTTTTGAAAAATTACTTACTGTATTTTTCGAACTATAAGGCGCACTTATATTTTCTGAAAATCCGAAAGTGCGCTTAAAATCCGATGCGCCTTATACTTTATATGGCTCATTATTTGATTATCCTGGCATGGCATTGCGCTCTTAAGAGGAAAAACAGGAAACAATATCCAAGACCTTTAATGGTTTTTTATATACAAGAGAAAACACATCCAAGTACAGTAGTCAGTACGTTAACTGAAAGAACGTGAAGTAGCCCCCCCAAAAATGTTTTTTTTTTTTTTTTTTTTTTGGTGTTTGTGTGTGTGTTCAATGTATTTATTCATTTTTAGCATTGGAAAGATATATGGAATATTTATGGAATATGTATGGAATAGATAGACAGACAGACAGACAGACAGACAGACAGACATGTTTTTCACTTTTTTTCCTCAAAGTATAATTAAAAAAAAAAAAAAAACTCAAGTGGCTTGAAGTTCCGCTCTGAGACCCCCAATTTGGCCAAATTTCAAAACTGTCCTATGTGCATGGGTCATACATCATTGGAAAGGTTAAAATCCCCATTTTCTGGGGGAAAAAATTAGGACAGGAGGGCATTTTAGAGAAATAAACATTTTTTAAACGGCAAAACCCTGACTGCAGGCGAGAGCATGAGAGAGCATAATTAAAGACGCCACGATTTTAATGTGATATTATCGCGTACTTACCTCTTTTCGATGCAAAAACTCCATGTAGCATGTATCACCGAATGTTAAGACACAGCTGTGAATGGCCACAACGGGATTTTTTGGGTATTTTAAGGGCGAAACCTTAGTAATATAACAAGGATCGCGATGCAGAAATGGCAGACATCAAGGAGTGGTCGAGATTTTCTTTGTTTGGATCGATTATTTATCATCTTAAATAAGGGGAAAATTCGACAGTAACAAAAAAAACAATACAATTGATCAATAGTTATGAGGTAGATATCCGTGACTTATTTACAGACACCATTGTCTTCATCGTGACGTAATTTGTTTTAAAGTTTAAAATATGCAAGTGAAGTATTTTTTTTTAAGTTGGGTTTTTTTTTTTTAAACGAAATATTAGCCATCAATTAATGATTCTTAGCTAAAAATGACAGACATTTTGAATAATAAATATAATTCCTCCCTTCTTTTTATGGCTGAGTTGAAACAAAAGCGGTTGTGCGACATCTGTAAAAGGGGGTTTCCAGGGTAAGACAGACAAATTACAAATAGTTCGGGGGCTTAATGTGCCATGAAGCTGCTATGACAGCATATAGACATACTATTGTATCAAACACAACAGTTCTTTTGGCTTAAAATACAGCAGTTTATTTTAAAGAGGGGTGCAAGAGCAGAAACTGCTTTTTCAGTCTTGTATGTGTTTTCTGCCATATATATTTTAATAAATAGTTTTTAAGCACTTTAAATGTAATAATTGTGATAAGCTTTAAACATATTACTGTCCAACCTAATTATTTTTAAACAAGAATAAAGCAGAAAAATGCTTGTCTTTATCAAAAGTCCACTCAAATCCGCTTACGATGCACACTTACAATGAATTGCCGCAGCAGCTGTTTAACAAGTGAAACGATGATCGGCGTATGCTGCACTTTGATCTTGCCAGAGAACCAAACTTCAAACATTAAACGTCTGTCAATCATAGTTTACCTTGATAAGCGACTCCAGTGCACTCGCTGCCTGACCAACAAAGAGCAGGGAGAGGGAGGGAGGGAAAGTGAGACTACGCGATCGGCTCGGAACAGTTAATCTGTTTTTGTTTCTTTTTAATTGAAAAAAAATCCGTGATGGAGTGAGGGCGCGAAGTTTGAAGCACGAAGTAGTGAGGGATCACTGTAGTTTTTACAAAAGGCACCATGGCACAACTTAATTACACTGGTCACATCTCATTTCCCAAACTCCAGACTTAGTTGTGGTTTGTTAGCAGTGTCTCCCATGAAGACTTGGACCCCCACACTCAGCAGAGCTCATGGAACTTCACGCCTCCACGGTGAGCTACGCAGGAAGACTGACACTAATTCTGAGACCACAGTGACAACTGATGATTGTGATTGCAGAGAAAACGGGTTCAGCCCCAGCTAAAACTGTGACTTATGCTGCATTACCTCATCATGACAGGTTAGTTCAAACAGGAGTACAAATTTAATTCAAGTTTTGGTTGGTTTAAGACTTAAGATTTTTTGTCCGCATGTAGAGATAACACTGTTGAAAGCAAAGAGCGATCCTTTGGGCATGGAGGAGAAAGGAGACGAGAGCTGGTGAGGTCACAGACTTTACCAAGAAACATTGGAGCTCAGGCCCGTCGGTCAATTTTTGAGAGGTTGGACACAGATGTCAATAACAGGTGAATGTACTGTTTAGCTGTAAGATTACGTGAACATAATGGAAGAGCATTCATTAATATGGTCTTTTTGTCTGTACAGTCACCCCAAAATTGTGGAGTCCAAACCTAAACTTAAGCGCTCGCAAAGTTTTGGAGTTTCTAGTGCCAGCAGTATCAAACAAATCCTTCTCGAGTGGTGTCGATCGAAGACCGTAGGCTACCAGGTAAAGTACAATTAATAATTATTGATTATTATTATTAATTATTAATTATTAATTATTATAGTTGCAGGCAAGAGGCAGTGTACATGCTAGACAGGTTGTGATTAGTGCTGTCAAATTTATCGCGTTGACGGGCGTTTTTTTATACTAATCACGTTAAAATATTTGACGTATTTAACGCATGCGCGGAATGAGCCACTCATGCATTGCCTCAAACAGATTACAATGACGGCGTTTTTTGCACATTGAGAGCTAAGAGGCTGAGAACGGCGAGTGGACACAGGCGTTCATTGGACCGCACCGTTTATTGGCATAGGCTTCGTCAACTCCTTCACAACAAACATAAGTATTATTTAGTGAAACCACAACAAAAATAATGTTCCTATCTCTCAAAAAAAATAATGTTCACCAAAAAAAAGCGCCAAATGCAAAGAGAACTGGCATTCCGAATCAAAATAGCTATACAAAATACACATAAAACTTACTCAGACTTTGGTCAAAATCTATTCAAACATTTCGTTTAGCTAAACAATTACACTGGATGGAAATATTTAGTCACAATATACAAACTATCAGAGGTCTCGTTGTGAAGCCAGCACTCAAATGACGTGGATGGACCAGTACACAGGGAACTACGGCATCAGTCGAGGGACAAAACACACTCATTGGCTTGATTTCTAAGTAATTTAAGGGGCCGTTTACATGATGACTCTCTGAGAATACGAAAAATGTCAAGTTTGCATTTGCATTTGCGTCTCCATTCGAACAATGTTGCAATTCCACATGAAAACGATGTAGGATTTATGCCAGGCCCTAGGGGGCAGTGCAGATTTACAGGGCGACAGAGAATGATGCACTTTGACCCCAACAAGCTCCCTCAGCCCGGGAAAAAATATGCCCGCCCACTCGAAGCAATGGCATTTTTCTTTTGTTCAAAAAGGCACAAAAATCCAAACATTCAACATATTTAATTTTAAAATATTATTAAAACAGTAAATTAAAGCCAACATTCCACCATATTTGCTGTTTTTAATGTTTAGTAGCACCGCTGCGCACGCCCAATGTAACGTGTACGAGTGCTGACGTTATCGGCGCAGTCTCCCGCCACGGTAGCCTTTGATATGCATGCCGAGGAAGCCCCCCTCAATCCCACGCAATCGGATTCTTCCACTTAGGAGGCAGGATTCAGAATTTTTCGTCTTCGCCAACACCATGTGCACGCGAGGCCACGCCGCAACACAGTCATTGCGTCTTCGTGTCACAGAGTCGCCATGTAAACTGCCCCTAAAACTAGCCATTGACACCTTGTGGTGTATTTTAATCACTACCTTACATAGTTAAAGACACTGTGTAAGAATGGCAGGAAGCCATGTGACGTCACCGCTCGGCGACGTCAACAATGGCGAGCAACTACTTTATTTTTTCGATTGAAAATTTTACAAATTTTATTCAAACGAAAACATTAAGAGGGGTTTTAATATAAAATTACAATAACTTGTACTAACATTTATCTTTTAAGAACTACAAGTCTTTCTATTCGTGGATCCCTTTCTTTAACAGAAAGAATGTTAATAATGTTAATGCCATCTTGTGTATTTCTTGTTATAATAAACAACTACAGTACTTATGTACAGTATGTTGAATGTATATATCCGTCTTGTGTCTTATCTTTCCATTCCAACAATAATTTACAGAAAAATATGGCATATTTTAGAGATGGTTTGAATTGCATTTAATTACAATTAATTAATTTTTGAACTGTGATTAACTCAATTAATTGTTTGACAGCCTGAGTTGTGATTGATGTACAACTTCAGTCGCTCCAGAGTTCAGGTCTCTATTGTCATATTTTGTGCTTCATAAATTCCCCTACATACTCATTTTATTGATTGAGATTGATCCCCAATTTTATTTATTTATTTTTGCCTCAAGGCCGATCACTTGATTGCAGACTTATTGTTGCCTGTAGGTTCTGAGTTCGAGTAGAGTTCATGCTCGGTCTTCGGTGTGCTTATCATGTGTCTGGACTCAAGACACGTTTAGGGAGCCGGCCGTTCATAGTTCATTTAAACTTGTTAATCTAGTCCCACCAGAAAGACATGAGCTTTCAATGTTGGTTTTCGGCATTGACACTTACATCCATATTCTCTTTAGAGATGATGAAATACCTAAATCCCTTTTTGCTACTTTTTTTTCCATTTGACCAGTTTACCTGTGGAATTTTCTGAGTTTTATGAGCATAATTTATGAGCATCAACTTTCCCTGTGTTTTGTTGCACCTGGGACAGGTTGCTGCATAACATTCAAAATAACAGAATATTGGCACAAACCACCATGTTAGTCATTCTGAATTTAAGTACTTTCTAAAGTACTTCATTATGTATTCGAAATTGTTCAATTGTAATTGAAAAAGGTGTGCAATTCATCGTATTCTGTGTTTATTTACATCGCACACATTTCTTTTGAATCAAGTGGGTTTAATGTGTCCTGTGATGACCGGCAACTAGACCACATTGAATACCTTTGCCAAAAGTCAGCTGGGATTGGCTCCAGCTCACTCATGACCAGGATAAGCCTTAAAAAATTGCTGGCTAGATGGAATAGCGAATCTCCTGGTGCCCTGTAGTAACCACTTCTGTCACAAGAAGCCTCTACTTAATAGACTGCTACACTTCCAACTGCTCAGCAACCCAATAAACATAGTGTTAATGTGTTAAATTAGTCTGCACTGTATGGTGGTGAAAGTGCTTGTACGTGTGTATTTTTGTAAAAGTGTGTTTTTGGGTGTACTGACAGCGTTTTAACATTTTAGGTCATGGCTAAATCTGTTGACACGTTGCTGCACTGTTACCCAGCAGTATCTGCCAGCAGCCCCATGTGGCTTGAGTTATAGTGAAATTTGACAAAGCAGCCACGACTCTAACTGGCTAAGAGGAAATACTCTTTTGTTCATCTGATGACCTGACATGTTGCCTTTCACTCAAGTTAGCGATCATGTGCACTTCAGACATGCCCGCAACCAGTTAACGTTCACTGTGAGGAAACATGCACTTTGATAGTTGAACTTTAATACAGTGGGGCAAATACTGTAAGTATTTAGTCAACCACTAATTGTGCAGGTTTTCTCACTTGAAAATATTAGAGAGGCCTGTAATTGTCAACATGGGTAAACCTCAACCATGAGAGACAGAATGTGGAGAAAAAAAAAACTGAAAATCACATTTTTTGATTTTTAAAGAATTTATTTGCAAATCATGGTGGAAATTAAGTATTTGGTCAATACCAAAAGTTCATCTCAATACTTTGTTATGTTCCCTTTGTTGGCAATAACGGAGGCCATACGTTTTCTGTAACTCTTCACAAGCTTTTCACACACTGTTGCTGGTATTTTGGCCCATTTCCCCATGCAGCTCTCCTCTGGAGCAGTGATGTTTTGGGGCTGCCGTTGGGCAACACAGACTTTCAACTCCTTCCACAGATTTTCTATGGGGTTGAAATCTGGAGACTGGCTAAGCCACTCCAGGACCTTGAAATGCTTCGTACGAAGCCACTCCTTTGTTGCCCTGGCTGTGTGTTTGGGCTGGTTGTCATGCTGAAAGACGCAGCCACATCCCATCTTCAATGCCCTTGCTGATGGAAGGAGATTTTCACTCGAATTCTCTCGATACATGGCCCCATTCATTCTTTCCTTTACACAGATCAGTCATCCTGGTCCCTTTGCAGAAAAACAGCCCCAAAGCATGATGTTTCCACCCCCATGCTACACAGTGGGTATGGTGTTCTTCGGATGCAATTCAGTATTCTTTCTCCTCCAAACACGAGAACCTGTGTTTCTACCAAAAAGTTCTATTTTGGTTTCATCTGACCATAAAACATTCTCCCAGTCCAGGACATGTCGCCAGAATGGACGAACATTGCCTGCCCAAGATAGTCTTGTATGGCGAGCTTTCCACTGGCCACCGTGATAGAGGGGCACCAAAAAAGCGTTACAAAGACTCCCTGAAAAAGTCCCTCGGTACCTGCCACATTGACCATAGCCAGTGGTCTAATCTGGCTGCTGACCGCGACTCCTGGCGCCACATCATCCACCAGGCTGCCTTCTCCTTCGAGGATTCCCGCAAAAACAACCTTAGGGATAAACGCAGCAGGAGTAAAACTCGAGAAGCCTCAGCAGTCGTACCTGACGTGACCTTTGACTGCAGCCGCTGCGGCCGCACCTGCCTATCTCGCATTGGCCTTGTCAGCCACGAGCGTGCCTGCAGTCGACGTGGGAAACCTCCTTCATGAAATCTTCGTTAACGAAGCCAAGCCGAGATTTTATGTACTGTATGTCTTCCATTTTTTAATTATTGCTCCCACAGTTGATTTCTTTACACCAAGCGTTTTACCTATTGCAGATTCAGTCTTCCCAGCCTGGTGCAGGTCTACAATTTTCTCTCTGGTGTCCTTCGACAGCTTTATGGTCTTGGCCATAGCGGAGTTTGGCGTGTGAATGACTGACTGAGGTTGTGGACAGGTGTCTTTTATGCCGATAATGAGTTAAAACAGGTGCCATTAATACAGGTAACGAGTGGAGCCTCGTTAGAACTCGTTAGAAGAAGTTAGAACTTTTTGACAGCCAGAAATCTTGCTTTTTTTGTTGGTGACCAAATACTTATTTTCCACTGTAATTTGGAAATAACTTCTTTGAAAATCAAACAATGTGATTTTCTGTTTTTTTTCCCCCACATTCTGTCACTCATGGTTGAGGTTTACCCATGTTGACAATTACAGGCCTCTCTAATATTTTCAAGTATGAGAACTTGCACAATTGGTGGTTGACTAAATACTTATTTGCCCCACTGTATATGAAAGGTGCTGAAAATGTGGTCTTTCATAAAAATATGGGTCCAACTGCCATCATTTATGATCTGTGAAAAAAAGATATAATAGTAATAGTAGATTTTAAAAACATAATAAATAGTTGGACGTTCCGTGCTACATCCAAAGCTTTACCCAAATAGTTCAGCCATATAGCTTGATTTGGAGATTTCGTATCAGAATTTCCCTTAGGAAATAACCTAGTCAATTAAATGGGTAAGATTTCATTATTATCCTAGATATTGCAAGATTTTTTTTTCCCAGGGAGCTGAATTACCATAATTTCTGGACTATAAAGTGCACCTAATTATAAGCCGCACCGGCCAAATTTCACAAAATTTCAGAAATAAATCCTCATTATGTGCCATACTTCACTATAAGCCGCAGGGGTCCATATCATGACACTGAATATTTACATAGATGTTACACAGAAATACTTGATTAATCAAAATTATCTTTTTTAACCGTTTTTAACCAGATAAAAACGTATCAACATCCCCAACTCGTGTTGTTTGAATGCTTAAAACCATGCTAATTTAAAAAAAAAAAACACACAAGTCACTACATTTGCAAAGATACATAATCCACTTTAACTTGCCTTCTAAACTTGAAGTGGATGAAATCCTCTTAAAAGCGGTTAACATCTAACACTAGCCCTCATATAGCAGCTTTGTTCTAGCATGATGTGGCGATAAAGTCCTCCAAATGCCAGTTGAAAACAGCTAATCAACACTAGCATCACATTCTCTTGTCTTAGCAAATAATGGATGCCCATCCATTTCAAATTGTTCTTTTATAGCAGCATATAGTATCAGATGGCGCCATGTCTATAAAATCCTGAGTTTTTAGTAAGTCTGACAAGCTTCTGGCAATCTGTATTGGTGCTAGTGCAGCGGCTGAGAGCTATGTCATGGCAAAATTTGGAAAGCCATTCTTTTAAAATATGTCTAATGATCCATTTTTTACAAATATTTTGAACCGGAAAATCTGAAGCTTGTTTGTTAACAAAAAAAATCTACGACTTAGCCGTTTTTTATAAACGCCGCAGGGTAGAAACGGCGAGGAAAAAGTAGCGGCTTATAGTCCGAAAAATACGGTCGATTGTTTGGTAAAATAATAATTTTACATTGCATTCATATTACTATATTTAGATATTTAGTCCTGTAGTAGCTCATGCAGTATATCCTGACTTTCATGACTAGAACCATTTTGTAAAGGCTTTAAAAAATAAAAAGATAATAATGGACAAAGAAACACAATTGGACACATCTGATTTTTATTTATTTATTTTTTAGCAAAAAGAAAAAGTAGCAGCTTATAGTCCGAAAAATACAGTAGATTGTTTGGTAAAGTAAAATAATAATACTAACTTTAGATATTTAGTCCTGTAGTAGCTTGTGCAGTCTATCCTGACTTTCATGACTAGTACCATTTTGTAAAGGCTTTAAAAAATATAAAAATAAAATAAAAGACAAACAAGCACAATTCGACACATCTGATTTTTATTTATTTTTTAGTCAAGTTAAACAATGGCAAGTATGAAGATTAAGTATCGGCCTGTTACATCTATCATTTTTACAGAAAGTGGAGACAGTTTTATAGTCAGACTGTTCTATTCCATTATCTCCCAGTGACTTTTGATTTTAAGTTTTTTGCCTCATGTGCACCCTTGCGATAAATTCATCGTTTTTTTTTCTTTTTTCTGTAGAACATAGACATCCAGAACTTCTCATCCAGTTGGAGCGATGGCATGGCTTTCTGTGCTCTGGTACACTCGTTCTTTCCCACAGAGTTTGACTATGAATCTTTGTCACCTGCCAACCGCAAGCACAACTTTGAGCTGGCTTTTGGGACTGCAGAGTGAGTGGTAGAAAGACCCCCCCCCCCCCCCCACCCCCACCACCCCACCCCCAAAATCACCTCCTACAAACAACCCCATGAGAATCTGAACTTTTTCTGTTATGTTTCGTTTCTCATTGATGTTCTGCTACTCTTTGCCTATTCCACCAGAGTCAAGGCAGGCTGTGATCGGCTAATCGAAGTGGACGACATGATGATCATGGGTCGTAAACCGGATCCAATGTGTGTATTCACGTATGTTCAATCCCTTTACAACCACCTGCGCAAATTTGAGTGACAATGGCCACATATCGCATATTGATGGTGTGACCTTTGCCAGCCGCTGCCACATTGCCACTGACAGTAAGGAATTTGAATTCAAGACTGGATTGCCCTCTTGTGGTGATTTGGGGAACACTCTTCCCCATATACTGTGGGCGCTTGTGGATGAGCGATTGAGCGTCATCCAATCAATGAAAACATGTTTTTGTCTTTGTAAACTGTGTATTTGTTGTTTGTAAAGCTCTATTATTCCCACTTGTATGTTATATTTTAACATTGCACCAGATTTGCAATATCTGAAGAACTGAAATGTAGGCAATAATTTGAAAGTGATACTTAATGTTCAAATAAGATGCGGAAAGTAAGAACTTGTTTGCAAAGTGAAAATAATAAGATTTATTTACACACTGTATGCTGAGATATTGATTTGTGATCCATTTTTTAAAAACTGTGACACTTAATTTACCTGTTGACCATATACTTTGCAAGTAGAGGGACACCGAGTTATTGTATGTACAGTGCATGGCCATCTCTATTTTTGGTCTCTAGATGCTGACTGAATGTGCATTTATATGAGAATTCCTCCGAATTGCGCCTTAGCATTTCCCGGTCCACTGTGTCGATTACAGCTGTCAGTCGATTTTTCATGTCATCAATATTTGCCGCAAGCGGTGGTATATTAAAGACAAGTTTATGTATAGGTTTAAAATGATTTGCAAATCATTGTATTCTCTTTTCATTTATGTTCAACAGACAGTCTTGTCACAGATTACTTGAAAAAGTAATTTAATTACTGATTACGCCTCAAAAAAGTAGCCTACACTGCTAGCCAAAAGTATTTATACCCCTGCAATTCTGTATGAAAATGCTCAATTTCTCCCAGAAAATGATTGCAATTACAAATGCTTTGGTAGTAATATCTTCATTTATTTTGCTTGCAATGAAAAAACACAAAAGAGAATGCAAAATAATAAAAATAATAATAAATCATTATCATTTTACAGAAAACTCCAAAAATGGGCCGGACAAAAATATTGGCACCCTTTGAAAAATCATGTGATGCTTGTCTAATTTGAGTAATTAACAGCACCTGTTACTCACCTGTAGCACATAACAGGTGGTGGCAATAAGTAAATCACACTTGTAAACAGTTAAAATGGATTAAAGTTGACTCAACCTCTGGCCTGTGTCCTTGTGTGTACCACATTGAGCATGGAGAAAAGAAAAAAGACCAAAGAACTGTCTCAGGACTTGAGAAGCAAAATTGTGAGGAAGCATGGGCAATCTCAAGGCTACAAGTCCATCTCCAAAGACCTGAATATTCCTGTGTCTACCGTGCACAGTGTCATCAATAAGTGTAAAGCCCATGACACTATGGCTAACCTCCCTAGATGTGGACAGAGAAGAAAAATTCACAAGAGACTTCAACGAAAGATTGTGCGGATAGTGGATAAAGAACCTCGACTAACATCCAAATAATTTCAAGCTGTCCTGCAGTCCGAGGGTACAACAGTGTCAACCCATACTATCTGTCGGCATCTGAATTTAAAGGGACTTTATGGTAGGATACCTAGGAAGACCCTGCTTCTGACCCAGAGACATAAAAAGCCAGGCTAGAGTTTGCCAAAACTTACCTGAGAAAGCCAAAAACGTTTTGGAAGAATGTTCTTTGGTCAGATGAGACAAAAGTGGAGCTTTTTGGGAAAAGGCATCAACATAGAGTTTACAGGGAAAAAAACGAGGCCTTCAAAGAAAACAACATGATCCCCAGAGTGAAACATGGCGGCGGTTCCCTGATATTCCCTGATGTTTTGGGGTTGCTTTGCTGACTCTGGCACTGGACTGCTTGACCGTGTGCATGGCATTATGAAGTCTGAAGACTACCAACAAATTTTGCAGCATAATGTAGGGCCCTGTGTGAGTAAGCTGGGTCTCCTTCAGAGGTCATGGGTCTTCCAGCAGGACAATGACCCAAAACACCCTTCAAAAAGCACTAGAAAATGGTTTGAGAGAAAGCACTAGAGACTTCTAAAGTCCAGACAGGAATCCCATAGAACACCTGTGGAGAGATCTGAAAATGGCAGTTTGGAAAAGGCACCCTTCAAATCTCAGAGACCTGGAGCAGTTGGCCAAAAAAGAATGGTCTAAAATTCCAGCAGAGCATTGTAAGAAAGTCATTGATGGATACCGGAAGCAGTTGTCCGCAGTTATTTTGTTTAAACGTTGTGCTACCAAGTCTTAGGCTGAGGGTGCCAATACTTTTGTCCGGCCCATTTTTGGAGTTTTGTTTTAAATGATAATGATTTAATTTTTTTCTCCAATTCTCTTTTGTGTCTTTTCATAGCAAGCAAAATAAATGAAGATATTACGACCAAAGCATTTGTTAATTGCAATTATTTTCTAATAGAAATTGAGCATTATCCGACAGAATTGCAGGGGTGCCAATACTTTTGGCTAGCAGTGTAGTTACTTTACTGATTACTTAATCAGTAATTTATCCATTACTTTTTATCAATTTGTCTCCCTTTGCCGCCTCAACATAAGGATGACAACAGAAAAATGTCATCGCATGTAATTTACTTACCGATAATTGAATTTAAAGGTGAAGATCATAATTTTTCACATAAGGCTTAATCTTCGAGTTAGCGGAGGTTTAATTAGTTGATGGAGTTGATTTCAACCACCATTGACTCGCGCTAGCTTAGCCACTCCGGAACCCTGAAACTAACAAATAACTGACAAACCTCATGGAATTTGTTGAAATCATCTCCCCTGACCAATTAAACCCCCGCTAAGTCGAAGATTAAGTCTACTGTAAAAAATTCTGAACTTTGGGTTAGAGTTTAGGGGTTAACAGCATATCAGTGCCAATGTAAAACAATGCAAATTGACTGCGCAGTAATCAACAACACATAAATTAATTGGACAGTGTAATAAACACAAAGGTGGGGGCGGGCGCGGATGCACACGCACAACCCGGAAGTACCCCACACGCGGTCAATTCGGCCACAAAACGTGGCGGCAACTAAGCACTTTACACTCAATCGAACTTACGACACATCCCAGAGATGCAAAACAAATACGTCACCTCAAGGCACAAATGTGCAACACAAATATGATGTAAACAATGCTTGCCAACTTGAGGCGATGACTGCCCGTATTTGCAGCGAAAGCTAAAAAACGACCCCGAATGTAAGGGGTCTAAACTATCGCTGACACCCTCCTGAATGTAGGAAAAATACTCACTTTCATCCATGGATATACACAGATCAATATTGCCTCGCTCATCTCAACACTCGGCTCGAATGTGCACCGCACTGGCAGCCTGGCCCACGCCTTTCTCAGGCCCAAAACACTTAGCGCGTATGACTCGACACAAAAATAGGAAGTAGCTGTGAGCAGTTACCATGGAAACGTACCGGGACCTTTTTCCTAGCATTTTCTATTCAAAATGCTCTTTGTATATGACTACAATATTCTTCATTCTACGTATGAGGCAATAACAAAATAATAACACACAATCACTAAGGAAACTAACTTTAATCAGATTACTGGTTTGGAAAAATGAACGCGTTAGATGACTCGTTACTGAAAGAGTAATCAGATTACAGTAACGCATTAACAGAGTAGTAGATAAAGAGTATCTCGAGGATACAAAGTCTGACAGAAAAGTGTTTTGGATTTTTATCATTCAGTAAAGTAATCTATTTCAGTTCGAAATGACTTCATAACCTACAAAAAAAAAACTGGTGTAAATAATATGACCAAATATCAAGTTGTCGTATGGTGTATGATAGAAAATAAGATTAAAGTGATTGTTATTCGCATAAAGTCCATCTAAGGGACTTGCAAAACAGCATGATTTAACTCTTGGTAGCTTGAGATTAAACTGTTGGTATTAATACCTGGGTTTCCTGATAGGGTGGGGGTGGGGGCTCTTTATTATGAGTATAAGAAGTTGTCACCCCTCCTCTCTGTCAAATCATGCATCCGCTGTCAAAGGATCATAGGATAACTGTGTTTGTGCGGCAATAATGGCTTTGTTCATGGATGCAGATTTTTCAATAGTCAAGCAGGACCAGCCGGCAGAAGTGGTTGATTTGAAAGCAATATTTGGGGAACAGGAGCGCTGTAAAGGTAAGACAAAGTAACATATGTAGTTATTTGATATTGGAAGATTATCAGCAGCTGCAGTTAAAATGTAAAAACAAACGAAAAAAACCTTCGAGAAATTATACTTGTCAACAACTCGGACAAATGTCATGAATGATAACAATTGATACATAAATTTCCTTAACTTTTCACCAAAGATGCTCACAGGGGGAGCGTCCTGTCTTCCTCTGAGCCGGATCGTGGCACCTGTTTGACCGAGGGTCCGAGAAAAAGGAAGCGGACCATCTTCAGTCGAGCTCAGCTCTCGGAGCTAGAGCAAGCCTTTGCTGTGACTCCTTACCCCGACATTACCCTCAGAGAGAGACTGGCTGCACACACACACCTGCCCGAGAGCAAGATACAGGTAGGTCAGCTGATTAGCCATTTATCTTCAAGTTGAATCTGACTGAATTGGAAAATATTGCTCAGGTGTGGTTTCAAAACCGAAGAGCTAGAAGTATCAAGACTGGGAGACATCCCAAATCCACAAAACATTTTCTGGGAGGTAGGGGGCTCACAGAAGCCACCTCTGGGCTGGTGGCCTCAGCTTTCCCTGCCCCGACGACCCTGGCAGACATATTCCGATCAGAGCAAAACCAGCTCTGTGATGACATCCCTCAATTTTACTCCGACTGGATCCAACTTTACAGCAACCAGTCAATACCATCGACATCATCACTCCACCAGCAACCCGCCCTCATTTCTCCGAAGTGTTCAGAGTCTCGTCACTGGGAGGAGGAACGACAGCAGCGGCAGCCAGTGGGAACGTTCTTACCTGGTTCCTTTTCCCATCCCATCTCCAGGCAAACTCACCATGCTCCTTCTAACCACTCCTACCAGACCCTCAGGAATTTAAAAGGCCAGAGTCTGGCTCAGTCCACACCTCATCAGGCAATAGGCAGCCACGTTTCTGTCGACCAAATTGTTCCTTCTCACTCTCAATCGGCGTACTGGGAGGTAACGCAGGGCCAAGGACATCACCACCATCATCACGCCCAAATGGGTCCACAGACCTCTATGGGCTACATATCAGACCTGATCTACAATGCTGCTATTGTGACCAATTTCCTGGAGTTCTGAGGAAGTAGTACTGTAGAACATTATTTTCCCTTTTTAACCCAGTATAAATCAAACCCCCGGTTATTTCGTCAAACACTTCAATGGTTTGATATTTTTCGTTCCTTTTTTCTTCTTGCTTCAATCATCTTTTCAATGCAGTGTGGTTCCTTTTGAACATCTAATACGAAATATCATGCAATGAATTAAACATTATGCATGTAAAAATGGACTCCACAAAACCATTCTGTAATGTTGCTTGACTTGCATGTTGTTTCCAGAAAATTGCCTAATAAAGTTGCAGTATGTGACGACGTTTCGAGTTCAGTTTTATTTTAAACCATAGAACATACAGTATAAGTTAACAATAGCATAAAACAAAACTGTTTACAGCTACTGCTGGTGTAGTATAGCGTATAAACAAGTGTCTCTACGTTCACTTATCTCCCTGGTAAAAATGTCTCTACCCACAGTATGGGACAATATAACAGATTAGATAAATTTTGATGACTGCTTACAGTGTATATAACAGGAAGGTCACAGTCATATACGATTCATTCCATAATCATGAATTATTCAACCCATAATGATCTTTTCAGTTACAACACACTCAAGAGTCAAGTTCAAAATGAACTATGACCGCTCGGCTCTCTCTAGCTAACTCAAAATACACATTCATTAATTTTCAATGCTGCTTATCCTTACGAGGCTCACTGGGGCGCTGGAGCCTATCCCAGCTAACTGTGGGCAATAGGTGGGGTCAAGGGTGTAGGTTTGGTCTTAACATTGGTAGGGACGATATAACAGCATAACCTGCATGTACAATTTTGCTTGTAAAGGGACATTAATATGACCAAACAGATTACTGAACGGGGGTCAGGGCTACATTTCTCACCAATATGAACCTAATTAATTGATACGCTAAATGATTAATGCAAAATAAATCTGTCTGTCTGTCTGACTTTCATGTGTATTGGTTCAAGTGATAATCTGAGATATCCAAGGACCGATCTACATCTGAGGCATACGAGACTACCCTGAACCAAAGTACTCTCATGAAATTCTGACGTGTGATTTCTTTCAGATTTTTTTTTACCATGTCAGTTCATGTTCATGTCAGTGTCCCCCTGAAGTGGACCCAATCTTGGATAACTCCCAGTTTTTTTGTTTTTTTTTTTAAATAAAGGGTACACACTGAAGCCACTGCACTGCATTATTGTAATGCACATAATGCAAACAAAGATCCAAATGAGGGATGGCTAGATTAACCTTGTTTTTCTTTATGGCGGCTGGCCTGACCGCAGTTGTTTTGCAGGTTAGCATGTCCAAACAGTTTAATGTTATGCTAACTCTGATGCTAGTCGGACTTTCTTTAGCAACATTAGTGGCGTTTCCCCCACTTCCGCAACAATGACGTATTTCTACATGTTCAGACTTACATTTATCCCTTTTCATTTGCTGAATGATAAGCATCCACTGCTGCTAGCCGAAAAAACACTAATATCCCGCCTTTTTGAAGGGGGCGGAGGAGGCGGATTGGGTCAAGTCCAGGAGTGGATAGTGACGCATTATATTTACTCAGTTACATTTACTTGAGTAACTTTTTCTAAAAAATTGTAATTCTTAGAGTAGTTTTACCACACAATACTTTTTACTTTTACTTGAGTAGGTTTGTGAAGAAACACTACTCTTAATCCACTACTTTGGCCTACACTAGAGTCGCCACAGTCTTCATTCTACATATTGCCATTATTATTGCCAGAGATGCCAACAGTGGCCGTCTCAGTTTCACCAATGAGAGGTCGAAACAACCACGACTCCTTTATACCAATCAGCGTTATTGATTTTTTTTTTTTCCACTAGAGGGCACTGGCGCTCCGTTTCATATTGTTCTTCTGGTCTGAATTGGAGGATTTTTTTGTCATTATTTTGGCCTAATATGGTCATGTAATAGCTTATAATAATAGTATAGTATAGTAATAATGACAACAGTTCATATCAATCAAATTGTGCTGAGGAAAAAAATATACCATGATTTATAAAACAAACATTGTAAGCAGTTACTCACAATGTTACTCATTACTAAGGCATTATTTTCAACAAACACTTTTTTTTACTTGTAATTGAATAATTTTTTGATGACTACTTTTACTTAAGTAATATTATTTAGAAGCAACGCTACTCCACTGTGAATTTTTTGGCTCTTCTACCCACCTCTGGTCAAGTCATCAGCCAATCAAATGTGCGTTTGAGGTGAGGGTGGACCATTCAGCAAATGAAAAGGGATAAATGTAACTCTGAACATGATGAAAATAATTCACTCACTAATGGTAGGTTGGTAAAAGTTGGTGGGGACAATTTAAGCATCCTGAAAAGTTGGTAGTGTTATGTCCTTACCATCCCTATGCAAACCTACGCCCTTGAGTGGGGTACACCCTGGATGGGTTATCAGCTAATTGCAGGGCACAATGAGACAAACAACCAGAAGTAGAGTAAAGAAGTAAAATTGTACTCAAGTAATGGTAGCGTTACTTCAAAATAATATTACACAAGTAAGAAGTAAGAGTTAAAGTAGTCATCCAAAAAATGTACTCAAGTACAAGTAAAAAAGTATTTGGTGAAAACAATACTCAAGTAATGAGTAACACTTTGAGTAACTGCTTATTTTTGTTTTATTTTTTATTTTTACACAATGTTTTTTTCTCTCAGCACAAACTTATCTATATGAACTGTTGTTATAATGATACTGTACAATAATCCATTACAAGAGCGTAGGTTTGGTCTCAAAATTGGTAGGGACCATGTAACAGCATAACCTGCATGAACACTTTTTGTTGGGGACGGGACATTAATAAGACCAGACAGATTGGGTGATATGAACCTAATTAATTGATCATTGCAAAATAAATCTGTATTATACTTACTTTCATATGTATTAGTTCAGGTGAAACACCGTTCGATTCAAACCTTTGTTTTCAAAAACTACTAAAGAAACATTTTCAAAACTTCCAGAATAAATGTCTGGATTTTGTTTGCAAATTCAAAGAGCAATATTTGAACACAAATTACATAACATACACGATACAAACTTGTTAATATCTAAATTATCCAGAAATATAAAAAATAAACATTTGCCACTCAACATTGTATGTCTAAATAAAGAAATTAAATATAACTGAAAAAATGTCTAGGTCAGGAAATAACAAAAAAAAAATTTTTTTTTTAATATGGAGCCTTCCTTTTGGTAAAACACTACTGCTTTTGTCCACAAGCACAGTCAAACTCATCAAAAAAAAAAAAAGAAAAGAAAAGAAAGCTACAGTGGCTGCTGCTGGCCGAAAAAAAACCATCTAATATTCCTTCCCTGTGAGAGGGGTGGAGGAGGTGACATGTTGTCGACATGTATTTCTGTTGGGGCTGTGAGTGCATGTGTGTGTTGTTTGGGGCAAGTCATCAATCAATCAAACGTGCATTTTTGGGAAAAAATGGACTGTCCCATTGAGCAAGTGAAAAGGGATAAATGTAAGTCTGAACATAATGAAAATAATTCCATTAATAATGGTTGGGTCATTTCTATACTTACAACATATGGGAAGACAATCTAAATCATCTATATAACAGAACTCATTATATAATGCAAATAAGGTTGCCTAAAAGTTGGTGGGGACAATTTGAGAATCCTGAAAAGTTGGTAGTGTTATGTCCCTACCGTCCCTATGCAAACCTACGCCCTTGCCATTACATAACCACATTAAGCCAAAGAAATAATCGTCGAGCCCCAGCCGAAAATGGCGCGCCTGAGGAGGACGACTTCAATGCGAGGCAGGGCCTCCATGATCCGAGAGCCTGCTGCTTAATTTGATTCAACACGAGAAACCTCACACACGCGTCTGCCGGTGACCCACGAGCATCGCCCAGACCGTGCGCTCGCCAGCCCGACAAGTGGTGGCCATGATTCTTGCTTCATCAAGGTTTTAAGGCTTACGCAAATGGCATAGCCAATTGTCACTCAAATATGTCTGACCAATGGCAAAGTGCAAATATAGGTAAAATTATTCAACGACAAAAAAAAAAAGGCCCTTCAAAACTTTTTCCTTTTCAATCAAAAAAGGTAGTTCAAAACTTTTTCCACTTCAAAAAAAAAGTGAAACTTTAATGATAAAAGCAATTTCAAATAAAATTATGTTTAGAGGAGGGCAATTAAATTTTTGCAAATTAGTTTTTTTTTTTGGATTGAAAATATTTTTTTTGATTGAAGCAACTTTTGGGGGGATTGAATGATTTAGACACAAATGTCCTACCCATAATATGGCCCAAAAACAAAAAGGATTGCTTCAATCAAAGAAAACATTTTCAATGCAAAATTAAGTGTTCAAATGCAAATTTTTGAGTCTCGAATATTTTTTCGCATTCAAAAACTTTTTTTCTATGATATTTTTTTTTTTTTTTTTGAATTTTTTTTTTTTTTTTTTCAAAAAAGTGATTTTTCGTTTGATTTTTGTTGTTGTTGTTGTTTGAAGCAACTTTTTGATTTAATAATAGACACAAATGCGGTAGCCAAAATGTGGCCCAAATGCAAAATAACATTACTTCAATCAAAAAATGTTTCACTTAAAAAAAAAAAAAACATTCAATCCAAAAAAAAAAAAAAAAATCAAAGAAAAATAGTTTAAAAGTTTATTTTTGCATAAACATTTTTTTCTTCGAGTGACTTTTTTTTTTTTTTTTTTTTGGAAAATATTTATTTTAATTGAAGCGACTTTTTTTTTTTTTTGATTGAAGCAACTTTTCTTTTGATTGAATAATAAAGACACAAATCTACCTCCATATCTAGGCATGCTCTCTGTATGTCATTAGATGGAAAATGTATGGAATTGATACTCAATTGATACACAAGTTACGGTGCCTAGTTGAGGCTATATTTATCTAAATAACTTAATATGGTACGTTAACAGACATCTATATAACTTATTCTGTATTTTTTATCATTATTATAATGTATGTTTTTTCTTGGTCTCTGATAACATAACCGCGACTTATACTCCTGTGCAATTTATATGTGTATATCTTGTTAATGTGTCAAAGATAAACTGTGTTGTGTTACTAGTAGAAACGGTGGTCCTGTGAGAATTATCTTTCAAAACATCCCGATTAAAATGATTCCTTGTACAGGGATACCATGAAAGGAATAGTTATTTTCTAAATCTCTCCACTCTCATAAGTATCATGAGGTTATATACAGTAGGCAGGAGGAAGAAACTAATGAAAATTAAAGCCAAAGCTTTGGGGTCTATCAGCTTACAGGTCCTGTAATTATGCCTGGATTTAAGTTTTGAAATATTACATGAGAAGTATAATACATACACGAATATAACGGATAGACAAGACAGTCGTGCAGTGGACAGTGATCTCTGCATATCACAATCATCTTTAATACCAAATAATCTTTCAATAAACCTTTAATCCGGGTGTCAAATCTCAGAATTCAGGAAAATACTTTTCCCCCTCCAGATGTAGTTACATCTTTTAATCCTACCATTTATTTGAACAAGAGGATGTCAGCATAAAAATATGGCAAAAGAATTTTCATAACTCAAGAAAGGATCAGAGGACAACGATCATCTGAGCCTTGTATGAATTGTTTTTAAATTGTCCATCAAGGACAGTAATCCTTTTCTACGTGTTGTTGGTGATGTGATTCACTTGAAAACAAGTCACGGTAAACAGATCAGATATGATGAGCCCATCCGTTGGCAGAGATCTATGAAACCGTTTTAAGAGGATTCAGAAATTGATACTACAACTATTAATTTGTGACAAGCCAAAACAGACTATTGAACATTGAGGCAAAACACAGAAGGACTCTCTATTAACAATTACCCAGAAAAAATAACTTACTAACAAGAAGATCTCATCATTCATCTTCTGAACTGCTTATCCTCACAAGGGTCAAGAGTATCTAATTATTTGGTATGAGAAAATATTTGGATTTTTTTGCTAATGCAATTCTATCAACTGATAGTATTTTTAAAGTACATAATACAGATCTTTTAAATATTTGCATTAAATAAATATGTGGAATTTAGAAGTAATAGTAGTCGAACAAAAATACTGGAGTTGTTTGTTAATGATTTTTTAACTAACAACTGACATTCCGATTATTGTCCAATTCCAAAAATCTGATACCGATATCAAACTAATACCGATATAAGGGGCCGTGCTCATAACGTGTTATTGCTAATTGTATTGTGATGCCTCACTGTATGATTTAATAATGATAAATGTAACAACTTCAAGGTTTTCCAAATAAAATAGACATTCTGTAAAAAATAAGTGAACAACTTCAACTGAAGTTATAGAAAATAAATGTCTCATATAAATAATATAAATAAAAATGAGCCAAAGTGTCCATAATTAAAGGAATGAAATTACGTTTACAGTAGTTACCACAAAGAGACACTTGGGGGAAACCAAAGCATTACAAATACAGGCAGGCAATCATAGGATATGCCAAAGCAATGAAAAATCCCAAGATGCATTTTGCTGGGCTTTTGCACAGATTTTTGTATTTAATTACTTCTCTAGTTTTCTTAGTGACTATTTATTTCCGGTAATGCAGTAGTTATATGTAATGTGTTTATTTAATTAATTATTTTTTAAACATTTTTTGTTCATTTATTATTTCCACCATTATGGTCTCACATAACAAATCCCAAGCATCTTAGTTTGGAGACATTTAAAAGTTAATAAGCCTAACTGCTGTGCTACACTGTGATCAACCATTGTACAAAGGCAAAACGACTCTACACTCAATTTGAAGACAACATGCATATTGGCCCAAAATCAACCATGAAAAACCGACGACGAAATTTTATTTCGACATCGGTTTTTAGAGTTGACCGATAATTATACATCTTATTATACGGTGTATAATTATTGGACAACTCTAAAAAATACGAGGAAAAAAAAACATTTCAACATGACTGATTTTACTGATTTAAATATGACAGACTACAATCCAAAGAAAATCATAGGCGTTTTTTTTTTTCTTTTGTTCATGGGTAACAACAATAATAAATATTTAACAATAAAACCAGAGATGTGTTTTTAAAATGAATCACAACAGGTGAAAAAATAAGTACAACAACAAGACACATTAAATCATCATTGCAGGTGTAAAGTCACTACATCAAAAAGAATAGGCATTTTAAACTGTAACGTAAAGCTCCACTTTAAGAGTTTACTGTTATCAACAATAAATAGAAAAGCCCTATTTACAATTGGTGTGTTCCTTCTTTATCGCCCAAAAGCCAACACCCTGTCTGATACGAAAATAGGAAATAGTGTCAAGGATGTCCATGTGATACATCTCAACTGAAAGATGAAGATTTATATACATTATGTCAGGGGAATTAATTCTTTAACCATTCCAGCAAGACCAGATTCTTTTCACAAATTGCAAAAATGAGCTATGACTCCTT
Organism: Corythoichthys intestinalis; assembly: GCF_030265065.1. Classification (NCBI taxonomy): domain Eukaryota; kingdom Metazoa; phylum Chordata; class Actinopteri; order Syngnathiformes; family Syngnathidae; genus Corythoichthys; species Corythoichthys intestinalis. Next base: position 42,621,080 of record NC_080400.1, read on the forward strand.
CTAGCTAGATGCAATGTGTGCTTAAAAAATATACTGTATATCAGAATAATTCACTAATACTTTCACAACCAAAAGGTTCACTTCAAGGTTGTTCGAGGGCGCTTATATGAGCAGCCCAATCTTGAACATTGAAAAAATGTTTTGACTGGCTTCCACCTTCTTTACAGATATTAGATGCTAAATACTAGGGGTACACTAATTTCAAGACGATACGATATTGATTTGTTTGGATAATGATACGATATTTGTTTGCCAATATGACCGTCAACCACGATTCCATTTCCATTCAAGGGCCTTTGATTGATATAATACATTGTGTACATATTTAACAAATTGTTACATCTCACCTAACACATACAGTATAATATACAAAGCAATTATGTTGCCGAAACATTTCAGTCATATGAACAGTTATTCTTTTCAACAAAATAGCATATCCAAAAGATTTGGTTTATAGTTTGTTGCATTTCAATCAATTTCGTATTTCTTAACCATTTGGCATGTCAACCAAAAACGATGTATCATAACTTACATTCCTACTAAATACCATACTCCGGGCAGCAGGGGGGTGGCATAAGTTTCATAAATGATCAAAATCAGAAGTCTGTTTATTTGGGGTGGTGGGGAGGGAGTTGTTTGCCAGTTGCAGGGACTTTTGAAATGGGAGCAAAATTCATTTACTTGGATATTTTCTCACATTTTATGATTTTTTTAATCTAGTCAAATTTAAAGGAGAAAAATAATCTTTTTGCAACTTTGGAAAGTTTGTTATGGTAAGGACACCAAAAAAATCTCACTTTGGCAGGTCTTGGTTGAATGGGTCACTCTGGGATATAATGACAGTTACAGAAACTCTTAGCCGTATGTTTTTGCACTCTTAAGAGACAACAGTGGTATGAAAAAGTATCTGAACCTTTTGGAATTTCTCACATTTCTGCATAAAATCACCATCAAATGTGATGCGATATTTGTCAAAATCACACAGATTAAAAAACAGTGTCTGCATTAACTAAAACCCCCCCCCTAACATTTATAGGTTTTCATATTTTAATGAAGATAGTATGCAAACAATGACAGAAGGCGGAGAAAAATATGTAACCATCACATTTTATATTTTGTGCCCCCCCCCCCCCCCCCCCTTTTGGCAGCAATAACTTCAGACGTTTCCTGTAGCTGCAGATCTGTTTGGCATATCGATCACGACTAATCTTGGCCCATTCTTCTCTACAAAACTGCTGTAGCACAGTCATACTGTATTCCTGGGATGTCTGGCATGAATCGCTGTCTTTAGGTCATGCCACAGCATCTCAATGGGGTTGAAGTCTGGACTTTGACTTGGCCACTCCAGAACGTGTATTTTGTTCTTCTGAAACCATTCTGAAGTTGATTTACTTCTGTGTTTTGGATCATTGTCTTGTTGCAGCATCCATCTTCTTTTAGCTTCAACTGTCTGACAAACGGCCTCAGGTTTTCCTGCAAAACATCCAGCTAAGCTTTTAATTGTATTCTTCCATTAATGATTGCAAGTTGTCCAGGCCCCATTTTTACATCCGAGTGATTTTGACAAAGATCAGATCACATTTGATGGTTATTTTATGCATAAATGTGAGAAATACCAAAATGTTCAGATACTTTTTCATACCACTGTATAACGGAGGTTACACAAACTCTTAACAGTATTTGTTTTTGCTGTGTTAAGAGACTATTAAAGCCTCCTTAACTGATATCAGGGCTGCAGTTAAAAAAAAAAAAAAATCTCTTTTTTGCCCCCAAATCTGTAAAACACTGAACTCAAATTCATTCATACATTTTCTTTACCTTTAATCCCATTCAAAATTCCGATAGTCCGAAAACCTTTTGAAGAAAGCGAAATGTTTCAACCTCATAATCATTCATACATTTTCTTTACCTTTAATCCCATTTAAAATTCCAATAGTCCGAAAAACCTTTGAAGAAAGCGAAATGTTTCAACGTGAAGGTTATGTGAGCTCCATTATAGTCGTACAGTATGACGTCTGGAGGCAGTTGCTATTCTTTACAGCTTTTCTTTCCGGAATCTGGTGTAGTTCTCGTTTGTGGTGCTAAGGTTCCCCAAATTCCCCCTCCATGGTCCGAACCAAGACATACAGCTCAGCAAGCCCCACTACAGATGTTGCAATCACAGCAGATATCACTCGCTGGGGGGAAAAAAGGCAGAAATGTTATTGGATACTCTTCACATAACATTTGAATGTTGAAGTACATAGATTTATGTTAAGTGTTTCTAATACAGAAGAAATCACAGACTGTAGTAGTAATAATTGCAGAATAAGGCAAATTCTTACTGCTGTAGTTTCTGCGAATAGGTACTGACTCCCCATGTAGGAGCAGGCAAACGTAGCAACTACAGTCACCAGGAAGTTGAAAACAGTCACAACCACAGCTTTGGCCGATCGAACTACAAAAAACAGAAAATGTGTGCATTATCATAATAATAATTCATGAAACAAAACAATATTACTTAAAGGAGACATACAGTATTTAAATATTCTTTTTCTTACATCACAATCTTGCAAAATTCATTTGAACGTTTTTGAAAATAGGCTGCTCAAAACTGCATGTTCATTTTACATCTCATTTTTTAAAAGACCATCCAGAGCCCCAAATATTCGTGTAAACAGGGCCTATATTTGAAAATTCTGTTCCTAATTTGTACATGAATATGCCATAAACTAATCACTTCTGTCATTACAGCAAATATTTTAAAATTAAAATACTTTAAAGCAACACTAGGTACCCTTTCAAATTTTATAAAATATTTGCATAACATTTGTGGTAATATGTCGACTGACAACAGGTTGAATGACACCTGTTTTATATCTTGAGGGTGTCTGTATGGCTTTCACTGACTGCTTTATGGCATACGTCACTTCCTCCTTTCACTATTCATTATAAAGGCGGACGTCAATGCGAACGCTTATGCGCAAATTCTGCAAAGATGGCAGAGCAACAAGAGACAAAAAGTTTTGTCTGAGGAGGAAAAAAAGGCAGGCTACCAGGATATGCAGAATAAACAATGGCCCGGCTTACACTTGCTGGCGTGACGCCCCATCCCCCCAACCAAACTTGTCACCACTGACAAGTTCGGGTGAGGTGGTTAGCCACACAGTTGCTAACCGTCATATGCTATTGTTTAGCCACAACTGGATTACCATGTTACTATTCATGATTGATGATTTTACGACACCGTACGGGTGTGCGCTGGTCCTCATGGAAAACGCAGTCTTCCTTAAGGCAAAACATTACCGCTTTTGTCCACCGGCGTCGCTAAAATCAACCAAAACTGAAAAGTTACAAAGTGTTGCTTTAAAATGTATTGAATATTTGAAAAATGCTTAAATAACAGAAGAGTTTAAGTAAAGGGTGGGATTGCGTCAGCTCTGAGTCTCTGGGATCAACAGCTCAGAATAATGGTGAGTGATTTAGTGAGGAAAGGCATGAGGACAATTAGTGTTTGAGAAGAGGATTGGCACTCCTGTGATTTCAAATTTTTACCTGTTTCAAGTGAATCAGTGTTTATGTGCTGTACGTGCATGGCGTGACTGACGTCATATTTTGTTACACAATGGCTGCACTTGCAATTTTTTTCTATGTAACAATATTTCGTGATTTTTATATTCAGATACTAGGAGCAATCAGCTATCTTTGACATGAAGTTACTTTATACTAGGTTTTGTTTTTTCCTTTGGTCATGTGGAAACTGAACAACACACTAACCTTGCTGACCAAAATCGGCCAGTGTTCCATTGCGGTTCATTTCCTGCATTAGAATAAAATTAAAAATCACAAAGCATCAGAGACTGTTTTCATAGAGGAAGCAATAGTAGAAAATGAGTGAGGGTGGTCACTCATGGTGCAAATGAATTTGGCCCCAAATTATTCAATTTTTAAAAAGTACCGTAATTTTCGCACCATAAGGCGCACATGACAATGAGCCGCCACCCACAAAATTTGTCAACAAAACAACATCTGTTCATAGATAAGCCACACTGGACTATAAATCACAGCTATATTCGCTATATAATGGGATATTTACACCCAAAGTTATTAACCAGTAACACTTTGTTCTACAGCGGCATGAGATGACTGTCATAAGACCATATGAACCGCCATGAAGCTTTAAACGAATTGACTGCAAATCTTCATTGCTTCAAGAAGCTTCATTTGGCCATCACTGCTCCGTTGGGGGAGACAGTCAACCTCTGCTGCCACCTGCTGTCAACACTGTTGTTGTCTAACATGCCTCTTAGCATGCATTGCAGTGCTACATTTGTAAATAACAATCAAAATTCATGTTCTGTACTTACTATTTCTTCAGTTACTGTTCCAGTTGTTTCATTAATTGCTCGTTATGGTATTTGGCAACACTTTATCTAACAGTGGCGCCATCATACATTCATAAGACCATGATAATTATGATATGACACTGTCATGAGCATTAATGAATCCTTATAACAGATGTCATTGAGTGTCATCCGTCAAATTACTTCACTTTTGAATGGATGTAAATGATCCGCGCTGGACATAAATGTAGTTAGTCACATAATTTGCCGGATGACACTTAATGACATCTGTCATAATATTCAGTAATGCCCATGATAGTGTAATGTCATAATTATGACGGTCTTATGACACCGCTATCAAAAAAAGTGTTACCTGTTAACCCAAATAAATCGACAAATAAGCCGCACTGGACTATAAACTGCAGGATTCAAAATGAAGGAAAAAAGCAGCAGCTTATAGTCTGAAAATTACGGTACTGCAATCTTAAATGAATCGTACATTCCTGAGGTTAAAAAGGGATGCACTGATCAAATCAGCTGAGACTATCTCTAGATGGCTGTGGCAAGGATGCTTTGTTACTGCTTTACTCAATGTTGTACGATGTTGAATACAGTGGGGAGAACAAGTATTTGATACACTGCCAATGGGTTTTTTCATTGGCAGTGTATCAAATACTTGTTCTCCCCACTGTATGTGCTAAAATCTATACTGCTGTATGTTACGAACCATATGGTGACTGTTTTCACACTGTTAAAAAGGAAAACGATTTCTTGCCATTTAACCACAACAGTGAACTAACCATTAATTTGAAATATTGGACTACCTCTTTTGCTATGTAGCTTGTAAATTGGTGAGTTTTTAATTATGGAAATTGCAATGTCTTATTTATAAAAAAAAGTTTTTGGAAACAGAAACTGAGAATAAAAATATTAAATCTGGTTGGGGAAGATCTTTTAAGTGATCTTTATACAGTATATGATCAGAAAACAATTTACCTGATTGTTTACATTACGTGTCATCTTGTTGTATTCTTCGTTCGCTAGTCTGGCTTTAATAACTTCTAAGCGTGCGACCAGCTCTGGGTTCTGGAAGAAGACAGGATCATCATGTTTGTGAGATACATGTTTTTCCAGCTCACTTTAAATCAGTGTTCCACATATGTGCATGTGGTTTTGGTGCTGGAACGCAAATACAGTGGTGCCTTGATATACGAGTGATTCAACTTTTTGGGGATAGGGCCTTCTCATTTTTTCTTTGTGATCGAAAATTAGATATTCAAGCCCTGTATACTGACATGTATCTGGATTGATACTGTTTCAAGCAACAATCCAAACAAACCAAATGAAATTCAAAATATCGATGAAAGTCATTTTTATGGTCTTTCATCAAAAAAAATATCCATTCAAATGTCAGAAATGTTTCAGCAAGGGATGTCCCAATCGCATATTTTTGCACCCAAGTCGGAGTCACCTGACTTTGCTAATCTGCCTATACAGATTCCCGATCAGATACCGGATTTAAAATTGTTTTTGTATCTTTTGGCAATGCCATTGTATTTCTGGATTATTTTGTTACATTTAGCCTTTAAAAAGTAATTTTAAAAATATATAAATAAGGCCTGAGTGATCTTGGAAAAAATTAACATTGCGGTATATTGCCAAGGCTGCACACTTTTTGCATTCGTTGCACTTGTGTGCCAAACTTTTTTCTACAGGTGCACCAGCACAAAATGTAGGCACACCCACATTTTTTTTGCATCACCTTAAAGGCATACTTTTCATTACTCCCCATAACATTCATATAATTAGTATGAGTGAGTCCATTCAAATTCACTCACGCTCTGACGCTCACGCTGGCCGAGAACAACCTCTAGACAACAAAGATTGACTAAAGATACAAACACATTTGGGCCTTTGATTGTAGAGCTACAGAGCCTTCACTCACCAGATCAAAGCTACAAACCTGAAAATCATCTTTAACTTTAAGTAGCAAACTCCAGCTGCCTGCTGACCAAGAAAAGCACCATGCGGAAGAGTAAGAGGATGTACGAGCATGAAGCAGAAAAACATAAATATACTTTTTAAATTTAATATACAAATCTTTTCACCCGATTCCGATCCTCTGAAAAAAGGCGCGATCGGCCCAATTTCTGATCATGCGATCAGATCGGAACATCATTAGGTTCAGCAAATAAAATGTCAAAAACATCCAAATTAATTTCTTTTTTTTTTGTATTGCTTGATTGTGTTAAAAGTGTACGTAACAGAGAATCAAATTGAGTGAAGGCCCTTGAATCAAATTGTGGACTAATTAGTAATATCGGCAAATATCCTGATAATTGTCCAAAGAATCTAAATCATATTGTATTAACATAAAATTGGTGAAATTGGACTTCACAAAAAGCAGCAGTTTGGGAGATTGTGTCTGGTTTTTTTTTAACTACATTTTGAGGGGGGGGTATTGGTAGAAGAACCGTTTAAGTATAGGAACCATTAAAAAAAATAAAATAAAATAATAGCCAGTATCGGATAAAACCCCAAACAGTATTATTAGGGTACAACATGAATTAGGGACTAATTCACGTTATCCGCAGGCCATACACACAGACAGATTGTAGTAAATTATAGTGGAAAAATGAATTTATGTGTGCATATATGGAGCTGCCAAAAAAGGTTCCCCAAATGTGATAGTGCCATTGCTGTTCTAAACAATAATATTTCTATTTCATTAAAATATTTTTAACTTACCCGGGGAGGCTTCACAATCTTAGGTAGGTGCAATGAACTATCCTCCAACAACTCATACAAATAAAATGGATGCCCTGGGGGGGACAACAATTGTTGACGTTATACAGTAAATCAACATTATATGTAAGTCATGTAATCAAAACAAATCTGGGCGTCTTTCATTAAATAAAAACAAATAAATAAAAAATAAGCATCGATTGCCACGTCTTCTCAAACAGCCTACTTTAAAATGAAAACAAGGAACTGTGGAGAGGGGAGAACTCGCACAGATAAAAAAGATCAGCTCGTATTTATTACCTTCATCTTGGAGATACTTTTTCAATTGCCTGGCTATACTAAAGGGCAGGATTATTTGATCTTCTTTCTTTTCAAGTAGAACCCCCAGTTGTGTTCTCAGCTCTTCAGGCAGAGATGAGTTCGGATGTTCCAACACTTCTGACACCTTATTTCTGAACCGATCTCCTACCACAAACGCCGAGGCCATAATTCCAAGGAATAATAACAGATTTTTCAGATAATAAACAATATATATGATTGTGTTATGAATTTTCTAACACAGTTATGAGTCTAAATGTTAAGATAGAAGGCGAATCCACACAAACAGGCAAGCGGCCATGTTTTTACCCCGTGATCACATGACGTAATGTTCACATGATCTCTCGTGATAACTAACATTTTAAAAATACACATCAAAACGTACAAAACAGTTTATATTGTGTTTATATGGCCTAAAACCAAACCTCGTTTAGTTATAAAATTATTATAATATGTTAAATATCTACGCGAACGTTTTTGTTACCTTCAAATTTCCTCGTAATTGTACATTTCGAACGAACTTTTAACCCCCACAAAACGCTCTGGATTTAAATAATATAGATAGACTACCGTTTTTAAATACTATTACTAACTGAAATTAATATTTTCACGAAAACCATCACTTAAATTCTAACTGAACATAATTAAACAAAAGACTTCAAGTCGTATACTGCCCGCTATCAACATGTCAATGAAAGGAAAGTTCGTAATAAACATAACTTGTATTTCGTACTATATTCTTTGTCCGTGAAGGCATCATCGGTACCCTCTGCGTGCGTAGAAGCGTGCTTTCTCTGCCTGGCCTGCCTACCACCGAAAAAGATGGCGGCCTGTGCGTTACGTAGAGGTTTGCTGAGCACTTTCAGTAAATATAACAGTAATAAACACGCACATAGAATTATAAGTTTGGCTGACAGCAGATTCGAAATGTATAGACCACAGTTGGAATGCCGAGCGTGCGGAATATACGGAGGGGCTGAGCAGAGGAGGCTCATGTCGTCACGGTAAGCTTCAGTCAGTGTCCTACTGTAATGCTAACAAGCTAAAGACATTAGCTATAATCGAGATATGGAAAATCTATGGAACTGTTGTCAAGTATCAACATATACGTGCAGTAGACACACACACCCAAACAGGAACATGGATGTCTACAAAATTGTGGCGTCGCTGTCCTTTGGCATTCATTGGCAAATGTCCAGCGTAGATTTTGTAATAGTTGGTCGTCCGTGATCGGAAGAACAATATTTCTTCTGCTAACTATTTTTTTTTTTTTTTTTTAGTTTAATCCGACTATTAGCATGCTTGTTTTAGCTGATTTTAACATCCCCTACAACTGTTGCTAACCCCCTGAAAGAAAATCCTACATTGGCCACAGAAGTAACCTAAAATTAGAAATAATAATAAAATCGAGGCTACGTGTGAATGTTGGTAGAACACAATTGAAAAAAAAACATTAGGTAGGCTTTGATAGAGATGGTAATCTCGACCAAATATTTAGGGCAATCACTGCAATCAAACGATTTTTATACTTTTTCAATGAGACGTATGTACTTCTCAGGAAACAAAACAAAGTTACCATTGTGTGTTTCATGAATTTATTTTTTCAAGTGATTTGGTTAAGCCAGCATTCAAATGTCTCATTTTTAATGGGGTCTCTTAAATGTGGGATGAAATTAATATAGCCTACCGTATAAAAATGATTAATCCACACAGGCACAGGTAGAATATGCAAACTCCAAATATGAATGTCAGAGCTTTGATTTAAACCCAACTTTTGAACTATGCCCCGCTGCTCTGGAACTCTCTACCCCGTGAGCTACGTAACTTGTCTTCCCCCTTTTCAAATCCAGACTCAACCATCGGGTTTACATTATAAATGGCCCGGTGGCCCAGACATACTTTTCAAACAGTCAGGACCACCAGAATGCTCCCACCACTGGCCCGGTGGGACAAGTAAAAATAATGCGTTAATTTAAAAAAATTCTTACTTCTTATTAGGAGTGTGACAAAACATCGAAATGGTTATATATTGTGATACTTTGTATCCCAAAAGGTTATTGGTATGCTCCTGCCAAGAATCGAGATACCGTTTTGAAAAGGTGTCAGTAGCCACGTTTACATGCTGACTTTTATTCATACCGATTCAAATCATTCCGAATGGAAATTTCACATCAGCTGTTTACATGTCACTTCATCTATTCCGATCCAGCGTTTACATGTGACTGCCTTTATTCCGAAAGGACGTTTGACAACTGCCGTCTGACATGCGCAGATTAATCAAAACAAAGCGTCACGTTGCAAAACATGGAGATCGATCGTCAGATCAGCTGCTGTTTTAACTTTTCGAGTGGAAAAAAAACTTCAGAATGATACGCCGTTCATTTAAAAAGTTGTGTGGGTGCGCTGTGCGTGTGCTTGGAAGCCATGTTGCAAGTGACGTTACTTACGTCACCGAGTGACGTCACCACGTCAGTACGGAGCATGCGCAGAAAGAACGCAACCAGACACCATTCCGCTTCCCTGTTTACATGATATAATTTTACTTCTAATCGGTTTGGGAAAAGGAATATTCCACCCCTGTGAATCGGAATGAAATTCCATTCGGTTTGGGCCTGTTCATTCCAAATGAGGTGTTTATATGGAACACATTTATTCGGTTTGAACAAATATTCCGATTGTAATTGGAATATTTGGCTGCATGTAAACGTGGCAAATGTTTTTAAAAAAAAAAAAAAAAAAGAACCCATAAATTGCTACCAAAATCTTCCACCATAATAGTGTGTCCCTGAACTCTAAGGCTGCATTGACGGTGCTCGATGCCCAATCCATTTAGACGGGGAACGTTTGTTCATTCGAAACCAGAGCATTCACAGTCATTCTGTCCGATTTTCAGGGCATTTACAGGTCACTTGCTCTTCATTTTAGGGCATTTACAGGTCATTTTCTGTTGAGTTTGAGTCACTGCCTATTCATTTGGATGATTCCCAGGTCATTTCCTGTTCTGTAACTCAAAATAAACAGGAATAGACCCATAAAATACCCCAAAATCAAAAGGAAGTAACTGAAAATCAACAGGTAAATGACCTTAAATGGCCCAAAATTACCTCATTGGCTGCCACTACCGGCCATAGAATAGAAACATTCGTTCATTCGCTGCCACCCATCCCACTTCAAACGGATTGGATGTCTGCTAGTGATAAACTCATTCCAATTCACAGAAAAAGCTCGTTTTTACTGTTTTTTTGTTGTTTGTAGAATATCCTAGAATGATTTCCTGACCAGTGTATCGATAATCGTTGTATCGCCATATCGTCAGATCGTTATCGTGAGCTTTGTGTCGCAAATTTTATCGTATCATGAGATATCAAGAGGTTCCCACTCCTACTTAATATTAATTCCCAGTAGTTCCGTGTTTTGATGATATTACGTTATCCCAATCAAACACAAACTTTACAATCTAGGCAGAGGCTGTTGCTCTCCGTGGAGCGTAAACACACCTCGTTTGCTCCCACGTGAACACACACAACCCGATTACTAGTGCTGATTGATTGTTAGTATTTCAATACCACCCAAACGTCATACTACATGACAACATGTTTCTGAAACCCTCAGCACCCAGTCAAGCACCAGGGGGAAAAAAGACCACTCAAGAAAGAGAAAGTCACAGAAATTTAGGGAAAGCTAAATCCAATATGAAAAGAAAAGGGAGAGACTGTTTTCAGCCCCAGTGGCGAGACCACTGGAATTGGCTCGGCTACGATGAGACAAGAAACGAGGTATGCAGATCAATGCCCACATATGCAGGCAAGTAAGTTAGAGAAAAGTTAATGAGTATGAAACCTATGGTACAAACATAACGTGGAAATTCATCCGCGTGACTATGGAGAAAATAATGTCGTCATAACGACAGTCGTTAGCCATAGTTCCAGTGGTTTTGAACTTCAAAAGCTACTCCGGGCTAATTTCCCTTATTATGTTGTCTACCCTTAGGACGCTCACATGTCCCAACACTCCTGTTGTTATTGCATACGTATCCAAATAAAAGCGTACGTTTCACGAGTCTTTCTGAGTGAATGAATGAAATATCTAACTGGAAGAATAATCTTGCTCTGAGTATAATGATAACTATCGTACAGTGAGATTCCCATATCGTGACACTATTCATAACTTTTGCTTAATACATTGTCAATCAATTTTGGATTTAGGCTGTAAAGACAGTATGAGAAAAGAGTACAGCACTCTTAATTCGTAGAATCGCTTCATTTTGTACTTCCTGTTTTCATCTCTATGTGCGTTAAGACTTAAAACTAGTTCGTCCTGAATTTTTGCTTGATGCTGCCAAGTAGGAAAAAAAGTCATTTTACTGCCATTGATTCTAGACATAGTGGCTATGATCCCATGCCCTTATAGCGGGGAAGGGACATTAACTCCATGATTTAGTTATGATGCATACAATTTGATCATCATTAATGGATTTTGAACAATGAGCAAATGAAAATGTTAAAAAAGCATGTTTTCTTATTGTGTTACCGCTGTCTCATTTGAATACAGTATTTGTAATGAGTCATGGACAGGGTTTCCCCTAGGATTTTTTGAAGTTGTGGTGGTGGAGGGCTGCGTTGGAGTCGGACAACTGCCGCAGCAAATTTGTTTCATATCATGACAAATTAGATTTTTTTATCATTTATTTTTTTCCAAATAACAAAGATTTGCAAAGTTTGCATCCTTAATTTTCCGGGACTAAAACCAAAATTAAGGGAAATCAGCAATAGGTCGTCCATTTATAGTCAATGTGAGGCATGCTGCAAGACGGTCCCCCTTTTTCTCAAGTCTGTCTTCACCTACACAGGAATAAGAAAAAAATTAGATCAAGGAAATGAATACACTCGAGCATCTCTAACTTACATTGTACAGTTCTGTACAATGTACAGTTGACCAGATGTCTTACTCCATTCATTGCAAAGAAATCTTTCACTGTTCACCATTGAGATGGGCACTGTCAACGCAATGGCCGACAGTTGGCTCAAGCGAGGGGAAAGCACTCCCCATTCATCAGTCTGTGATGCCATCTTCAACATCATGCTGACTTGGTCCATATTATGAAACACGTTCAATGGATTACCCATTTGGATTTAAATCAAATATGTCAAATATACATTAGTCAATCCAACTTCATTTCAAACTGAAGTGTCTTTGTGGGAGTTACTTTTCTGATTGTTGGTACAAATTCACAATGATTTGTTTCAATGAGATGAAAAATACTTCTTTCAGTGCAAATACGCCATCTGTTTTGTAATTTTTTGGGATAAGGAATATCCCAAGTTATATAACCTTAATGAACCTCTTTCAACACCACAATTTAAGGTAAAATAATACAATTAGGATTATTAAAAATAATAGGTGCACAATTCTAAACACCTTGATCTTTGTGGCACCGCCACGGCTTGAACTTTGCCATTTCTGTCCATTTTGGGTCTCAGGTAGATTCCCCGTTTGCTTTTTTTGCTTAGTTGAGACTTCTCCTACCCTGGACTGTGCACCTTCCTGATCTGCATCTCCAGCTGTGATGTTGCCTGATTCAGATTTTTAAAACGTTATCTCAACAATAAAATACAACACTTGCCATAACCATTTGGTTATTTCTACTCCTCCGGACGTGAGCGCTAATACTTTCGGAACTGAAGAGCACCTGGGAGCATGAGCCCTATATTCCAAAATATTTAATTAGCCTCAGATGCTAATTAAATATTTCGGAATGTGACGGTCTAGATGATCACAACAATAATGGTCATTTTGTTAGCGGACCCTCGTCCTCAGGAACTTTTCTCTTTCCAAAATGTTGTACTTCAAAATACTCATCTGAAATTACAATGAGTGACATCAGCGCCGAACAAACGCTATGGTAGGAATAGTGTTGTATCGGTCGTGAACGATTCCGTGAACGAGACCAAAATAATCACCTTCTGCACTGATTCGTTCTATGAAGTTGGGATTTGTTAGCTGCGTGGGAGGGCGTTGGGCAAGCGGCAGCGTCTTCTGACATCGCACACGACCAATCAGACGCCAGCCTCATCGCGGGCAGGGGAGGGAGCGGAAACAGAATCGGGGTGTCTGTCACTCACTTCCACGTGTGGCCAATAAGCAGCCAGTGTGCACGCAAGGCGGCAAGACTGAGTTATGTCACTTCCCGTTCACGTACTCGGTCCTCTGGCTCCTGACGGAGCTTGTTGCTAACTTGATTTTCCAGTCATGCGGTGAACGAGTCAAAAAATGAAGGTAATCCGGAGCAAAACACCACACAAACCTAGCGAGCATGGTTTAGTGTACTACTTTTCTCAACAGACTCGGGACTACACATGATAACATACTATCAAATTTACAGTAGTTTTAAACACTTTCGCGGGTAGCTATGAGGCAAGCAAAAGCTGAGCTGCGGTCGCGTGACGGCAGTGCAGGGGGGAGAGAACTGTCATTGTATGGAGGCGTCATGGCAGCGATATTTACCTCATATGTGCACAGAAAAAAGAATAGTATGATCACCATAATACTGATTTGCAATGAAACTGTATATACATGTCCATTTTTTCCGAGTGTTTTATTTTAAATTTTTTTTCGTGTCAGAGCGTGTCGGGTGTTGGTTGGTTTGACAAATTATGTCCATCCATCCATCATGTGCTACTCAAGCGCCCAAAAACAACGCACGCGGGTACGGGAGATGTCCCAGTATGTCTACATTTTTCTTAACAGACTAATGAGAGTAGAAAGGCGACATCGTAAAGAGCAAACAATTATTTCTCGTCAGCATTTGACGATCTGAGATGAGGGGACGACAGGGGAGCTGACCGGATTATTTTATTTATTAATACCAGTGATATGCAATGAAACTGTCTAATATCAAAATGTAGTATTGTTTTCATTTCAGAGCAACGCATTTGACAACTAGCTATTTACACTTTAGTTTTGACAATAAATACCAAAAATAATAGTGATGAGCATAAAAACAAAACCACAACAGAGCGTGAGGTCAATATGATGTGTTAGTCGTTCCAAATTTAGAAATTAAACTTTCGGTTTATTTTTATTTTCGTGACGGGAAGCATGCCGCGTTGGCTGGTAGCAGCAGCATTGTATGTGATCAAAATCATACTAAGAAAGTCCGTGCGCCCCCGACCCCAAACCTCCGCTCCCCCCACAAAAGGAAAATGTTTAACCGTGTCCTAAATTGGAATGCAAGCACAAGCCATGACTTTGATCCCATAGAATTACGACAGACGACGCGGAAGTTCCCCCTCGTTTTGCAGCAGCGGGAAGGAGACGAGGCTGGGAAAGCAGAATGATATCGTCTGTCACTCATTTCTGAAACTACGACGAGTTAATTGGGAGCCTGTGTGCAAGAGCGGGAGGGACCAAGCAATGTCACTTCCCGTTCAGTTATACTGCGAAGCAATTCTTGGGTGATTTGTTCGCAGTCTTGGGTGATTCGTTCGGCAACGTCACTTCCCGTTCACTAACCGAACGATTCATTTGGGCGGGGAGGGGAATGAGGGGGGCGAACGATTCGTTGGAACGATTTGTTTGAACGAGTCTTTTTACTGAACGAACTGGAATGGATTTGTTTCCTCAAGTGAACGACAGATCCTGTCACTAGGTAGGAGTAGGACGCGACGATTCGGGTCAAAGACAAGCCATAAAGAACTTAAATATTACGTCAATGTCAATAATAAGGTCGTTTTTACAGTCTTAAACCAGAAGTACATCCATTGACTTCAAAATGCCTTTCTGTGAATTTTTCTCCTGATTTCCATCTCTGCGCCGAGCTGACGTACTTAGCAAGTCGCAAGCTTTCAATAGGAGAACTGATGCTGACAAAGGGTGTAAAGGAACAATTTGTATTTGATGTGCTATTTCAGACGACTAATGGCAAATAGTGCATACAAATGAGTTACATACAGTATATTAATTTAGACGTCATGTTAAATTATATAAATTATAAAATAGAATGGATCTTTAAATCTTTAAAAAAAAAAAATCATTTGCAAGGCGTGGCGGCTTTTATTTTGGTGTGGCGGTGCGCCACGATCGTTTATATGTAGGCGAATCTGATGTACTTTCAGAGGCTTGGCCAAAATTGTTATTTTGTGCAACCCCATTATGCTATATAGGGTTTCTGTTGTTCACTATTAATCACGTAAATGTAACCCATATTATGTTGTGGCAATGGTGGATGGGTATTGGGTAGGCATTGAAAATGTTTGTTTTACTTTGACATATGATATTTGCTATCATTTTGACCTAGTTTATTGCTGCGCCAAAGAATTGTGTATTTATTATCAAGTGGAATGAAAATAACCTTAAACCAACGGTGTAATATTAAAATAATCCTCGGTGGTGTCTGTTGTAAAGATTAGCTTTGTAGGGAGCCGAGAAGTATGCATTTTTTTTCCAATTTGAAGGGACCAGCTGTTGTTGTCTCTGCGTGTCTGGATGCGTAAGTTTGTTTGTGAAGGTGCAGCAGTGGAGAACTAATGGAATTTGTGACATCTGACAAGTCAAGGTGCCCTGCGCAATCTTGTTAAAGTTATGATTGAGATCACAACTGTACTATTGAAGGCACGATTAGGAAGCAGGATTTACCCTCTTGTAGGGATTGTGTGGATTGTTTCTTTAAGAGAGTAAATTCTTACATAAAACAAGGCTAAATTGTGGAGTTGTGACAAAAAAAAAAAACAATTCGACCGATATCTGTTCATTAGGATAAGAAATACAAATGTATTGATAGCCAGATCCCCAGTCGATACAAAATGTAGTAGTGATCTAGAGCTACATCGATTGTAGAGTTGTGAATCAGCCATCGCAAGGGTAGAAATTGATTGTCCATAGTATCACATTGTTTTTCAAAACCTGATTGGCGCTCGCATAACAGATGTGAGCAAGGAGGAAGTAGTGGCATAACTGCAACCGTGGATCAACTTCAAAATAATAGCCTTACCAAGTACTGCTTTATTTTACACTTGCTATAGCTCTATTTGGCGTCGGCCGTACTTTCCCAGGCCGCTGCCGCCCCTCCAACATCAGCTGGTTGCCGACACAAGGGCTTAGCTCATCGTTTACAGCACTCAACACATGACCAACAACTAAAACAATGACACCGGTTAGCAATTAAAATGTGTTAGCTATTAGCATTGTGTTTTAGGGCTGCAGTTATCGATTATTTTAGAAGTTCATTAATCGATGAACTACTTAGTTCGAATAATCGAGTAATCGGATAATGAACATAAAAAATTTAAAAACCTGAGCTGAGCCTCAAACGGTACAAAAAAATAAATAAGGATCTATGTACAACAAAAGAACAATTGGCTAACTTACATATAAAAAGTCCGCTAGTTTAAATGCTATAAAATCCTTTTTTTTTTTTTTTTCGTTCTCTTAACAAATGGTTCAGACACATATTCCCACAAAAACCGGCTAAATATACCTATAAACTATAATATGAATGTATTTTTTTTTTAAACTTTAGCGCAAACACAAACTTAGCTTAGGTTGGTCTTAACAGGGAGCAGCTGGATTTAGCCATGTGAAATGAGGCAGACTAGAGGGCAGTGTATCCACCCCAATCAATTAGGCTAGATGCAAACACTTTCAAAACAAACCATAAGAACGCCACTTTAATTAAACGAATACTCGAAGCAGCAGAATTTAATTTAAATATTTTTTTCTAATCGAATACTCGAGTTAATCGATTAATCGTTGCAGCACTATTGTGTTTACACAATGTGCAAATGTTCCGCCACACGGTTGACGCTAACAACATGAATTAAGCCTGTGTGATATGACAAAAATTGGTATCATGATAAAATTTTTCTTATCAGTCGATATCGATAATTATCACAATATTTTTTTCTTTCAAATTTTAAGTTTGACTTTTGACGCTGACTGTAAAATGACAAAATCAGATGCTGCTTTAACCAATCTTTAATGTCAGAAAAAAAGATCAATGGATGGTGACAAACTAATACAGAAAATTTCACAAATATGAGGGACATTGCACATGAGGTAATCAATGCACAGCACTGCACAAAATATGCGGTAGACATGCAATCCCAAAAAATTAATAACAATAAAAAGACAAACTGTTTTTTTTTTTTGTACATTCAGCAACTTGTTAACATGTCACTTTCACTCCTGTACTGAATACCCTCTCAGACACAGTTCACGTCGCACCAGCGCCCCCCCTTCTCCGGTGTTCTGGTATTGTAATTACAGTTTAAATCTATTGGCTTTTATCAAAGGTTTGAATTATTTCTTTTAACAAAAATTATTGTTATTGTATTATCGTCCAGGGTTAATATGAATCGTCACTACTGGGCATGTGCACATGACAGGCCAATTCAAACAGGCATGAGAAGCAGCCGACAGAAGAGGAGGAGCTTTTTAGAGAAAAATGCTTTTTCCAACTGATGGAATCCAGTCGTGTCCCTGTAATAGCAATGTAATGAAATGTAAGCAAGCTTGTAAAATTAATATTATTACTTTTTTTCCCAAAGAGTAATTCCCTCAACTTCTCATTACTTGGGAAAGTCGTTTTATTATAGTAAGGCATTACTTACACCCAACACATCTCGAGAGTATAAAATGGCCCTAATGCCTAAGATTCCCAACCCATAGACTTCACTATCAGATCTTGAAGTATGCATAAACATCAATTCAGTACAGTGAACACTAGAAAAGCCTTTTTTTTTTATTTCTGTTTTATTTTAAAGACACAAGACTGGCTGTTTGTTGGACAGCAACGTTTTGGAACTAGAGAGGCAGCTAAGAGCTGAAAATTCAAATTCTCCATTTACACCATCATACAGTGTCCACTCTTTGTGTTTGTCAGATTGATTCGTACATGTCAACAAGTACAAGATCCAGGAGGGCAAGTGTTTGGTGTGCGCATGTACCTATTTACAAAGCATCGCCAACAAGTGATGGAACATTTTGCAGCTTTTTTTTTTTTTTTTTTTTAATGTACTTTCCAGTCAAGATGTCTTCATAACACATGGAGTTTATGGTATTCACCTACCTTGTAAAGAGTAAAAATTTGTGTTACTTCCCCAAGGCAGTATTTAAATAGGTGTGTGTACATTTTTTTTAATCATTAAAAAAGGTATCAAAGTAGTAAAAGGGTCTAAATTCCTTTTGCTACTTCTTGACAATAGACATTTTATCTGTGGTGGGTATGGGGGTTGAACGATGCGCACTATGTTTACTATACATTATGTAGACACGCATCCTCGCTTGTTGCACCTCCAATTATTTCGCGAGTCTGTGGTAACAGTGAACGGAAAAGTAATCATAGTAAAATCTGCCCACTATTGGTATGGAGTGCGCATTAGAGTGTAATGAAGTGTTCAGTGCTCTCTTCAACAAGAATTGTTTTGATGATGTCTGAATATGAATGTTTTCGAAATACTGTACCGAACTACTCACTTCATGAATGTTATTTTTTCTAGAATACTATAGCTTTTACTTACAGTACATATTACTCTCACTCCCAAATGATCCTCATGAAGCCCAAAATTAAATTGAAATTGACATCCCAAATCGGACTGCGTATTGACGTTGCCTCTATTTGGCAGGAACAGGCCTGAAGGGAAGATTTTGGAGACAGTGGGAGTGTTTGAGGCTCTGAAGCAGCACGGCAAATACGAGACGGGACAGGTAACTCACACTGCGGCTCTTGTAAAAGCGCTGCGTGACCATCTTAGCTCATGCTTCTATATTTTCTTAGCTTTTTCTCCACAGCGTCTTTGGCTATCGAGGTATTGTCTTGTTTCCATGGCACGCCAGACTGTACGATAGAGACATCACACCACCTATGTCTGACAGGTAAATCCCTCCTGTTTTACTGATTAGTCTTTAGTCTGTATCCAAATTTTTTGAGTTTAGACGATGTGTTGCTGTTGAACAAATACGACCCACATTTCTTTGCATTTCTTTCAGCAAACCTGAGCCTCCTGGTGCCCATGGCTCAAAGGAAGTGAAGGGGAAGACTCACACTTACTACCAAGTTCTGATTGATACTAGAGACTGCCCTCACATTGTAAGTCACTGTGTTTAGGCAGTCTATATATCTTTCATTATAATTACTGTTTAAGTTGATTTTTTTTTTTTTAAATTAACCAGCCTTGTTTCGCTGCTTGGGTAGGCAGAATGGTAAATTTGAGTGTCTTTAATTGCTGGAACAGTTTTATTGTGTCACAGGAGAGTTTGCTATACTCCCTTTGTGGTTGTTTATATTATGTTGCTGCTAGTTTCATTCAGAACCACAGAGGGATTTTATTATTTCTCCAGAAAGAATATTCACTTCATAATTCATTTCAGCACCAAATCAAACTAATAACAACTAGAGGTGGTAATCTCTGGGCACCTAACGATTCGATTACGGTTCAGAGGCTACGATTCGATTATAAATCGATTATTGATGCACCCCCCTCCCCCAGCTATTAGCTACTTTTAACGTTTCGTACATTAGTTACAAAAATTGTACAAAAATCCTCTCAGGCTTAAATAAACGACTATTTCAGAATCAAGTTTACAGTTCAAAACAGTAAATAAAATGCTCAAGTCCCCATTCTGTATCAGCAGCTTGAAACTACATTCAATTAATTTAATGTTTTGAACCAACCGTTAAAGTTGCTCCCGTTATTCCATAATTTCCCTTCTGTCTACTTTCGACATGAAAGTTTTCAAACTTTCATCATTTAAAGATGGATTCAAGTCAAGATTTTGCCGTTTTAGGAGTATTTTAGATAAAAAGTTAATTAGGTTCGCATGGAAGGTTTGCTACAACAGCCTTCAAGGCAAGTCTACTGCTTTAAAATGGCGGCTGTTTACCAACGCCGGTAAGTCTGTCATTTTGCATCTAGTTTTCTAGACATGTGCTGCTAACGCCGCCGAGTCTGTCATTTCGCATCATGTGATATCTACCGTATGATTATGTGTGCATAGTTTGTAGCGGCTGTCGGCAGCAGTCAGGTATTATTGTTTTGTTTTTGTTTTTTATCTAGCGGCATGAGTTGAGCTAGAGCCATGAGTTGAGCATTGTCATTACCCGGGTAATGACTAGCATGATGTTTACTCTCGGTCCGTTCCTCATTGCGTCCCGAAGACCGCGCTGACTGTGATTAAGTTTCGCTATACAGTACTTTGCGTGTTTCAATAATCAGAATTTGGATGTTTGTGAATTGTTCTCGAATTTTCCACGGCTGAATCGCGAATAATCTAAGAATTTGAAATTTCGCACACTTCTAATAACAACGTGTCCAGTTGTTGTTTACATGCATCAAAATGCACCCATAAAATGCTATATTGATCTAGTTTATTTTCAAACCGCAAGCTAATGAACCATGGTACCCACCTACTTACTGTTTTTATACATTTTTATTGATGAATGTTGGATTTTCGTTGCATGTCATAGTCTCAGAGATCCCAGACGGAAGCGGTGACGTTTCTGGCCAATCATGACGACAGCCGAGCGCTGTACGCCATCCCAGGTATGCACTCATCCCATCCCTCATCTGTCTCGCACTATTTGATAAAAGTCTGACCATCAGCAGCTCTGTTAAAGACTGAGAAACTCAGCTTATTTTAAAATAACGAATGTACACTATTTTTATCTATATTTTCATCAGGTCTGGACTATGTGAGCCACGAAGACATCCTACCCTACAACTCTGCAGAGCAGATCCCCATCCAGCATGAGCTGTTTGAACGCTTCCTCATGTATAACCCTGCCAAATGTAAGCACTCAACTCCAGTCTTTCTTCAGTCATCTAGATTCATTTCTGTTTTGTGCATTGCAGTGTACTTTCTCAAGATGTGTAACTTGCTCATGTGTCCCTTATATTTTAGTTGTATTGTTCCTCCTCGGTTAACTTTTCCTTCTCTGCCATTATAGCTCCTACCTTCATTGCCAGAGACACCCTAAAAGCATGGCAGGAGAAGAATCACCCTTGGTTGGAGCTCTCAGATGTCCACAGGGAGACCACAGAGAATATTAGGGTCACAGTTATCCCCTTCTATATGGGCATGAGGGTAAGTAAGCACATTGTACTGTCAATGCCCCCCCACCCAATAATGGTCATGTTGGTGTTCCCTGTAAGACCATTTTTTTGGAGTCTGTTTTCATAGAGAAAACCTGATAGTAATGCATTTTAATTGTGCTTCTATCTCTTTCTTTATTCAGGAAGGGCAGAACTCTCATGTATACTGGGTGAGTTTTAGGATAGAACATTAAATAATAGTACATACACCGGCTCACCAGATAAACTCTTTATGTAGCAACTTCATTATAACTCCCCCTTGTGTTTAAAAAAACAAACTTCATCTCCAACTTCAAATCCAACTGTGTATACTAAAAAACAAAGCCAAAGGAGTTTTTTTTTCATTGCTTCACTCAATTTGATCTTTACAAAAAAGTTTGACTTGACCAATGTTTGTGTTTGTTTACGTTTTTGTTATTCTTTGTATTATACTTGCATGATGTGTTGTGTGTTAACTGTGTGCCATCCTGTGAAG